>NW_020799105.1:14841021-14959648 GCF_003259725.1 Athene cunicularia
GGGGGGGGGGGGGGAGGTGTTTTATGATTTGGTTTTATTTTCTCATTACCCTTCTCGCAATTGATTGATAATAAATGAAATTAATTTTCCTCAAGTCAAGTCTGTTTTGCCTGTGACAGTAATTGGTGAGTGATCTCTGTCTTTATCTCGACCCATGAGCCTTTTGGTGTATTTTCACTCCCCTGTTCAGATAAACAGGGGAGTGATAGCGCAGATTTGGTGAGCATGTGGTGTCCAGCCAGGTTCAGCCCACCACAGTGATTCATTATCTGATCTTTTATCTTGGCTTCTCTTATTCATCTCTTTCTAAACTGTCACATTCTTCTCATGTGTCTTCATGGAGGAGTCTTCTCCACTCTTTGATAGTTTGCTCATACTTTTCTGAATCCCCTCTAAGTCAGCCATATCCTTTCCAAAAGGAAACAGCCAGTACCTCACTCAACACCAGGGCAAGACTGCAACACTGATTTACATAATGGCTTTATTGTTTAATAAGATCTGGTCTTTTAAAAGCACAAAATTAGTTCACTTGGCCTTCTTTTTAAAGTCACCAATAGTCTAATAGACAAAAACCAAACAAAACCCCCAAAACCAAAATCAACAAAAAACACCCCAAAAAAACCCCAAACAAACAAACCCAAACAGAGCTGCAACTATACAAAATTACAGCAGAATGTATCAACTTCATTTCACAGAGCAGGAGAAGGTAATAACAGCTGCTGAAAACTAGATGTGCTTCACAGAAGAAGGGGGGTGGTGGGGGAGGATTTATTGTTATTGATCTATTTATCTTTTTATATATTTTTACTTTTGTTACTATGATCTTGTTATAATTCATTGATTCTGAGATTGAAAATTTGGAGGAAGGAGCCTTACTTGGTTGATATGGCAAATATATATTATTTTAAATATTATTCCCCTAGTGATTTCTTGTCAACTTCAAACAGTTAGCACTCAAAAATGGATGCTGTAGAATTGCCAGAGTGAAGGAAACTCCTTCAAAAGCAGACAGAACAAAATAAGGAATTATTAGTTTCCACCTCTCTAATGCAAGAATTAGAGGGCATCCCCATGAAGTTTCCAAGCAATGGGTTCAGAGTATCCAGGACTTCACTGCATAGCTTAGAAGTAAACTTTGGAACTCCTTTCTACAGGCTAGTGAACATGCCAAAATGTTACACAGCATCACTTTTAGAGAAGAAAAATCTATAAAGGGCTGTTAAACACAAATATGCCATCTCTGGCTCAGGAAATTCCTGAACCACAAGACACTGGGTCTGGGAACGCGTACAAGAAAAACACTGCATGCTTTTTCTGTCCTTAAGCCGTTCCTTATATATATGGAGAAATAGATATGCTAGTAACTACTGCCAAAAGCAGGATAAAGGTCTAAGCAGTTACTGGCCTCAGTATGGCTCTTCCTATCATTTATGTGGTACAGAAGAGAGGATTTGAAATTTGAATTTGGGAGGGGTTTCTCTTTTTTATTCCTCTTTTTCCACTATTACTGTCATTGATATTACTATTACTTTTACTATTAATCACACCATTACTATCAATCACAACATTCTTTGACATATTGCCTTTCATTTCTATTAATAATTTTGCTATAACTTATTTCAAATAACATCATATGTCAGGAGAGGATTGTACATAACTGTTGTGTTCACCACTGAATATTCACATAAAAATATTTGAAAAGCAGATAATTGACATAGAACAAGCACACAAGCAGTAAAGGCAGATGCACAGAAAAGTGGCACAACTCACCTGAGATGTCATGTCAGGTTGTATCAGTCCCAGCTAATTGACAGCACTGCCAGAGGGTAGTACCTTTTTGTAGCATGTCCTTGGATTGCCCTAGATTCACCTCTGGCATCTTCATTACTTGGACTTTGTCTCAGTCCTGAGACAAAGGGTGCACGTGAGTGACACCCTTCTTCTGATCCCTGATTTCCAGGAGGGAAAAGGGTGAAGCCAGATGGGTAATGGAAACAGAATGAATATAAATTAATGAGGTGAGGACAAAGGCACCAGTGGAGGTCCTTCAAGTGCCGAGAGAAAGAAAAGGTCATTTCTCCCTTCGGTGAAGATAAGCTAAAGAAAAACTCCAAACCCAAGCATTTCTGTCAAACTGAGCTCTCCGTAACAGCTGCACATTTCACTTCCATGCCCCCTTCCCTCAGACCACACGACCAAGCTCCTCTTCAGTAGCCAGAACAACATCTAGTTTGAGCTATTAGTCATGGTCTCATCCTCATCCAAAGTATTTTTTCTTTATTTGTGGGGGTTTTGTTTGTTTGTTTGTTTTTTTAAATGAACTATGACAAACAGCACAAAAACTTCAGAGGTGTGAGGAGAATTATTTTCCCCTGTAGCTCTGACAGAAGAAGAAGAACGAGGCTGTGCCACAGCATCCACAATACATCTTTAAGTAGACCAAGGTAACTCCCCATAGCTCAGCAAGTTGAGCTAGAACCTTGCACATGAGAAAAAAAATTTACATACCTGGCAATCCTGTGATTTGAATTTACACACTAATAAATTGTCATATGTCCCTCTCAAAGGGGCTGGTTCAAAGTCCATGAAAGTTCAAAGTAAATGGAAGTTTCCACTTTTCTTCAGTAGATCTCATATCTGTTCCCCAGCTGCTTCATAAACAAAAATAATTTCCAGAGCAACTCCAGACAATCTGGATTTTGTGAAAACAAGTTTCAGAGCTGAAAAAATCTAGAGAAATCTAAAAGAAATGTTCCCAGTGGAGCCCGATGTGTCAGAACCTTAACCACAGGCTTTTCTGTAAGAGTGAAGGAAGTCCCCTCCAAACAGGTAAATCTGAGGACCTCTATTTTGGGATGCCCACTTCAGGACATCTTCAAAAGCCCTAGCTTTTGGAAACCTTAAAAATCTTAATCTTTCAGAAAGGGTGCTAGAAACCAAACCATCAAAAAAAGGAGCACTCAAATTAGAGGACTGGTCCCATGAAACAGCCTGTTACTGTTTTAAGGTAGGGATTTGGGGTTTTGCTTTTGGCTTTTGTTTGTTTGGGGGTTTTGTATGTTTGTTTGTTTTTAAACCAGAATAATTTGGAAAGGAGAGAGGGGGAGGAATTTCTGTTCTCCCTACCCTACTCTTTGCTGCAGGTATGTCTCCATGTCCACAATAGCTCTCCAGCTGCTGCCACATTTTAATTCTAAACCCATGAAAAATTAAACGTATCTTCAGAGGAGAGCATCAGACCATCTCACATCGCAGAGCAGGGCTTGGTTTAAGTGTTACTGGGTCACCCTGCAGTGCTCACACTTGCAGAGTGAGCATCACACCCTGCCATGCCAATCAATCTTTTCATCAACATTAAAGAGTTCAGGTCTGAGCATCAAGTCAGACTTTCAATCAGGACTTATTGCCTTTTCATTTTGCTTCAGAGGCTGACAAGTGGGCTTGAGCACATTTCAGTATGCTGATTCTTCTTTACAAAAGCAATTACAAGCAGAGAAGCCCAGAACAATCTCAACTGCTGGAAAAGCCCAATTGGACTTCTGATTTAGTAAGTGCTTAGCACCATTAATGAGAGTTACCAAGCACCCTGCAGGATTTGATCTTACAGTACTCTAACAGAGCCCTGAGTTCAAACAAGGAAAGACATTTTCTTTTTAATTTCTATTTTTACCGGCAATCACATCATTATGAGTCTCAAGACCAAATTCTGTGAATTTATTTCCCAGTAATATAAACAATAGATATTATTAACTTCTTTTATCATTGCAGAAGTACCAGCCATCTTCATATCAGCCCAGCTGAAAGCTACTCTACAGTTTGAATCAGCACAATTTTTATTCCATTGCTCTTGGTTGGTGTATCATTTACTCCAGTATATTATTTGTGGTAAACTGAATATAATTACAAAAATGCAGAATTGGGCTGGACTATTTGAATTTGCTTTCCTGTTAATATCATGTGTGTTAAGCTCAGCAGTGATTTTGAAGGATAGGGAATGGGCAGATGGTGCCATTCCACTGAATCTCCCTGAGGATTAATGGAGGGAGGCTGTATTCAACTGTGGGACAACCCCTTGAAAAACACCAACGAGCAAAGCTGTAGCAATTCATTTTCACATCTATGTGTTTCCTTCAGGCCCAGCTTACTGTCTGTTATTTCAGTTGTGCTTTTCCCAGCCTCCTTATGGCTCCTCTGATCTGCCACCCACCAACTCTGGACCTATAGGGAGTCAATCTCATGCTTCTAACACATTTTCTTCCTACACATTCAGTGGTGTTTATAAAATAAGCAGCAGTGCCCTATTCCAGTAAGACTTGTATGACCTTTAATTATTTTGGCCACATACTAAAGCAAAGTCCCCCAGAGCAAAAAAGGATGAGCTGCTATACTTAGTCACACACGGATCTCACTGTGACTGTACTGAGTCACACTGCCTGTGGGCCTAGCGTAGGAGGAGCTGCATATAAGAACTGTGTCACACATTTACTGCTAGATCCCATCAGCCCCTAATCTCTTCTCAGGACCTTGGCCTCTTGCTTGTAGCTATGGCACAGCATGGATGGCCTCCACTCAGCACCAAGGTGACATTCAGGATATGAATGGAGGAGAGAGGAAACATTTTCTAATTTATTTTCAAAAGCAAAAAAATGTACCACTTCTTCCTGCACTCAACTAAACCTCCTCCACATTAGATATTCCATGGCACCCCTTTTATAATGGTTGACAAGTTGACTCAAGGCATGTAAATCCCTAGAGGAATATTTTTTTCAAGGGAAAAGAAAAAAGGAACTCATCTTAGTGGTATTCCAGCATGCATATCAATAAGAGAACTTCAGCAATCACTTCCTGGGTGTAATTACATTCATCTGCATCGGTGACTAAGTGACCTGTCAAAGTGTCAAAGAATCTAGTCAGGGAGTGAAATTCCTTGCTCATAACAGCCCATGCCAACACCTGCACTTGTCTTATTTTCATTTTAGCTGTAGAGGAATTATCTAGGCTTGCAGTTAAGCAATGTCTATTGTGTATAGTTGCTACAGTGTCTATCCTAAGCATGTAAGATCAAGTCAGCATGATGATATTAAATCTGAGCTAAACATCCTTGGAACATTTGAGCAAAGCCAGATTAATAAAGAATGCTCCAAATAGGGTTGAATTTCACCTGGCATGGGAAGAGGGCAATCTACTATCATGCCGCAGCAAGGTGAGAAGAAAAATCCTTTTTCACATTAGCACAAAGGTATAATTATCATTCTGGCAGCAAGAATTTTTCTGCACAGGCCAATTCGTGATGGTCAAGGGCCATAAATTACAAATTAGGCTAATTTCACAAGTTAACCTCAATAAATTAAGAATCACTTCTTGCACCTCCATGACACTACTGGACATCTCCCTGAGTAAATGCCACTGATCTGTAACAGTCACTGGTGAATGCTAAATGGGAATTTCCCCTTTGTTGAACCTGAATTCTACTGCTGAATGGACAACAGAGGAGAAAGAATGTGAGTAACAGACAGCAGCTCCACACTGTAGAAGGTAATAAGCATAAGAAATGAAGCTTGATCCAAGAGATCTGATTCAGTGTTATTCAGAAGGTAGGCCCAACCCAAACTACAAGGCTTAGGGGAACTTGTACTCTTGAGAAGCACCACTCTTGAGTGCTCGGAGCATGGTTACCTTAAGATACAAGTTATTAGCTTCCTTCTAGTTTCTCTTGATCTCCATGGGAAGCCACTAGGATCCAAAAAAAACATTGAAGACATTGAGGTACTGTGAGTGTAGTCTGTACAACCTATCTGCCCTCCCATGCCATCCCCTGGTCTCTTAAACAGATCAAGAACTAGCATTGCCTGTGAGGCACCCCCCACATTCAGAGAACAAGCTGGCTGTTACCTGATCGCATTCCTCAGTATGGCATATAGCCTGAAGGTGCCTGGAAAACTGTCAGTGTGACCCACAGCTGGGAAAGTATGAACATCCCTGTCAAAACAAATGGACTCAGAAGAAACTAGCATAGACTCATAAATAATTTTAGCCTGGCCTCAGACCATGCTACATAAAAAGTTCATTTTCACTCTACATCATTCTCTGGCAAGATTGCAGATATATACCTCACACCCTATTCTGGGCAGAAAAAGAAATTTTGCTCAAGACAAATGATGAGTCAGAAATGGCAAGCCAAGGCGAAAAAATTACTGAGTGATGTGCAGAAAAGAGCATCTTCATAAAATATACCTAAGTTGGGCTGATTCTGAGCACATGATGTCATATAAGGGGACATAAAATTTCTTTCTGCATAAGTAGAGAGACTAGGGTTTGTTGCGGTACTTAAAAAGTTCCCCACCACTCTCTGATGTGATGTCAGCAGGGAACAAACTTCTGCTCACATGGGCTCAACTTGGCTGTAAATGAATGAACCTCATGCCTGTGGCTGCTGTTATCACAGCATTAGTCAAATTAAGTTGAAGTGAAAGGACAACAGGATGTCTCCTGCCTCAAAAAGTCAATTGAACTTACATTTCGAAAAATACTTGTTTTGCTGAAACATGGAGATAGCATGAACTTATCACACTAAAACCATTTTTAGTCAAAATGTCAGGTTCAGCACAACCAAAGCACATTGCAGTTATATGATGATTTTGGTAATACCTTGAGTACATGCTGAATTGCTCTGAAAGGTAATTTTTGTGGTTTGGGTTTTTTAAACACCACTTTTTCTTTCTTGTTTAGAATTATTATTTTTCTAAGTATCCTTTAATTTTGTTTCTAAATGCTGAACAGATAACTGGAATATTTCATTTCTGTTACAACTCAGTTTTGTTTGGTTATAAGTGACTGTACTGGGTGACATTTATATTAACCATTTTACCAACATCCACAGAAATTTTGCTTTAACTGAAAAAAAGTGAACTTTTCCTGATTTTGAATTTGATGTGGAGTAGAAAGGGTTTTCTATTCAGATCATTTTATAACAGAAGCATTACCCATAAACTCACTGAAATTTTCTTTCTTGCAAGAAGTTTTGTGAAAGTGTTGCCTCTTAACCAAAAAGAAATTGCCATTTCAGCATGGTTACTTGATAACTAGTACTTCAGAGGTTAGTATGATAGCGGTTTGCTTCTAGCTCTCCTTTGCTGCTCTCCCACTGCTGTGCCCCACTCAGAGATGCCATGACCCATACAGATTACTCTGTAGAAATTCACACCACATTCATTTACAAGAAGCATGAACTGGAGTGGTAAGTAGATGATCGCCTAAATTAATACCAACTCTGCCTGTGAAAGGTTGCAACTATACCAGGTTTGAAGGATAGAGCCATACTTAATTTTCAGGTTGACACAGTGCTTTTTGGGTTGACACAGTGCTTAGGGATATAGTGTAGTTGAGAACGGTCAGGGTTAGGTTAATGGTTGGACTAGATGATCTTCAAGGTCTTTTCCAACCTAGATGATTCTGTGATTCTATAATTTGAAAATCTAACATAGTAAAAAGAAAAGAAATAACATTTTAGAACATTCAAGTAGTATCTCTTGTATAAGTATTTAATCAAGCCAACACCACCTTCAATTATCCCCATGGTCAAAAGGCACTGCAGACTAGATGCCATAATCTGCTTAATGAACTCCATGTGGTTTCTTCAAGAGATCCCTGATCATTAAAATAATGAAGGCTGATGTAACTGGGTGAGCAGGGCCAGACTGAGAATCTGCTTGCCCTGTGATAGACAAGCTGAGCAGAGCACCCTTATTCATGAATTACTGCTAAGACTCTGAAAAACATTAGGTAACAATATTTTTTTTTTAAATAATCAACTGAAACCTCTACTATGAGAAGCAGCAGCTGAAGGACAGGATCCAGGCACGTGGAGAAGTCAGATCAGCTGCTAAGTTACTGTTAATGAGGGGCAAGAGAGCATAAGTGTTATGATTTGGGACATTACTATCATGATTACTATAACATTTTTCAGGCATCACTATTATGTAGCATTCTAGTGGTTTTACCCAGTGCTGGGTAGGGGTAAAACCAATATAGCAAAGAAGAAACAAGAAACATTGACCAATTCTTTTAAGATGATAACTGAACTATTGATTAGAAACAAGATGTTATTAATTACCTAAAAATCATCTCAAGTGTGTTAATTTTCATGTGGCTCATGTGGTTCTGATGAACCAGAATGTCAAAGCTGTGTCATGATCTGCTGCTGCTAGGTAACAAATTTCTACCATTGTAACAGCAGTAAATCATTACATTATAGGAAGGAGAATACTGAGCTGGAGAGTTTTCTCCTTGATTGCAGTTTATAAGTATCTATTTCCTTCTTCTTTCCTCTTTTTTTTTTTTTTTTTAAAGGATTATCTTCTGTATCCAGGATACCCAGAGATATAGCAGATTTGCCACAACTTAAATCCTTTGGTCATTCTAGATGTCTTAAAGATACCACTGCAGTTCCACTTCATAATTCCATTGCTAATTATGCAGGAATGGTACAAGATTTGCTCAATGAAATTCTGTGGTACACCTACGGAAGACAAGGGACTTGAAAGCTAAAGTTATTTTTTCTGCTTTGATTTGTTTCTTATGTTATCAAAATTCACAAGCACAGGCAGCATGAGGAGGATGCAGCATCCAGAAGATGACTCTTCCATTTTACATAACTAGTACTTTGAATCATACAAAGTTGTGATTATGACTCTGGATTTATATGAGGTCAAGAGGCTTCTGGTTCTTGAAAAGGACAGATAGACTGACTTGTTAGAGCATCAGAAAACTACACAAAGATTTCATGCAAGGCAGGAAGAAGCTGGGGAAGGAACACACTGTTTCTTGGGAAATCATAGGTATATTCATCACTTTCACTGAAGGAACCTTGGCTTCTTGCTCCGCTCCTCTTGCCCTGCAAGTTCTATTCTTCCACTTCTCCACTGGATCTATGACTTCTTCCCCAACATGTGACCTATTAGCCTCTTTTTAATCCGGCCACTCACTATTTTCTACATAAATGACATAAATGTGCACAGTCTACCAGTCATTATCTAACACATCATTAAAAACAGCCTATTACCTATGTATGACTGAATTTTCAAGACAGCAAGGCAAACTCCAGGTAGCAGTGAGCAGACCCATGTCTTCCATTTTTCAGATATTCTTCAAGATGAAATCATTTATGATCTGGTTCTACTCAATACTGTGTGAACTTCTATTGGCACTACACTCAAGCAAATTTTTTTGCACAAGGTATGCATGAACAGTTCTGCAGTCACTCCACACAGAGCATCATTCTCTCATAAATACATAAAATTATACCTCCATGCAAATGTTAATACAAGTATATTGACACAGTCCAGATCATACAAGACAACAGTACTTACATGTGGATATATTCAGCTACACAAGAGACCACACTCTCATCTACAAGTACATACCAGTTTGCACATATTCTGGTGCAAATACATTCACACACAGGTCACAGTCAAACACAATCACAGCTACACACAAAAAGCTACACTCTGCTCCAAGTATGAAGCCAGAAACAGTCATATCATAGCACTTTTACTGTCCAACTGAACCACATTTGAATTTCATCCCATTTCAGTTCCAGCTTGAACCTCTGAGCACGGTAAATAATCCTTTTCAAGCCTGTGAGACATGAGCAATGAAGACAACAATGTCAATGATATAAAATTAATAGTGCAAAATGGCAATAAAATGGGAAAATCCCAGCACTGCCCATAAAAGCATATTAGCCTGACCTGTATTTACTCTTCTTTTCTGGAGAAATTAGTTGGTTTCTCAAAGCTTATGGGAAACACTAACAGTAATGAAGCAGAAAAATGATGAATGTTAAAAAATTAGGGTGATACATAAGTGGTTATAAACTTGCCCCCCTTTGTTGTCCAAGCGCTTTTGATGAGCTTGCAAAGTTTTAAACCTCCTAAATTTAAGACATAGCAGTTTTATTTCTTTCAAGCTACAGTGGAAATAATTTCCTTATCTATCATTTAGAATGGTTTAATACTTTCATTAATCCACACATCATAAAGCAGGAAGTGATTTTTATACCTATTCCAATCACTCATTGTGCCTCCCTGCAAATGGAAAATAGCTGTTTTCTGCTGATTCTGAAGTTAAACTTAAGGCCAGTATCTTCACAAGCCAGGCTAGCTGTGAAGGCAGAGATTTAAAGGCAGAGAGACCAGGTGACATCTCTGCTCTGTCTTTAATGGACAAATTGCTGGCTTCTAATATCTAGCGGGACTTCTCATTTGCTTGCAAGGAAGCGTTGCCCTGTCACATTTGGTAGAATCCATGTAAGACACTGGGTAGAGTTACAGTGATCTTGTTAGCCACCCTCTTACCAATGCCTGTGTCCTTGTGTGGTGGTTTGACCTTGGCTGAATGCCAGGTACCCACCAAGTCACTTCATCACTCCCCCCCCCTTTTTATTTTTCTCAGCAGGGCAAAAAGTGTGGAAAGAAAATAAGATAGGAAAAAAACAACCCTTGTGGGTAACACCAGAGCAGTTTTAATGTAAGCAAAGCAAAGTCCATGCGTGGAAGCAAAAAGAAACCAGATTTATTCTCTCCTTCCCATGAAGAGGCGATGTCGGGCCTTCTCAGGAGCAGGGCTCCGATACGTGTAGTGGTTGCCTGAGAGGATCAAGGGTGACCTCCCCTCTCTTCCTTTCTCCCAGCTTTATACTGAGCAGACATCATATGGTCTGGAATATCCCTTTGGTCAGTTCGGGTCAGCTGTCCTGGCTGTGTCCCCTCCCGAGATCTTGCCCACCCCGTCCCGCTGGGGGGAAATGTCAGAAAGAGCCTTGGTGCTGTGTAAGCACCACTCAGCAGCAGCCACAACACCAGGGTGCTATCAACACCCTGCCAGCTCCCAACGTCAAACACAGCACCGTGAGGGCTGCGATAGGGGAAAACCAATTCCAGTTCAGCCAGACCCAGTACAACTTGTCTCTAGATGCAGTGTCCTCACCCAAGCAAAACATGACAAATCATCTCCAAAACACATTGACAGAACTGGGGGATGTCAGGGGACAAATGAGCAAGATCTAGATACCTATAAAAATTGTTGGTATGAGCTTCAAGTAATACAGTCCCATCTGTAATCATTGGTACAAGTAATAATCATGTTGCCAACCAGGGATTTCTTTTACTAGTATTAGGGGTTTGGTTTGCATCCATCCATTCCATGAATCTCCACACAAACAATGCCTTTTTGACAAAGTCTTTTCTTGTCCTTAAAAAAAGCCGTATCTTCACCAGTTATCAACTGAGCCATCAATCTGATGGTTTCAAAAGCTGTTGAGTTGCTCAACTTCTACTTTCTCTAGCTTTTCTATTTTTCAGACAGCAATTTTCCCATACTGTGGGCTTTGACAGCCCCAGAACTGATCGATGATTTAATAGACACAAGCTTGTTATTAATGTCTCACGATGGTATCAGTTTAAGCCTAGATCTATAGAGCATCAGGGTTTAAGCACTTACCACAGCACAAGTTATCAAGCATCCCCAGTAATGTCAATAGGATTTTGGCCAGCTCTCTTAATGCACCCATACCTGGCTCAACACTTCTCAAAGACATATGAAAATTCAATTTACCACCCTATGAATGAGCTGTACTTGTCATGAGAAGGGCAGACCTTCCATGAAGAATGCAAAGAAGAAACTCAGAGTTGGACTTTTATTTGTATGGCATTGAAAGGTGCATGAACAAGTGTACAAAACCTGCAGAGAATGGTCCTCTCCTCCACAGCAGATCTTACCCCACACATCTGCCTCTCCCTCAGGTGTGGTCAGACTTTCTTTTGCTGCACTCTGAATATCAAGATCACTACTATTTTGTTTCTCCCAGCAGGCTGCAGGTCTTGGTCTAAATTAAGATCTGACCTTGGCTGCCCTTGTTATGATTTGTATCAGATTGGAATTAGGCCCATAATTGTGGAATATTTTGCCTACAGTGAGGCACAACAGAGTCAATATTTATTACTTTCAGCATATGAGGTTGGGGAAGTGGCATAGGCAGCTCATTGCAGTCTTAACCTGCAGTCTGGCTGTACTGTGTTTTGGCAATGTCTGAGAGGGATGAGAAAAAGCTGATGAGAAAAGGACATGAGGTTCAAGGCCATTTCCCTTCAAGCCTCCAACAAACCCAGGTCATAACATCACACACTGAATCAGGAGACTAGGCTTCTGGACCACTTTCTGAATTTATGTGCCCAAGAACTGACCTTCCCACTCAGCCTGAAAGTTCCTAGGGCTACATATTTCTGTGCAGAGGTGCCCTGGCTTGGGCATCTCAGCACTTATTACCCTTCAAAGCACAAGAAGTTTTCCATTTCACACAGATAAAATGAATGCTGTTTAGATGCATTTAGTAGTTCAGGTAGGTGTTGTCATTGCACCCCTCCCAGCTTTTTTGCTACCATTTCTAAAGGATTAAGTAGTAAGTGACAGTGACCTGTTCCCAAGCCCAAGAAAGATCCAAAGTTAAACAAGAGTCTAACTGGGGGTACATCAAATCTGACTGTGTTATATTCTCATGAGTCATTCATATTCAATGGCAAGCATCCTTTGAAACCACAAACCATGCCAAAGAACCTCGTGAAGGTGTCCAGCCTGTTGACTTTTTAATGCATCAGATTTAGAAGCTTACTAGTTTGGGCCCTCCATTATATCAGTTTGTGGTATGTCTGATGTGAGACAGGATCTCCAGCCAAGTGGAAAACCAGCTTCACTGACTAACTTTCAGAGTTTCAATGGAATTGCAGGCAAAGGTAGAAGGGGGTCACATCCTTTTAATGTGCAATTAGAAAGCCTCTCAAGTGCCTTCCCCATTTCTCTTCCAAGTAAGTTCAAAGCATTTGTCAGTGGCAACCAATGCTACTCCTTTTCCAAAAGGTCTAATCACTATGTCAGGTGGATTATTAGTAAGACAAATCCACCACCATAGGTCATAAATACAATATTTTTTTGTCAAACAGTCTTCCCCTTCTGATAAATTTCTCATTTTTTATTCCAGTACACTGAAACACCTTTCTTTTTTTTTTTTTTTTTTAAACTAGCAAAGGTCTTATTTGTTTTTCCTGAATAAGAGAGGTGGGTTTTTTTAATACTCATCCCTGGTATGATAATGTGGAGAAGAGCAGAGAAGAAAAATTGTTTATTTCCTTAGAAGTACTGCAGGGAATAACTATCATTACATAATGTTGGTGAAAAATCAGCTTTTCTACCTCCCACACTAATATTTAGGAAACCTTGGTGAAAGTCAAACACGAGAGGTAAATTTTTCCAATGTAGCTTTTGCTGAAATGCTGTAGGCAACAGAAACAGAAGGCCGCATCCATTCTGAGGCACACTGTCAGTTTAGCTCTTGTGTATTGTTTGCTTTTCTAATGGTCCATCCCCACTTCCCTGTGTCACAGGTCTCTCCCAGGTGTCCCACTCTCACATCCAGTCCACATTTACTGCAAATAACCCTGCAAACTGGTAATGGGCACTTAACCCATTGTGTGGCGATCTCCTTGGCTTTTCATGAATTCAGAACAACAGGACCCCCTGGGTACTGAAGCACTCCACATACTCTGCTTTATATTGGTTCACAAAAAAAAAACCAAAACAAACAAACAACAACCAAAACCAAACCAAAACAAACAAACAAAAACCCAACAACCAACAAAAAACCAAACAACCCAAGCAGATCAATTCATAATGGATTTAAAGGTATGTCAGGATCACAAAATACCATCCAGTGAACTGAAACCTGAGATAGCTGACAAAGTGAGGACCAATGATGGTATCAGGTTAAATGTGTCAATCTCAAACTGCTTTAACATTGTATGGTCTTGCTGGACATGGCAATGATCTTTCCAGTACTTGATGCAAAGGATGCATCTCTTCCTACCACCATCTCATGTCACATAAACTTAATCTGCAGCCATCTTGAACTTCTGACTATCAAGCAAGATGATCAGAGCATTTGGAAATACATTATGTTACCCTAAAATCCACCAGAATACTTCAATGTTGATATTCTTGCAGGATAACTAGTGTATTTTAAAGTTATATTTTTTTAATGTTTAAGATTTTTTCTGGTTCTGCACTGAAGTGAAGGTAAAGCCTTTCAAAGGTCTTTGTCAAAACATTTCTCTTCAGATTACAATTGGATTATTTTTATTGTTTCTCTTTCTCACTGCTCCCACACTTCCCCCAACGTGCAGACCCCCTTGTGGATAAAATATTTCCAAGCAATTTTTCAGTCTTGACAAATACAGTATTTTTCCATAAAATGAGACTGTGAAGAATGTTCCACCCACCTTTAGAAATACAAAAAATGATTTGTTAGTAAAAAGGTCTAGTAATTCAAATTCTTATCTGGAAAATTTCTCCTAGCTCTCAGGGCCAAAATTTGGTCTACATGAGTAAAAGGTCACTTTTGATGCAAACACACACACATATAAATAAGTATATAAAAATATCCACATAGGCATATATGCACATGCATATACATGCTCAGTGCCACAGAGGAATATCTTGTCACTGGCTTTTATGTGTGATTCATTTTTGACATCAGCACTGGTTTTTATAGCTCAGGACTTGACAGATAGAATCCGGCACTATTTGTGACACTTCAAAATGTGTCCGAGCTGGCAGCTTGCTTCCCTACCAGTCCTCAAGCCAGGGACCTCATTGTCCAGAGAGAAAGTTCAGGCTAGTTCTCAGGTCTGGCTTGACATATTTAGCATGCTCTAGGACACTGGCTCGTCTAATCCCTCTTGCTAGATGGGACAGGAAGCAAACTATTTTCCCAAAGGACATCTGGGGAAAATCTTTGCTGACTGTCACAAACACTTATTCCTGAGAAACAAAAACCTCCAGGTACCACCCTCTGCCCTTTGAGCCATGAAGGCAAAGCAGAGGATAGAAAAGACATTCCAGAAATGGTCCATAAGAATTAATTTTAGGTGGCTAAAGAAAGCTCTGCCTGGACAGATTTGCCCTGTGGATAAATATTTGTTTCCTAAGCACAGGAGAGTGCCCAGAGCTGAAGACCTTCAGTTTTATGCCCCAAATCTATGAAAATAAATGCAAAGCCCCCCCCCCCGATGCCAGGAGCTTCAACTCAGCTATTACTTTTATCTCCAGCAGTGTAACTTAACAGGACAACTTTCTCCTACCTGCCCTTGTTTTCTTTTGGCATATATTTCCTTTCAGTACATGCATAACAAAAAATCCGTGGGTAGCTAAGCAGTTATTTTAGATCACTAAAGTTAAATGAGACAAATCCCACCCAGAGAGATTAAACAATTTGTGAAAGAGGAAGAGCTGAGGCTGAGGCTCAGCAGGTACCTGTATCCAACTCTCCCCACTCCCAGTGCCTCAACTACTTCCCCACATCACCCACCATTTGGTTTATCACCCCGAGCCGCGAGGGCGCATGCTGTCAGCGCGGAGCACTCTCTGGTTCAGTTCCTCCCAACTGCCACACCAGGGTCATTACCCAGGCTCACCCACACTCCCCTTAATCCCACACACTCCTCCCTCCGCTCTGCCAGCTGTGTCCATCTCAGCACAAGAGCAAGGCTTGACAACAGCATTTCACTTAGTAAATGTGATAGGCTTTCCCCTACTCTTACATTTTAAACAAATGATGATTCAAATCTATTTAGAATGTAAAACAGAATCAATAATAGCTCTCATTTGGCTCTGGCACTTGGGAATGTGTAACTATTTCATGCATATTTAGACATAGTTTATAGCATCAAGCTATGTCCTTCCAACATGATAAAGTTGCAATCCGGCAGTGGTGTTGAGATTAGAAATTGGCGAAAGAGAAGCAGAGATTGATTTAAAAGGGTTTTTTCATTGAACCATAACCTCACCACCTGGCATTTGCTAATGAGCTAGCTTCTATTTTGTCTTTTTAAGTAACTTTTGCTCATGCATCACTTCTGCTCCAATGTATCTTCTCTTAAATGACAGGGGTGTACAAGCAATATTGCAATTGCTGAAAGACTGCACAAAATATATCATTTTGGACTGGAGATTAGCCATTAATGGTCTGTCCGCAGGCACAGAAAGTATTTTGCAGCAATTATAAGAATGGCAGACCTTTTGGTAGACTGAAAGGGTAGTCTGAGCATCACAGGAGAACTAAGAAAACATTCCTGAGGGTTTTAAAGTAACTGGTGATTGTAAGGCCAAGGTTTTCACATACAGAACTAGGAAAAGTGCATAAAGAGAATGATTTTCAGAAGGTAAACTCAGTTGGCGGCTGGTCACGAGTGGTGTCCCCCAGGGCTCGGTTTTGGGGCCACTCCTGTTTAACATCTTTACTGAAGATCTAGACAAGGGGATCGAGTGCACCCTCAGTCAGTTTGCAGATGACACCCAGTTGGCTGGGAGTGTTGATCTGCTCGAGGGTGGGGAGGCTCTGCAGAGAGACCTGGACAGGCTGGAGCCATGGGCTGAGCCCAACTGGGGGAGTTTCCATAAGGGCAAATGCTGGGGGCTGTCCTTGGGCCACAACAACCCCCAGCAGCGCTACAGGCTTGGGGAGGAGTGGCTGGAGAGCTGCCAGTCAGAGAGGGACCTGGGGGGGTGATTGACAGCCCGCTGAGCAGGAGCCAGCAGTGTGCCCAGGGGGCCAAGAAGGCCAATGGCATCCTGGCTTGTGTCAGCAATAGCGTGGCCAGCAGGGACAGGGAAGGGATCTCACCCCTGTACTCGGCACTGGTGAGGCCGCCCCTCGATTCCTGTGTTCAGTTTTGGGCCCCTCACTACAAAAAGGACATTGAATGACTCGAGCGTGTCCAGAGAAGGGCAACGGAGCTGGTGCAGGGTCTGGAGCACAGGTCGTACGGGGAGCGGCTGAGGGAACTGGGGGGGTTTAGTCTGGAGAAGAGGAGGCTGAGGGGAGACCTCATCGCCCTCTACAGCTCCCTGAAAGGAGGGTGCAGAGACGGGGGATGAGTCTCTTAAACCAAGTAACAAGGGATAGGACAAGAGGTAATGGCCTCAAGTTGCACCAGGGAAAGTTTAGACTAGATGTCAGGATTTCTTTCCAGAAGGGGTTGTTGGGCGTTGGAATGGGCTGCCCAGGGAGGTGGTGGAGTCCCCATTCCTGGAGAGGTTTAAGAGTAGAGTCAATTTAGCACTTAAGGATATGCTGTAGTTGGCAACTGTCAGTGCTAGGTGAACAGCTGGACTAGATGATCTTCAAGGTCATTTCCAACCTAGATGATTCTGTGATATTTGTTTTAAGGTTGTTCAGATTTCTCAACAAAAAAAAACGAAACAACTATGGCTGTCTTGGAAATCTTAGTGAAGAGCTTTATCTCCAAGAAATTTTAGTGTCATCTTCTGAAATGTTAATAATATATATCAGTACAATCTAGTAGGCAAGCATAAGAACTCAGCTTTGTTTGACGCAACCAATGGGGAAGCAAAAAGAAGATTCCCAAATGGTCTGATTATGAGAAGAGAAAGAGCGTTATAATCTTTGAGTCCAGAGGAATAGATAGATAAACAGAAAAGATGCACCTTGTATCAAGAAAGAATTAAAAGGAAATCATACAAGCAGAAAAAAAATAACAAGGAAAAAGGTATCTTGAGTAAAGCCAGACCAGCATCTGATATTCTGGGTTTTACATAATATGACTGAATTACTTACTGATATAATAATCACACACTTCCAGTTAAAAAATACGGCAATTACAAGTCAGCTGTAATTAAATCCCCACAACAGACTTGGTGCAAAAAGATGGGAAAATGAATCAAAAGATAAAAGTTGCACAATTCAAGATCAAAAAAATCTACAGCAGAAAAATTAATCAGAAAAAGCACAAAATTATGATTTTCGTAAATCACTATACTTGCGACCTTTCAGAGAACTGCAAGATAAAAGAGACAGAATGTGATGCCATTGTCACTTAGGCAAAATGATTTCTCACATCATTTCAAAGAGCTACATGGTTTCTTTATGACAGTTAAACAAAGGAACACCCAGAAGTCATGTACAATGAAAGACTGATGTCTCCTTGAGTCAGAATTGGTTGAAACCTTCCAAGAGCACAAAAATTGTATACACTGATTTGGAAGAGGGATGAAACAGACAGCATATGTATATCTGAGGCTAAGGATCTCTCATGGTATATAATGGACTTTTTCTGTAAATCCAACCCACAACTTTGCTGGAGCTATCCAAGTTTCCTTCATTCTTGCATTCCAAAAAAACTGAAGTGGCAGAGATGACTTACTATGCTTCATGTCTCACAATCCTGTTTGTCTCTATGTCATTTCTGGTATACGATAGTTCAAAGGCAATCCACCAAGTCTGTTAAATACACCATCACCAGTTCTCCATTTCTGGGAAAATGGAAGCACAAAACCAGAAGGAACAGACACTGCTCAAAGGCAGTTTCACTGAATATGGAGAGGCACTGGTGCCAGACAACATGGGCAACTGTACCTTTATCATCATGGTCCGATCCTAGGTGATAGAAGCTACTGTATTATAAGTTGGAGGGGCAAAGCCACAAGTGAGAAAGTGCCAAAAGCCAGTCTGTGAAAAAGGAGAAGGAAAGAGTAAGTGTTGATGGGGTTAGACACCACCCTTTCACACCAGTAAGTATGCTGAGACACTGCCTCAACTTGTTCCCTTGACTTAGCATCCTTCCAAAAAGTTAGACCATGGCAGCAGTAAATCCAATCATCTTAGCAAACAGACTCTTGAGTCTTCACACAGACGCACAATCACATTTCTACACACATGCGCAAATATAACACAGCTACCTATACCCTGTTACACTTACATACACTAAGAAACTACTGAGTACACATAAATGTATTCCTCCTAGAAGTCTAAGTATAGGGTAATGTAGGATCCTGAATGTTGGGGTTTAACTCTGATTGGAAATAAGCCCCACACAGCAACTTGCTCCCCGCCTTCCTCTGGTGGGATGGGGGAAGAGAATCTAAAGTGTAAAAGTAAGAAAACGTGAGGGCTGAGATAAAGACAGTTTAATAAGTAAAACAGAAGCTGCACACACAATGAAAGCAAACCAAGGAATTCATTCCCTGCTCCCCACCAGCAAAGCACTGTTCAGCCACCTCGAAGAAAGCTGTAGTGGTTAACTTGGGAAGATAAATGCCATTGCTCCAAACATCTGCCCCTTCCTCTTCCTTCTCCCAAGTTTTATTGCTGAACATGACATCATATGATATCGGATATCCCTTTGGTCAGTTGTGTCAGCTGTCCCAACTGTGTCCCTTCCCAACTTCTTATGCACCCCCAGCTTAATTACTGGCAGGGAAGTGACAGAAACAGAAAAAGCCTTGATGCCTGTGTAAGCACTGCTCAGCAATAGCTAAAACATTCCTGTTATCAACACTGGTTTGGTCACAAACCCAAAACATAGTACCATACAAGCTACTGTGGAGAAAATTAACTCCATTACAAGTCACAGCCAGTACACCGAATAGCTGTGCTTTCTGAATTAAGCAAACTGCAAGGAAGAAAATTTAAAATCTCTTTGCAGCTTATACTGATGAAAATGGATGAACACACCACACTGGTGACAGATGCTCACTGTTCCCCAGGCAAAGAGAGCAGGCTGTGAAGTTCCACCATTTCATTCCATGTGTCACTGCAGTTCACGGAGGCTTTGGAGTCACCTCCTCCCAAGGCAAAGGGTAATTCAGTCTCCACATCTAATTCCGAGCCTCGTTGCTGAGCATGTCAATAGAGATTACTATCAGCTGCAAGGTCAGGTTTTGAGATGTGGCTATTAAGAATGGGAATCATATCCCAGACATCACCCAAGAGCCATCAGAGGGTAAAGACTGTGTGTAGTATCTCTTGAGTTATTCCTAACCCAAGCCAGGTTCAATACTAGTCACCTACAGCTGAAAGGTGCCACTGTTCATTACAAATCTCAAGAGCCAATCTGTCCATCAAGCAGAGAAGATATTGAACAGGAGAGAAGGAGAAAGATTAACTCTTCATCAGAGTCAGTTCCTGAGAAGAGTAGCTGTCAACAGAGCTTCCAGGCAGCAAAACAATGTAATGGAACAACTCGTCATTCCAAAAGAGAAACAGCTTTGCAACTGATGCAGGATTCAGTTGCCTCAAACATGAAAAATACCATTAGTGCTTGCATTAAAGTGAATAATATTTTTTTAATATTATGATATATGAAGTGAATTATAATATTTCTCTTACAGAGGGGAGTAAATTTTCATAGGTCTCAAAAAGGAGGCAAGGACAGAAATATGGATAAGAAACCATACAGAAATCAGCAAAGATCACCTTTTTCTAGAAGTTTTTTGGGGGTGGGCAGAGGAAGGAGGCAGATAGGTGAAAAATATTTAAGAACATTCATCTCTAAATTAAACTAAAACATGATCTTCAAACATTAATAGCTACCTATGTCCATCTACTACCTAAATTTTTTATTTCCACTCTTAAGCAAGCAGAAGAAAGTTATCACATCTTTGCTCTCTGTTTGCTGTTGAGGTTAGCTTTATATACTTATGCTGACTTGTGCTGTGTGCATGGGCTTGTCTGTCTTTCTAACATCATAGTGATATAGGGGCTTTTCTCAACCCAGCTAAGCCAGAAGTCAGCAAGATATTGCGTCCCTACAGTAGCACAGGCAGAGTTGAGATGTGGGTTAATGCCTCCTCCGGGAAAAAGCATGTCCTTTGAAAGACCCAAGGGGCTGAAATCCGAAAGGGACAGGGTCCTGTGGCTCACAGAAACCTGTTTCATACCTAATCAGCACCATTATTCCAATGAGATTGGCAAGGATTTAATTTGTGTCTTTCCACACCAGTTCTTTGCCTAGCCCTTGGGATAACGCAGAGCAGACGCCAACACCACCAGCCTCATTTGAGAGGCACAAGGGATCCACATGTTGCACATGTCTTACTCCAGAGAATTATATGCTCACTTGGTACCAGGCCAATTATTTTTGTTTCAGGCTGTAATTCCTCTTGATTATAAAGAGTTAGACCCCAGCTTCTTTCCAATCAACTGAAAACAAATTGATGAGTTTTGATTGTGCCCAGGACATATTTTGTGCAGAAATCTTAGGTTGGAAATCAGGAATAAATCTAACTTTTTGCAACATAAATAACATACTACTAAAAAAGAAGTATTATTTTTTCCAACGGTAGATTTTTGCACCAAGACTGTGCTGCTGACTATCCACTTGCTTTGATCTTTTTCTTTCATGCCACAAACATTAACAATATTGTAAAAAACTAGATTAATAATTTATTTGAGATGAGCTGAATATTTTTCCCCTCCTTTGTGTATAAGCAGCTTGGCAACAAAGCTGTCTAACTTCAGGATCAATCTTACCCTCATTTTCTATTATGTACTTCCTGTTGTTTCAAAACAAGATTAATTTTGTTTTATGCAAGTCACCGAGCAGTCTCCACTAAAATAAGATTGATTTTGAATTTCTTTTCTCTCTCTCTCCTTCTCTCCCTCACTTTATTTTATTTTATCAGTGTTAATAAAACCACAGTGACTTGTAAAATTCAATTTAGAATTATTTTCCACCTGGAGAGGTTTAGACACTTTTTCCCTCTCTTTTCACAGTGGAGCTATTTCTCACTCACAACAGTTAGAAAGTAGATCTTTTATGCAACAGTTTTGTAAAACAAATATTCTGGAAGGACCTAAAGAAGGAAAGCGTCATATTTCTGACATAAATCATCTCAACAAAATCGACAGTAATGGATATTCTTGAGTGAATCTTCTCTATTTTTTCACTCATGAACTTCATTCAGAATGAGCAAGACATCATGAGCAATTTCTGCACTGTATGCAGAATTATTTTTTATTTTTTGGATAATGTTGAAGATTTCTTTCATTTACATTATTAAAGGGCTCTTGTCAAGGTGGAAAAAATGTTATTGACGTAGAGAATGGGAATTCTCTTTACCTGGGATATCATTTGACATGAAACCAAGCGGGGGGAAAAGGTTGGGGTTTGGTTTGATTTGGTTTTTAAAATCTAATTTATCATCCATTTATGATGTTCACCACATTTTCTCACTTCACTCATGTTTGACTACAGAACTGGGATGATATCTTTCACTTACTGGTGACCTTCCTAAACATAGAGTTGCATGGATTTTCATAGTTTTCAGTTTCAGGTTTTCCTAATATTATAGTTTCCAGGTCTTAGTCCCTGAGATTAATGCTGCTCCACTGAACACAGCACTGATTGGAGGATGTTTATATGAAAGAAGACTAGTCTTCATTTAAATAACCATTGTTTGTATCCTATACCCAAGCTACAGTAATCTAAGAGTACCTCCAAAACCTTTACAGGGAGAAGACAGAACTGATTTGAACTGTTCTGGCAAAAATACAGATATTAATACATTTATGTGAAGAGCACATCGTTATGTTTCTAGCATATAACTGAACAAACGTGTTATACCCATGTGCAGAAAACATTAGAGAATATGTTCACAATGATTAAGACATTGCAGTCAAGGTAGCTGATGATTTGGTGGGAGAAACTCCAGAAACATGACCCAAAGCTCACTGATTTTCCAGGGAGACTACTCCTAGTCCAAAATTCCAGATGAACTGAAGTATTGACAAAATCATTCCTTATTCTTCAACTATTATTTCTTCCTCCCACCCCGGAGTTACAGGTCAGGAGTTACACTGCATCCAAAGCCGTTTTTAAGCATCAAGAGGAAGCGGTCTCTAACCTGAAGAGGGTATAGTTGTTTTGTGACAATCAAGAAGAGACCAGACACGGAAGTTAGCACTGAGCAGAATCGTCCTGACAGAAGAGTCCCTGGAGAAAACACCTGTTCGGTGTGAGGAGCTGGCAGAGGCATGTTTTTTTGGTTGAAACTTTCAGTGAGAAATTATTGAAGCATTTCATTCTGAGGCGGTCAAAATATTTTGCGTCAGTAAGACGAATTACTTGTTTTCAAATGCAATAAAATAAAGGCAAATGGCATTCCCCATCAGATCAAAACAAAACCCTTGGAGGAGTGTTTCCATTTCACAAAAATGAAAGGTTTTCGCTTTCCCTCACCGCAGAAAGAAACCAAATCTTTAGCTCTCAGGATGAACTTTCCTTGGATGAAATCAAATAACAATCGATCTGGAATTTTGGCACGGCCAAGGTTCTGGTGGTCTAGAAAAATTAACAGGGCCAGGCTTTACTGCAAGAACTGCAGATAGTTTCTGATTCCACACAAATTTGAAACAGAGGTTTTTTCATAGTTTTATTTCCACTTTAGTTCCTAGAAGAGCAAGTCAATAGAGGAAAACGAGAGACAGAAGAGAATTACTGCTGTTCTGAACAGGCATGCACAGTTCACGTCTGTAGGCAATAGAAAGACAGAGGGGAAGTTAACCTCTTTGTGTACATGCAGCCAGTGCTGTCTCTATAAGGGCTTTGATTCATATCCAGATATCAAGATTTTCTCTTCTCTTTGGTGAAAGGACAGGACAGATACTGAAGTCAGCTCAGTTGCAAGGAAACATCATTTCCAGAAAGTTCAATCTAAGAAGGTATTACTACTAACACATTGAAAAGCACTGGAAAAATTACAAATGTTTAAATTATTCCCCTGTCAACTTCATCAGAATTCAATGCAAAGCCATCTTAACCACATCTAAAGTGGAAACGCATGCTGAGTGTAGATGAGACATTGGTTTCTATTTATTTTAGTTTTACAGACAAAGTATTCTCTTTGTTAATGGGGAAAATAACCTATTTTTCACTTCAGTTAAGGATATTGCTTTTCATTTCCAAAAAAAAGAAGAGGATCTAGAAGGAGAATCACATAATCAGGTAGGGCTGTCAGAAGCATATGGCTTTGAGTAGGAAAAGGGAAGCTATTTCTGAACTTGTGAGGCTGGGAGAAAGTCTTTTATCAAGATAAAATACAAAACCTGTTTTGAAAACTTTACAATATTTCATCTGGGTTCAAACAAAAGCTGCTGACGACAGACACAAAGAATTTACATCTTCAGAGCTAGGTGTGGAAATTGCAAAACGAGCAACAGAGATGTTGACTCTGGGTTATTCAATATAACCCATTCCTTTCCAAAAGCTTCCACAAGCATCCTTCTCATTTACAGTATGCTTCAGAAAAGAGCTTCCTTTCTCTGGATATTTCTCATCCGTATTCAAACATGCACTGTTCATTTACAGCTCTTCTTACAGAAGTGGGGAGCAGAGCTGATCTGCTCACTAGGACTGGGTGGTAGTCCTGCATGATGCTGTTATATGTTCCTATGTCTAATGTTTTCAGACAGGTTTTAAGGACCTTATTCCAGTTAATAGATGAGCCTTAAAAATTCAGATTGTTCAGAAAAGTATTCAAAATCCTGTTTCCCTATACAAGTT
This sequence comes from Athene cunicularia, assembly GCF_003259725.1. Lineage (NCBI taxonomy): Eukaryota > Metazoa > Chordata > Aves > Strigiformes > Strigidae > Athene > Athene cunicularia. The sequence continues at coordinate 14,865,429 of NW_020799105.1, forward strand.
AATCCATATTCCAAACCTTTGGTTCATACCCAGAGAAAATGGTAGCAGACCCAGGAATATCTAGCTTAAAATTATCTACCGTTTTCTTCTAACTAACCCCTTGAATGTTTTACACCAGGCATAGAAAGCAAAATGCAGTCACCTGAGACAGGTCCACTGTTGTGAATCTGGTATCTAATACAGCAGAAAAGCACACTGGATAGAAAACGTTTTGAATATTTCAGAAACACTTGTAAAGCTGTTCAGGAGGTGAAGATTTATATGCACACTGACTGCAAGTGAACTTTTCTGCAGATAAATGATGAGCTCACCTGCTCCACAGGCTTTCAACATTTGCATTAGGATACAGAAGCAGATGATTAAATTTGCAGATGTAACCACTCCTGGCAATGATCTTATGACAAAATCTCAGAGAACCCATAGAAATGATTCTTTAACTTAGAGTCGAAGATACTGAAGTGCATTCTTGTGCAATACAGTGGTTAAAAACACAAGTGAAGACAGTCTTCACTTGTGTACCTCAGTCTCCCAACATCACACTTTTCCAAGGACCCTTGTCATCATGCTCCCCTAGGTTTTGAACATAGGACCAAACAACATGCACAATTTTTTCCCCTCAAGTCCAAACACATGACTGATACTCTCTTATTTTATACTCTTCTCCAACGTATGAGCCTGGCTATTTCGCTACCCATAGCACAAGGCAGCTGTCTATTTACCCACGCTTAGAGTTGGCACATCACAGAGAACACACTGGTTATTAGAACGGGCTGCAAAATCCAGCCCAGTGAGCACTGTGATCCTCCTTTACATTAAAAAAGGTTATTCCTGGGCTAAAACATCCTACATACAGACTCAGAAGGCAAAAAGCTAACATCTCATTCTACCCTGTAGACCTCGAATGAAATTGCATGGACTACGACATTAGTTTAACAGGGAAGAAGCCTGCAGCCTTCTTCCCTTTTGTCTAGCTTTGGTCAAAGTTCTTCATTTGGCACAAGTTTAAACATTGAGCACGCGCCCAGGTTGTTATACATTTTTAAGAATCATGTTATTCCCTTTCTCTCCATTTCTCCTGTTCTCTCATTCTGGTGATGCAGAGGGTGGTGCTGGCTCCCACCAAACAGTTTCACCAGACATTTACATGCAGATTGCACCCTGCCATGGCCATGCCAGAGGTTTCAAGTTGAAATGAGTTTTATTTATTCTTTTTCTGAGAGCATTAAAACTGAAATAAGGGCCAAAGTTAGGGACTTGTAATCAGGCTTTGAGAAAGAATTTTTGGCTTGTGTTTTTAATGAAAACAGAGATTTCCATTGCAGTTCTTTCTCTGGGCAGTGCTCAGAAATCAAATCTCCTAAGCCTTCCCCTCCAGCTCAGGGGAGCTCAGGACTCACACATTTCTTTCTAATTTTACCAGTGTGACATTCACACTCTCATTTATAAAAATACATCTCCCGCATTTCATTTGTAAGTTACCTGAGGGTTTTTCCTGTGTTTATTATTATCATTATTTATGTTTCTGAAAGGGGAAGGAAGCAACAAAAAGCAAGTAAGCAAGGGAGGAAAATTAAATAAAACAAATCTTTCAACTTTCACAGCACTCCTGCGTTTGGCAATGACTACCATCAAGCAACAAAGAAATACAAATATTTCCCTTAAAGAGTTGCCACTAGCTGTCAGAAAACTTTCAACAAAGAATAGATACTTATTCCAAAACAACCCAGATTATATGGCAGAAAATTTTGCATTTTGACTCCCTTTGTCTTTATTTCACTTACCATTAGCGTAAAAAACAAGGCCTCTGTTTATTGGAGAGCTTCTAATGCTTCATAGAAACTCCTGAGAAACATACCATTTAAAGGTAATTTTCCTGATGTAGCATATAGATATTTTCCTCCTTTCCCCTTTTCTGTTTAAATGTTTTATAAATGGAGAGATTTTATTGAAAGAGGAGTTCTGTTCTCCAGGAGCTCTCTGAATCCTGCTGTTTATGTTTAACCTGGAGTCATGATAATCCCCTTCATTTTTCCTTTAATTTGTCATTTCATCTTTTTATTTTAATAAAATCAGAGTAACACACAGCATGCTCCATGGTAGCATCTGAGTTAATGCAATAAGCAGTTATAAAGCTTATAGTGGCTTGAAGCTCAACTTTTACATATTCAGCTAGCAGCAGCCCCAGCTTGGCGTGCAGTGTTTTGAGCTCAGGCTGAGAAAGTAGTTGGCAGACTTGCACACAACAAAATGTTCCTTCTAATCATGTGTTTCATGGGTCCCTGCTGCCATTAGCATAGCAAAGGTGGCTGCTGGGGTGGGTATCACAGGGAAAAATCAGACCAGTGAGAGCAAAGGGTTTCCAAGAAACCAAATAAATCTCCCCAGCAGCAGGATGAGGTCTGCTTTGCCTGTGAGGGAGTATTATCAGATCAGAAGATTAAGTCCACACTCCTGCTACTATAGTCACACAGGAGGTGTTTTCAGACCCTGTTATCTCCTCACAGCATTCAAATATGGCCACAACTCAGAGGTCTCCTCCCAACACTATCCTCATCTCCTCACACAACCCCAGCAGCATCACAGTCCAAATTCTGCAATGAGCTCCTTGTGCAGAAACACCTGCTAAGGAGGTCTTTTAGTAACACAAATGAGCTTTCTGTGCCAAAAGTTGGATAATAACATAAACAAAGAAAAATACCCCAAATCATACATAGTGTTTCTGATATACTTTACATGCGGCAATGTAGTAAGAATGGAACTAATAGGCTCACAAAACCAAAAAGCTATTCTTTTCTCTACAGAAACCAACCAGGAAGAATAAATGTATCACTAACTAGGACCAGCTGAAGGGAGTTAATATAGCCACCAAGCCTATAAATAAGAGGCAGGTGGAATCAGCTTATCTTCTAGGGTAGGTTGAGCTGAGGGTGAAGGTGCATTTCAGAGCACCCGGAAAGGCTGGCTGGGAAGCCTGGGGAATTTCTATTAGGGGCTGTCTAGACTGAGAAATTCCTGTGATTTCACAATGGAAAAATAAAGTTGCAGAAACTCCCTTTGTTGCTTTATTTGTGTGAGCTTCAAATTTGGAAGTTTTTTTTCTTTCTTTAGTGCTTGGTTTCTTTCTACAAAATGTAGGCTAAGATTAGGTTCTCAAATGCTGTGAGCACAAGTTGTTCAGACAATACTTTAGTTCTGGGTCATTGGCAGTCTTTGAAGGGAGACGTATGCCTGTCAGAGCTTGGATTTTGGTTCAGTTGCTGGGTCTTTTTAATCACTGCAGTTTCTATGCAATCCAACAGGCACTTTTCCAGTCTAGATGAAAATGCAAATAATACAAAGCAGCTTCTCACTACAGGATTTAAAGAAGAAGAGAAGAAAACATCTCATTTTCACTGCAATCTCAGTAGCTTACAGCATGTACATAATAAATTGGGCCAAATATCAGAAGTTAATCATAATGCTTGCTGTAACGTTAGGCAGTTATCCCCTGATGTCCTCATGACCATGGTACTGCAGCTCTCTTTTTAATTACATTTCTGACAATGAGGGCTATGCAGTTCTGATCTTAGTGATGTTAAGGTATCAGAGAAAGAAAACCTTTTCTGTTTACATACAGAAAATGGACTTCTACAAACAGAAAAATATTTAGCAGTAAGGAAAGCACAACCAAAAAAAGCCACAAACACACCCCTCTCCCTCAATGGTTTTGTGTTTTACACAAGGGGGGGGGGGGGGGGGGGGGGGGGGGGGGGGGAGGGATAAACATACACAATTCTCAGCATGCAAGACAATACTGATGGAAAATACTGACATTTCACTCCACATTAGTAAGTAGAAATAACACTAACTTTTATAAAACACCTATAACAACCAAAGGGTACTTCTCTATAGTGTAACTTGTATCAAAACACTAAAAGCAATCTAAAGCAATAGAGTTTATTTAGAGCAGAGATAGGAATGGCATTTCTGCTATGGTGGCAAAGCTCAGGCAAACCCCCTCTCCACCATGGCCCAGGTTTCTCTGCCCAAAGACACGCGCCCCAGAGACCTTGGTCTCCAGTTCGTATTGGCCTGCCTGTTGTTTTATGATTATTTTTTACGCTCTGCATGTGTGAAATGAGTTTGTTAGTTCTTACCCCCAACAGCTCACCTGACACTTGGGCTTCTCTGCACAATTCCCAGTGGTTGAATAGAGAATAATGTCTGACTGTTTCCCAAGACCTAGAGTTTGCTGCCCCATGTTATGAGAAAAATGTTTTCTCCTGCATGTTCTGTCTCCCTCTGCTGATGCTCTTAAACAAAAGACTTCCTCCCAGAAGCATAAAATTTGCAAACTAGTAGAAACAAATATATCAATATAGTAGCAAATTCTGGGCATCGTTTAACTAGGGAGAAAACATCATCATCCCTGGTTAGAAAAATTATGTGCATGATTAAATTACTTGCAAATAGGCTGTGAAGCATATAAAATTAATGCAGTAATATTGGAAAACTATTTACAAAATTTGCCTGGAGTCAGAATCTGGTGAGTGCTGACAAAGAAAATAGTTGCTGCCTCAATAGGCCTGGAGGCCAGAAAAAAGAATAAGATGGAAGAATGCAGAGGTATCTGACTCTTTGATATAAATTAGGAGAATGGGAAGCAAGGCATTACATGAGCTCTTTTTCATCTGTCTCTTATTTCTGTGGAAATCAAACATGCAGTGGATGTTTTATGCATGGAGAGAAGCAACATTGAAAATGGTTTTTTGGAAATCCACAGTTCACTTTGGGTAACCTTGTGTCTAGGAGGAAATAAGATTGAAAGCACCAAAGTGAGGGCAACCAGACTGATTTCAGATCAGAAAAACGCTCCCATTTACTTGGTTTCCAAAGCATATAAAAAGTCAGAAAGAGAAAGAAACACTCATTCAAATAATGCAGAGAAGGCTGGGTTTTTTTTTTCCCCACCACTCGCTCAACTCTAAATTTCCTTCCCATCTGAGCTGCCTCTCTTTCCCCAGAGCTGTCAATATCTGAACATCTCCTCTCCACTGTCTTTTCCTCACTTCCCTCCCTCTTTCGGCAGACAGGGAGCACAATAAACTGAAATGAAGCCAGGTTCAAAATTCTTGAAGATCACCACTTCCTTCACTTAAAGCACAAATCACTTGTACAAAATATCCCTGAGGCCACAGATCACAAAAGGACAAAACATACACATTGTATATAGCAAAACCAAGGAAAGATCTGAATGTTTCGGCCTTCCAGGTGCAGGGCAACAATTGCTCATAAATTCTCTGGTAAAAGTTCTGTGTGTTTTTATGATTTTCCTGAATATCTCTCTGTTGCTTTCCGGTGGTTTTTAAACCTCTTTTGGAAACAGGTAGAACCTCATCACAGGCAGGGTTTAAGATGGCTCTGCAGGCAAGTCCTTATCTCCCCTTCCCTTCCTAAATTATAGCATCTATTAGGGACCTCACTTCTCTTCTTGAATGTAAACTCAGCAGGATAAAGATTAGCATATCTTTCACTATAGGTTTGAAATAAATCTAGACTGCATGAACTAAAAGGAAAAAAATTTAGTAATGCTAAGGCAGATAACACTGACATGGATGAGATAGGAGCTCATTCCTCTGTGAAGTTTCCATCCAGGACAATAACTTGGACAGTGGGTGTTTGTGAGCCACCAACATCACTTGAAATTATACAGGCTGAGATAAAATAATTCCTTTGTGATGCAAATTCATCCTGAACAGAGATAGTGCAGCTGGTATATTGATACCAGTGGGGGAAATTAATCGGACAAGTTTGTTGAGACAAGAGAGTTGCAGCCTGTGTTTCTGTCTTAACTGATCGGCGCAGTGCAGCCTAAGCCTATGAATAACATCAAACACTGGCTTTTAGCATAACCCTCTTAAATGTATAGTTCCCTACAACAAAAATGTCAAAAAGCACCAGAAGATCCCTTTCTTCTCTTACATAACAATAAAAAAAGAATATCTTTGGATTAATTCTATGATCTGTATTGCTGCTTGAGTACAGGAAAGCCTCATCAAACCTATAGCTACTTAGTATCAGTTTTAGACTTCAAATAATGGAAAACAGCAATATACACTTTCTTTTCTTAACAGCTTTCTGACCTTCTGACTGCAATTCCCACTCTGAGTGACTGCAGCTCAGGAAAATCGTGTGCTCTGAAGAGCCTGGTGGCAGCAGAGAATCTCATCAATTTTAATCCCTGAAAGGTTCAAAGGGTTTGAGCCTGACAACAAAACATTGCACAATGTGGCGGAAAAGAGCAGATCTGCTCCCTCCTTAAGTTAGTAATGGAGCTCAGCACCTCTCTGCCCCATGTGGCCTTTGCCTCTGGATTCTTGGGAGAGGAGCAGGAGAACAATTTGGCTGAATGCAGAGATTCCCCATGTAAAGAGAAATATCAGATGTGAAATACAAAGTAGCAGCTCCAAGGCTGGAAGAAACAAAGGTCTGCTCTTTTAAAATGAAGGTATAGCACTAGGAAGACTGGACTTCAGAACCTAAATCTCAGGTGAGAGAAGAGTAAGGCAGGGACTGATGCGTTGTTTTCTTTTTATCCATGTAATTCTGTTGCAGTCACCTTGATGGAATGGAAACCTAGTTCTTATCCAGCTTCCCAGCATTTTGGGACAAAATAACGTCCAGCCACCTGCCATTCCCTGAAAGAAATGGAGTTGTGGGAATGAATTGCCCACAGTAATAAACCAAAACTGCCTGGCTGCAATGAGCTCAGCTCCCTCACCTCTCTCCGTGCAGCTTAGACATGCATGCAAAATCTTAGCAAAACAGCAGTCCTTGGTGGGCTATGCCCAGGACACTCCCCCTTGCCAATGCCTGGCAAACAGTAGATCCAAGAAATAGTGGACTCAGTCAGAGTTCACTGTTCATGGCTTTTTAGCAAACTTTGGTTTCCAGCCCCGAGAACTCAAACCCTTCTTGCTTGCAAACCTTCTTCTGGGGCCTGAGCAGACCCAGTGAGGACCAGAATCAAATGTAAATGAGTCTCAATTAGAACAACTTCTTGAATCCTTTCTCATAGTATGATAACATTTCACTCTCCCATGCTCCGTAAGCTCATTTTTCCCACCCACAAATATGTGGCTTGATTTAATAAAACTATATTTAAGTAGAGAGGACAAATGCTCTCACAAGGAAGACAGAATGATGCGCAATACACAATTTCACAGCAAAAATCTACATCTTTATAAGCATATTCCATTCATACTTTTCCAAAACTTGTTGAAAACTTTGGACTGTACAGGAAAGACAGATTTTCTTTTGTTACTCTGACCCACAGCATTTAACACCACTTAAAAAAAACCCAAAATGTTTTCTGGCCTCTTTCAGTGGGGATGTAGCATGTTAGTCCAGGCATACCAATGCCTAGTACAACATGGACAACAGTAAGGTGCCTGAATGCATGTTCCTGCTGCCTCAAAAATTCTAGTAGAGGCTAAAGAGTTGCTTTACTGTGCTAGTATCCGCTCAAAGCCAGGCTGCTTACTACACATTCTTGCTGCACATAAGAGAAGCACCTGGACAGCTGCAACAGCTCTCTATTTACACCTCAGCCTGTTTGCACATCAACGGAGACATCAGCATTGTCCTGAGCTGGCAATTCTTTAAAAGCTTGTGGAAGCAGCAGTAGATAGATGTATTGATTAAGAGAGCCAGCAAGTCCTCATCCACATCTTACAAGTAAATAGGGAAAAGTGCATTGCTAAATGTGTGCTCTAATTATAGTCAGAAACAACTAAGGGAAAATAGCTTTGTGGACAAATATTAAGCTGTGAGTAGCAATATGACCGAGCAGAGGAAGCCATAGATAACAGAATGGGTAACAGCCCTCCAGCAGACTGTAGGGTAACATAGTTAAGTTGAGATATTTGCTCATACAGTAACAGAAATTCATATTTGATTTACTTTGTGAGCCACAGGTCTGTTTTCTTTGCCCATATCACACTAGGTGGGTATAATTCAGTATGCCTGCATCCTCACTTTGAACAGGCAGTGTGGATATAACTAGCAGAGCATATTTTTGGTGGAGAAACATTCTTTCTACCCTTCTTTATATAAGGCTTTCACCTTGAGTGATGAAGATTTATATGCATCACAAACATATGGATGTGAAAGATCAGTGGCTGAAAATCTTTCCTCTGTACTCACCCCAAATATTCTTCTGATCAAACTACAGAAAAGTATTTTTAAAATTATAACCCAGCTCCTTTATAGCTCTTTAAGATGTAGTCCTTCTTGCACAAGAAATCCCCTTTGGACAGGAGTTCAGTGGTAGACATAATACATCAGATGAGAAGCTTGATGTACATCAGCAGCAGGCCTAAGAGGCTGAGACCATGGATCCATCAAGAAGGAACATAATGTGAAATTGCTTGTACATGCTGTTCCTTTATTTGCTGGAAAAGCTCTGTTCTTGTGACACTTCAGGGGATTTAGCTGATGAGTGTTCTATGTAACCAGGAGCTAATACTGCTTAAAACAGACTTTCTTAACCTTTTGTGTTTCTTCTTCTTTTCCCAGGCTGGTGACCTCTCAGCCAAAGTTCAGCCTCTTGCTGCCCCTTTAAATGTAATGTGAAAACACAAATAACAATCTGCTCCAAAAAATCAGTCTGCTTCATCATGAAGAGTCATATCTGTAGGGAATGTGAGGAATGACGAGAGGACTACTTGTTTCCAGGCTGAAGTACTACAGCTGACAAACCTCTTCTCTCACTTCTCAACTGCTTTTCATTATCCCTGGGGACCAGCATCCTGCCTGAGCAGGATCAGTGATCTGGGTCTCAAATCCAGGGATCATCTTCTCTGGTGGCCTTGGGCAGGTCATTTCACCTGTGGTTCCTGTTGGGACTGCTCAGAGCCATCTTAACCCAGTCCCCACTTAAGCAAACCAAGAAAAAACAAAGCCTCTTGGAGAACAGCACTGTCTTTTGTTTTTCTTCTGACTCAGATGAACATTCCCATCGTATCAGTTGATAATATAGATTTTGATTGGGTAACCCAAATAAAGTTTTCTAAGTGAAGGCTGGTTTTCCCCATAGTCACAAAAGGTAGAGCCCAGCCTTCAATATTCTGCTGTGTAACCAGTGAGCATGGTCAATTTAAAAACTTGTAACACTGAACTTTCATGAACTTCTAAACCAAAAACTTTTTCTGGAACAACTGTTTCTCATGCATAAGAAAAGTTCCCCACTCTTGTGAATGTGCTACATATGGTGTTTGGTGTAGTTATGGTTCTGCAATAGAAGTAGTGTTGAATTACTTGAGAGACATCCCAGACTAGCTCAAATAATGAGAATAATCATTGCCTGGATATCTGAATGCTTTCTTCTCAAAGGAAGAGCAGAAACCAAGTGTTCCTCTTTTAATATAATGAAAGCTAGGAAATTTTTTTTCTCAGCAGAAAATGCAACCTGACAAGTAAATTGGCATGAACAATGAGAAATTATGTCTGTAGATAATCATTACCTGTAATCTTGTTCCACCCAGAAAACAAGCCCAGCCCATTTCAGATGCCAATATTGCTTGGGCTGATGCGTTACTCATTTTCAGAGCTTGAGGTCAGTGAAACAGTTAATAGTGTTGCCATAGCAAGTCTATTGTTGCATTGGATGTGGGATAACTGGCACCTCCCTGAGAACTATTGATTCCAGACACTGGGCAGCACCCAGGCTAAACACTGGGGACTCATCTGTAGAAGATGCCAGCCTACCTGGGTGCAAATGGTCCATAGATTTTAGAAGTGGGAGGATAGCCACTCAGCAATAGGAATAGATTGATTGAGCTCTGCCAGCTGAACTGATGATTTTCCAACTTTGAATATGACTTTCCAACTTGGAGGCTGTGATTCCTGCCACGGACAGGCAGAAGGTACATGTGAGCCCCAGTCATCTCCAAACGCTGATATGCACGGTGTCCCTCAGCAGGATGCACAAAAATGAATTTTGGCCCCTGGAGAAAGAAGTGCTTAACAGCCAGCCATTTCTTCTGCCACAGGATGGCAGATTTGGGAATGATTTGAGTTGAGAAAAGTGCCTGTCACTTGGCTTGGAGAGACTTGAAGAATCAGACTTACTGAGTATCGGTAGGTTGGGATATAATGACTGCAACCACTGTATTTTACCGCCCTCCCTTCCCCCAGAACAATCACAATTTTCCAGGTGTCTGACATCGAGAATAGAAAGAAAGCAGGTCTCTGCATTTGTGCTGCCCCCAAAACCAGCTGCCCCAGTCAGTGGGTTGTGCCCAGACCCCAGCTGGCTCTGACCTCATGGGACAAGTCCTTCCCATTGCCAGTCTCAGAAAGAGAGCTTCTGAACTTTAAACACTGTAAGAGTTAGTTGTTTTTCCCCATCAAATTGCCATTTTATGAGATAGTCTGAAACTTAAATACAATGAACTTTATTGCCAATCTGACATTTATTTGCAATGTATATATGCCCGGAGAACGAGGGCGAGCGGTATGTTTTCTCATCTGTCAAACAGGAGAAAGATACAGCAGGACTCTCCCCATTACCTCCACTAAAAAGAATCAGATTTATTTACCTTGACTTGAGAGAATCATTTTCACTGGATATCTCTGTACTTTTACAAGCTAAGTGAGATCTACCTTGTTCTTAATAAAGTATAAATATATCCTTCTTCTTTGGCTGTAATTCCCTGATATGGGAGGGAAGTGTTGAAAGAGGAGGATGTTTGTTATTTTACAAGCTTTTTACAATACCAGCCTAATGAGATAATGTATTTATTTATTATAACAATAAACACAGCTGTAAAATGGACCATAAAAAATAATAGATGACTCACAGATTTCTATACCCAACATGTCAGCTGTAATTGGGGAATAAATTAAATGATCCATCTGCTTGCCATCTTCTACACTATTTTCCCTAGTATCCTCAATATTTAAATACAGTCAGCATTATTTATATTAATTACTCACTAACAACAGCAACAACAAAAACTCTGCAAGAAAATTGATTGGCCTTGTAATACAATTCCCCAGCCACATCACACACACACTATATTCTTTCCCTTACACTTAAATCTAATGAGTGTGATGAACTTGCTTTTCTTTATTAATAGTTTTCACTTTATCATGCCAATACTATTGCGTCTTCTCTTTCTTAGTGTCTTGGAGACAGTGCTAGCAATGATATATCATATAAAATGTTGAGAGACAGTTCAATCCATTAAGCTGGGAAAGAAAAATTCATCTCCTTCCTAAGAGCAGCAGCTTCAGGAATACAGAATTCTGACACAGTCCTAAAACTGGAATACTATCACCTGAAGATCCCCACAAAGGTGAAGCATTCAGGGTAACAGAAATTATACAAGCAGATGTGAAGAAATATTTCCTTTCTCAAATGTTTATAAGTTTATATATGCAAATACTGTCATTAATAAACAAGACAGGAGAGAGAAATTGATGCACAGCAGGATACTGACTTGGACACAGAGAAAACCAGAATTTCTCCCATGTCCTTGCCCAATGTTAGATTCATCAGGGCACAGTGCCATTTCTTTGGGGAACCTTAATTGATCAGTGACAAGTTAAGTAATTGCCATCAAATCTCTTCATTCTTTAGACTATATATCTGATCTGGAATTAGTATAGTATTACTTCAGGAGCTAAGAGGTACAATGATGTAAAAAAGTTATGTTTTGGAAATTCCTTTCTATTTTTGACCTTAGTGTAATGATGTCATATATGGTGCAGAAATTACTATTTTCATAATCTAATCAGTAAGAATTTTTTTTTTAATAGTGAGATTACAGTAGATTAAAAATTCTTGAAACTTTGGGATTCTTTGTTCTAGGAAATCCAAATTTAAAGGTTTCTTAGTCATCTGTAGAAACTGTTGATTAGGAAAGATTAAATAACAGACAATGTTTAGCAGGACACTAGGTTTTTTTCACTAGTCTAGCCATTAACTGGAGAATCCTAGACTGGACCATAGCCAGTCTGGACACTTAATTGAATCCAAACTTCCTCCTCTATCCAGTTTTGAAGAATTTCATTAGCACTTTAGTCTTACAGTCATCATTTAAGACATCCAGAAAATTTAAATATTTACTGTGATTATAACAATATAGAAATCATTCAAAGCCTTATAATTAAATGAATACATAAATAGGTTTACAGCTAAAACTTATGCCAGTCATATTTTAGACAATCAAATTGTTTGTAACTTATTTGGAATTTGGTCAGCTGTACCTCTCTCAAGATTAACTCTAAGGCTAAGATTGTAAAGTATCCAACAGTCAGTAAGGACATCCAGTTAGAATTGCACAGATATCCACTAACATAAATTCAGCTTCTTTTGAACCATGCAAAATTTTTTCCTCCAACTCCCAAATACCTCCAGCTCATACCTTCTGTAGGTAAAAAATTAATGTTGCCTGTTAGGTTTAATGGACCCTTTTAAAATGCATTCCCCATTGCTATTCTCCATTCGACTTCTGTCTCTTCTGACAGGCTATATTTTTCTATAGAGCTGAAAGTTAAATGGTGGAATGCATGGAGTATTTGGGGGTTAGGGCTTTTTTTCCTTTGTGGGTTATTTGGATGCTATTTTGGCAGAAAATCTTTCAGAAAATCTCTCCAACAAACAAGAGAGAAAAACGCTTCAGCCTTCACTGAAAGGGTTTGAAATGCAACACGCAGAAGGTGCATCTGGAGCGAGCAGTTCTTTAGCTGGCAACAATAATGTCTCAGTGATGGGAATTCTGCTTACAAGCTGTTTTGTCTAAATAAAAGAAGATGGTCAGGTAGCTGTATTTCAAAACCAGTCAACATATTTTCCATCTACTTTCAATTTTCATTCTTCTCTCATGCTCCTCTTCCAGAGTACAGGAAGTAGCCTACTGCAGACACCCTGCAATGAGCATCTCATTTAGTCACAAAGGCAAAGCTATTTCTTCCTGTTAGCAATTAAAAAGTTTTGAGTGCCTGTGGTGGCTAGTTATAGAGGTTATTAGCTAGTTAGTGTTATTATGGGATTCTATTTTCGTTATTTTTTATTTTAGTCCATTTTCTATTATTATTCCAAAGGGTTCAATAGCAAAACACCACTCAGGATGAGACACAAAATTTGAATAATAGGCATTATCCTATTTTCTGAAAAAGAAAATGCAGTATGGGTTCTGGAAGCAGCTTAGTGTGCCATTCTTATCAAAAATAATGGAAGGGATGTCTCAGTTTGTTCTGTATCATTTCACCAGCTGCAGTAATAACCCATAATTCTTGGAGTATTTTACTTTGAGATTAGCACATTGCTGGACTTTTCTAAACAAATTCACCTCTGATGTAATTTCACTAGCAGCTACAGAATTGTCCCAGGAGGGAATTTTATGGATCCTTCATTCGTAGATTTTTTTTCCAGCTGTTTTTCTTAGATGATTTCTCAGCTGGGAACTAGCACAGAAACAGCACCTTTTATTAATACCACCCCAGATCCTTGCAAGACAAAACTCATGTCATAGGTTAGGGAAAGACAAAACATCTCCTACATGCACTTGACTTGTTTTCTACTAACTGGGCCCATTCAAGACTGTTTTTCTCTTCTTCAGTCTGCTGTAAGATAAAAAACGCCTTTATAATGGACAGTTCAGTGCAATCAGGTCCTTTAAATTGTTACACCAGCAAGCTAATCTTCCTCAAATTAAGGTACCTTGCTTAAGAAAAACTCTGCAAGCATAACAGTTCTCAGAGCAATCTGACTCTACCTAACTGTAATTAGCTATACTACTCCTGAGCAAATCCAGTGAGATCTTTCTCATCCTCCAATAACTGTTTTTGGCTTAAGATATATCTTGGTTCTCATGATTTCTAAGGGAAAACAAGCCAGTTTTATTTCTCACTAGTATCTTTCCATAAGCTCAGTAAAGATTAATATTCTAATTTCTTTGGGCTTTTTTTCCTTTTCACATAGGATAGGAATGAGTGTTGAATGATGACAATCAGTTTTGTTTTGACATATTTGAAACATTGTCACTATGATTTACTCCAACAGTGGTGGAGCTGAGACATCCATCACTTCCCTGGGTTTCCACCTAGAGAAAGAGTGTTTTGCCAATTACCAGGCCTAGCATAAAGGACACAGCCAGCATAAAGATGAACCAATAACCAAACTGTATTTGATACAAAAGGGTCAGTACATGGGTGAGCCCTGGGGGTACAAACAAATCAGTCAGACTATACATAATCGACATCAATCCCACTGACCCCAACAACAACACCACACAACCAACAATGGGTGGAATAAATGGTGACATGCAGTCTCCCATAGAAGGGACAAGAGACAACCCAGTCAACAAACCAAACACATAAGACCAAGGAAGCCACACACTGAATCTCTACACAGCCCACACTTACAAAAGCCAGACCTGACTGGAGCCCAGTCCCAGGGAGGCAGGAGGTCCTTCCCCAACAGGGAACTCTGCACAGGGCATCCACCTCACAGACAGACACTGCCCCTGCCTTCAAGGGGTCCCAGCTTTTATCCCCAAGTGGGACACCTGGCCTTGGGTTACTGAATGCAGACCCCTGGGGTCATTTACCCAATGGCTCTCCCTGCAAGGCCGGCCCCACCCTGGAGGGAAGCCTAAAGGCAAACTCACCCCCCCTTTGGGAAGGGCTGTGGGAATCACCCATATGTCAACCTTAACTTGGGGCTTGGGGTTGAAACCCCAGCATTTCATATATTTAGAAAATCCTGTATATCACAGCCTCTAAACTATATTATATCTAGACTTACTAATATTGAAACTAAAAGGAAGTTGTTAAAAAAAAAATCTGGGCTGTGATACAATAATAAACAGTGAGACCCTGTTGAAAGAATCTGAATTATGTCCACAATACAAAACAACCAATAACATTGTTAATTAATCTCTTAAAATATAAAGATTCCATTCCATACAGAAAGCAAAACTGCTGGAAATCAGCAGTGATGTCTTTGTCTTTTTTTAAAAAATTCCACATCTGGAATAAAAAAGTCCTGTTCATTTTTACCACTGGAAAAACATCCTCACTCTCTGTAGTCCCCAACATTTCCTCCTCCTTTTTGTCTTGAGGTGTGCATAAACAGTTTGTTGATAACACTTTAAACACAGGGAAAAGTTTTGTGTTTTTCATGCAGATGCTCTCCTAATGATCTCCTCCACACTTTTTTCCAGACTCTTTTCCATTGTGATATGGTGTAAGATTGGTCAGAAACAGAGCTGATGGCAAGGAAAACATTTAGCCTATTCTACCACACCCTGCGTGGCTGGGCTTAACTAGTCAACCAGTAGGACTCTTCCCAGTGGTACTCAGATGCTATCCAGGATGGAGTGATTTATACAGCTGGTGAAACTCCTCATGCCTCAGTCAATGTCTTAGAGTGAGACAATCCATCATTCAGAAGATGCATGAAATAATAAGTCTTGCATTGTTACAGACATTAAAGACTCCAAAATATCTACACAGAGAAGTTGGTGCTGTAGATTAATTCTTGCTCTATGAGCAAGGTTCAGGATATAATGTGCTGTTTTCTCAGATTCTTCCTCCAGGGCCAATTATGTACAACAACATTCTTCCTCCTGTCCTAAAATGTTACTGCATCTGCTCTGAACAATTAAAACAGCCATTATGTCCATGCCCCTAGATATAGATGCATTTCATTAGTGAAGGGATAATGCTACATATGGCCATTGTTTTGTAAGGTTTTTGATAACAAGATTGCTCAGTACTGATTATAGGGATGGCAACATGAAGATTTATTATGCTGCAAGAGTGTTGGGGGAAAACCCAAGTCCACTGTTTGAAATGCTGGGGTTTCAACCCCAAGCCCCAAGTTAAGGTTGACATATGGGTGATTCCCACAGCCCTTCCCAAAGGGGGGGTGAGTTTGCCTTTAGGCTTCCCTCCAGGGTGGGGCCGGCCTTGCAGGGAGAGCCATTGGGTAAATGACCCCAGGGGTCTGCATTCAGTAACCCAAGGCCAGGTGTCCCACTTGGGGATAAAAGCTGGGACCCCTTGAAGGCAGGGGCAGTGTCTGTCTGTGAGGTGGATGCCCTGTGCAGAGTTCCCTGTTGGGGAAGGACCTCCTGCCTCCCTGGGACTGGGCTCCAGTCAGGTCTGGCTTTTGTAAATGTGGGCTGTGTAGAGATTCAGTATGTGGCTTCCTTGGTCTTATGTGTTTGGTTTGTTGACTGGGTTGTCTCTTGTCCCTTCTATGGGAGACTGCGTGTCACCATTTATTCCACCCATTGTTGGTTGTGTGGTGTTGTTGTTGGGGTCAATGGGATTGATGTTGATTATGTATAGTCTGACTGATTTGTTTGTACCCCCAGGGCTCACCATATACTGATACTTTTGTATCAAATACAGTTTGGTTATTGGTTCATCTTTATGCTGGCTGTGTCCTTTATGCTAGGCCTGGTAATTGGCAAAACAATATATCCCTGTTATCAATGAAGAGAGATGTCAGTAAGTGCATAAATTTTTAACCATTCACTTGAAAGGTATCTATGTTAAGTCAAAATTTCCAGCATTCTTGGAAAACCTTACTCAAGAAGCAAACAATACAGCCATCCCGGAGAAGTTCACCATCCAAGATATTACAGCAGGCAAATAAACTGGCTTATGCAAACTAAGTAACATGGAGAACAAAGAAACCCCTGAAAGCAAGCATCATTGAGTGTGATTTACAGCAACTGTGGTTGTATCTAAGTCCACATTTATTAGAGTGAGCTGTTGGTAGTCACTGTAAAATCCCATACAGGGGCAGGCTAAGCAAGAAAGCCAAATTCCAAGAAAGGATCACTGAACTTAATTAGTGTTTTTCCAGATGATGGACAGAGCTGTTAGGCCCGTTCTTCCCCATTAGAGTCAACAGGTACAGTACATTCATACCCCATCATGTTATACACTTCTGCATAGGCTCTTTCCAGCCACCTCATCCATCCTTCATTTTATGACCACACTAGCACAGCTATACATGCAAGTATCTGTATTGCCAGTTGGATAGGCTGCAAGGTACCCAGGTGTAAATCTGGAAAAATGCAAGTACAAGGTGTTAAATAAAGAATTAAACAAGGTCCTTGCAAATTCTTTATACCAGGGCCTGTCTCATCCTTGTTGGCAACAGCATAATAGTCTTTGTAGAGTAAGGTTGGTGTACACATGTAGGAGCTATCCTTATCCACAGCATCTGGGCAGAGGATCTCTGAGCTGGCCATCAGGTTAACCAAACAACACCGTGAAAAATTTATGCCTGCTTCTGCATTTTGTTGCTGTTAATTTCTTATACATGAGCTTTTAATTTTTACTGTTGTGTTTCTTAGATCTCCTTGAATCCAAAACTAGAACACCTGCTGTGTTACCACGTCAATCTGACTTTCAGAGAGGGCTCAATGTCAGCAGCTTTCATTTATAGCTTGATGGCACTCTAGTTTCAGAGTCAGTATCAGTTGAAGTTTACATTCAGACCCCAAAAAACGTGCTGTACAGTAAATTAAGAATTTTCAAGGACTAATATGAACATGTAGAAGTGTCTGAATATTGGCCTATCAGAGCTGAGTACAGTAAAGGCAAAGAAAGCACATGTAAGGTCAGCTTCTAAAGTAGTAAAATCAGTCCATCAATGGTCTAATATCATGGTTTTGGCCATTGTGACAGACAAGAGTTTTGGGATAAATTGCAAAGTGCAACAAAATTACTTTGCCATCAGCTCCTCAATAAGTCCAATGGTCAACAGCAATGGTCCTCCGAAATAGGAGGAGAAACACAGGAGAACCCACTAGAAAGTGAGAACTTGGGAAACACTGAGAAGTTATATTCTTGAAAATGTAACAAAAAATCAGAGTGGAGGCAGTATGAAGCAGAAAAAGGTCAGATGCTAGGCCATGGAAGTGACTAATGCCTATTGAATACATGGCAGAAAGCCAATGATGCCTGGGAATAGTGGAACAGATAACAGTACATGAGCTAGTCACTACACAAAACATGTTGAACAAAGCTACATCTTTTGAAGGACTTAGAAAAAAAGACCTCAAATGCTGAGGTTCAAGGTCAGAACAGTTTTATCCATAAGAATGTATTGTTAGACACTACAAAGTATTTCACTCTGTTAAATGCTGGGCAATAAGCCTAACTTGCATTTCACACTTGGAAATAGAAGTAGAAATTAATTTCAGCTAGCTAACTAGAATGAAATCTATTAGAGAGATGCTAAAATCATCAGCTGAATTATTGGGGCAATATAATCATCTAGAAATTCTGCAGTGATGGTCCAAAACCCAAGAGAAATATCTCCAAGGGCCCCAGAAGCAGTGTACTGTTCTGTATGTGGCTTTCATTATTTTTAGGGAGGATCCCCATCCCTCCACCCCCAAATATTCTCCACTGTCAGAAAGGACAGCATGAACAAGGCTTGGGAAACAGTTTAGGTTCACCTGTGTGTATACACACACTAGAAAAGTAGCACCATACATCTTCTGAATCATAATTTTCACTGTTCCTGTACCAGCATCTCCACAAGCACAAACAATAAGGCTTGTCTCTCCCCAGGGAAAATGGTTTTGTCAGCACATCTTGGCTGGAGTCCACTGGTATCATTGTAGCTGAAAATACAAGTGAGATACCAACGCCTGTCTCAGCCCGAGCCACACATCCTAATACATCACAACCACAGAAAGGGAGGTGTGGCCTAGATTCCTACTGCTTTATTTGTGTGGTTGTCATTATTCAAGGCCCTACTCAGATGATGACTTAACCTCCATTGCAATTAGGTTAAGAATGCTGTTCCAATTACAGTGCTGATTTCTCTTTGATGACCTGCTCACTCAGTGAATCAAACTGTTTCTGCTAACATGAGGACACTATACCTTGTGTGGCATTAATAAATCTTTCATCAGTACATTTCAGATTCATTGCAGTTACAAGCAAAGTTGTTTGAACTCATGTTGTGCTGTTTGATGTATCTTTTAAGGATGCTCACAGCAGAGAGAGGCCAGAACAGGAACAGCATCCTGAAATATGCAGATACAAACCCTAGTTTAGTGCTATCTGCTGAATCTTTGAGGATGTTGATTAAGGCTGGAAGCAGAATATCAGTTCTAAAATTCCTCCAAAGACTTCAGATCCAACATCCAGCTTTCCAGCATGGTCTGTCTGGGCTTAGGAAAAAACAGAGGTGTAAGATATAACATGCCCACAATTTGATGTCGGCTATATATCAGAAACAAATTCTAGAAGTGACAATTATCTGGCATTTTATTTGACGGATATCTTCTTGTGATACTGAGAAATGTCTTTTATTAGGAGATAACTGTTTTAAATTTTATCTTTAAATGTGAATGCAAAGTGATCTAAAATGAGTGAGAGATTAGGTATTCATCACTTAGCAGAAAACTGACCACTGAGCAGAATCAAATTTTCTAAGCATGATTAGTCACTAACTTCATGTCCAACTCCCTGAGAAAAGCAATGCAAACCTTCCCTGCCCAGGACTCCTTACCCACAAAAGTATGTAAAGAAACTGCCCTCCCCCAACCCACGCCCAGTAAAAAGCTGTGCTGCAAATAATTTTGCTGTCTTCACAGGCATGGGAACAAATCCATGGCATGAGACAGCTCAAATGTTTGTTTTCCTATATTTAGTCAAAATTTCCTGAGGAGACCATTAGAAAGAGACCACAAATCATAATGTCATTTTGATCTAGATGGAGGGTTTCTGCAACACCAGTCTCTCATCACAAGCACCAACGATCCACTCCTGTATCCATTTGAATCGTATTCAAGGTAACCTTAGCATCCACTGGAACTGAGAGTCTAAAGCTCTGATTAGATGGGTCTTTTATGGTGTGCTTACATCCCTCTGCTTTAGCATGGGTGTCTGACATATTTATCTTGGATAATTGCCCTGCTTTCCTTCTTTGTATAAAGTCTTTATTCAGATATCAATCTCTGATTCCTTTTCTATGCTGTACACCTCACTGTATCTAGATAAAACCAAAATCTTCTTTTACCTGTCAGCAAGTACCCATTGCTGAGAGATGAAGAGTGAGTATTATTTTCTGGAGAAGAATGCAGCTCAGTGATGACTGGAGTGTCTGAGAGGGAAGAGGGAAAGAGAATAAATAGCAAGATTTATTATTGTTATTTTTTTATTTTATCTATATATGTATTATATATAATTACATATTTATTATTGCTATCTCTATATAATAAGTATACTTATCATTACTTTTTAATGTTAAGCTCAACTTCAAACACAGAAACTCTCTGAAAAAAAGGACTGAAAGACCCTTGTTTAGTTAAAAAATAACTGAGTCTTGATGGATAGCTGGGATAAGGCCATCCCATAAAACTAGTCTGAGGAAAGTGACCTGGGAGAGCTGGGAACAAACCACCTTATAAAGCCCCCAAATGTACTGTCCACTGAACTGCTACCTCACCTCAGCAGGTGGAATAGTGAAACATGTTGTGGGAGCCCTGAAGAACTCACATGGCTTCTTCCATCCTCCACTTCCCAAGAGGACAAAACAAATGGAGGAGTGAGTTCAGGTATAAGAAAGAGTACTTTTGACCTTAAACCCTGGACTTTAAGAGTATTTCCCCTTTCAAGCAGAAATTGTGCCAGAGGCTTGAAGTATGTATTGCTTTTGACAGCCTCTGCTTAACTAACAGCATGAACATATCCCGAGTCACTGCTGCATGTAATTTCATGAAAAATTCAGAATTCTTGGGAAAGTTAATTGAAATGAGAATAGAGAAATACATTCAGATTTGTACAAATTAAAAAAAAAATATAATTTTATGGGGTTTACATTTTTGCGGAAGTGACAGAGACCAGTGAAGGTAGAGGGAACAACTCTGCTGTTGAAGTTTTACTTCTCCAGCTGAAAACCAAATACATTTGAGCAGGCAGTAAAGTCCATATATCGTTACAACTAACATGATGGTCTTCCATGGTTTATTAAAACACATGTTGACATTGCAGCACTTTCCCGTCTATCTTCAGAAAGCTGCTGACCCCCTTGGGAAGCATTTCCCTGTCCTTCAGGCTCGCTCAGGCTACAGAAGGGAAATGAAACAGTGCCCTAACACTCTTTTAATGGAGAGGGTAACTCTCCATGGACTATTGAAAAGCAGGGGCAACCCTGGCACTGTTACAGGTGTGCACAGGCATAATTCTGTGAGGACTGGGAATGACAGTGAGTGCTGTTAACAGTGTTTGTTTGTCTGGTATTTTGATCATTGGCTGTTGCCTTTCACTTGTTTGTAAGGAATTTGCTTTACTTTCATTCACAACCTTTGAGGAAATCTACACGGTCTTGGCCGGACACCCCATTAAGGATTAGTTAAGCTCTCTGCCTGAGACCTGCTACCAATCCTGTTCCTAAACCAAAGGCACCTCTTCCACAGTAGATGTGCTTCTCTCCTGGAGTCGTTAGCACTTCTCCTCCACAAAGGCTCTCATCCCTCAGCCACCACCAGCAGCTTGCTGACCACCTGGGAAGAGACTATGAAAAAACAACTGTAACCAGCAGTCTGCAGCAGCAGGAGTGCAAAGAAAAATGGGTTTGGTTATGGTAACTAAGGTGAAGACATCAATTCATCCACCAGCAGCTATATTGGAGCTGCATGCAGCAGTTCATAGGCCACAACAGGGAGCATGGAAGTGCAAAACGCCTTTTGCCCAACACTAGCAACATTTCTCTGGTAAAGAGTTGAGTACTTTGCTGGATGACTATTTGTACAGACAGGCACATGCAAGACATTTTCTCAGACATACAAAACACCTCTGGGGTTTTTCTGCACCAAGGAACGTGGCGTCTCTTGGAAGCAATACTTGTTTCTGTTGGTTAATCTTGCTCAATAGCTTGTTTACACCTTCACCATATGCTCACTCTCTGCTTGCAGAAGCTCTGTGGCTCTCTGTAATCTCCAGCATCCTTTCTCTTTTTCCAAAGGCTGTTTATTACCCTTTAAATTTTGAAGTTTACTCTCTCTTACACCTGGGACACTGCTCTACTTTGTTTCTCCAGGACCGCGCAGGCGCTCACAAGCTTCTCAGAGCATCCTGTCGCCAACCCTGCAGTTTTGTTTACTGAGATTTAGCTGTTTGTCTGGACTTGACACTGTCGACAGTTTAAATTTGGACACCCCCACCAGCTCTCTTACAGACTAAAATGACACTTGCATCCCATTTATTTTTGTGTTCTTCTACTCCCTTACATTTCTAACCCTTAATTCAATCCTCTCCTCTCTCTTTACTTTGTTTGTCTATGATTAACCTACTGGATTCCTCCTTTCATTATCTGCCAGCTTCCATTCCTCTCATCCACCAGAAGTTAGTCGGTTCTCCTTCACCTTGGCTTTCTCATTCTGGCTGGTGGCTAGCACCCCAGCTATGCCATAATCTCTCTTTCACTTGTGCTCCTGATATTTTCAGTGTTCACTCGTCTTTCAGCAGTAATGCAAATTTTTTGTTTCCTTAGTGCCTACCCATCTGTGGCAGGATTCACCTTCGCTCTCCCATTTACTTCACATTAGCCCAAACCATTTTTAGGTTCAACAATTCTATATTACCTGTTTTCTGAAAATGATTTGTCCTCAAATTTTTCAATATGATTACAAGCCTTTCTTGCAGTAATTAGGGCTGAGACAAATGCATGCTTTACATTCCTCCCTGCCAATGACCACTGCTGCTTCATTTTTCTACCAACCACCACAGCAAGATTTCACTTTACCAAGATTAGGCTGTACCTTTGCTCTAAGCTATTCACTTGCATTCCCCAGCATTATTACCTTAAATGCCGCATCCTAATGCAGGCAGCGGGAGTTCCCAGTAAATACTGAGGGAGCTCTCAAAACCCCATCCTTCTACACGTTCAGCCCTGTGCTGTGCGGGAGGTGACATGTTTCAGTTTTCTGCAGGGAAGCGACAGGGGAGCAGCAGGACTGTGGTCAGCAGCCGGGGGACGTGCCACTAAGGCAGTGAGTGAATCTCTTAATGAGATTAGCACACAGAGGAGAAAAGAGGCAAGCAAGTACTAGAATTACAGAGAAATTCCTGTACCAGGAAAAACATTCACCAGGATGTTGCTGAGGACAGCAAAAAAGTACAAGAGAGCAGTGTTTTGCAGGTGAACAGGCTAGATTTAGACGAGCACAAAGCACAATCAATCAATTTTTTGTGCTAGTAGCAGTGCCGGAAAAGTGCAGAGCGTAACTGAACTTGGTTTGCTTGGTTTATAGACTTTTAACAGGCTTTTCAGAGCATCTGACAGAAGAGAATACAGCAATTTTAACACTATTCATCATTCTTAAGGAACTGATCAAGCTTATAGCAAGCTGATGGGTGGGTCATGAGAGTGAGTGAGTTACTTTGTGATAACACTTTGCACACACCTGTTTTGCCTCATTATCTTTTAATATATACTAAGTCTCTGGAATGTAGACACGTTATAACTGTAAATATACTAAATATCTGAGGCCACAAGGAACTTAGTTCCAAGAACAGGAGTAGGTCATGATTCTTCTGGATCCACCAAATGCAGTAGATGTGATGTCATGAGAGGTGAAGACACCCTCTCTCTGAATATTAGCAATACTGAGTGTGGGATGCATCGTCAGTCTCTTTGTTTTACCCCAACAGAGAACAGAAGCCATTACATTGTATAGTTTATAAAGGAAAGCACAAGAAGGGGGGAAATTCAGCGTGGATGATATTAAGAAGAAAGCTAAGATTTTTTTATAAGAGGAAATAGAAACATAATGGGAACACCTCTGCAGTTTCTATTGCATAAGCACACTCATTTATGCTATGTAAAGCTAATATAAATAGACTGCCAGATGCTACAGCTAATATAAATGAGTGGAAAAATCTGACCTAATGTTGTTTTATACCTACACTGCACTCTGTTTGTGTTGCTGTAAATGGCACCAGGCACCAAGCAAGCAGAAAATTGAGAACATTACTTTAGGTTGGAGTATAAAGCTGTGATGTGTACTGCCCCAGCTCTGCTCCTTCCATTTACATGGGAGTTCTGCTGCTTACTCCAGTGGGGATGGAATTAGCCCATTTCAAAATCCTGCTCTTGCTTTCTGCTAAACAATAGGAAAATTTCCCACAATGCAAAGATTTCAATACATGAATAAATCTGCATCCTTCACCTTGTCTTCAGTCTTCGTATGCATCCATTGAAATGATTTTTATTACCTCTATTCAAACAAAATGCCAGCTCCCATTGAGAAGTCTTATTTTGTAACTTAAATGACCATTAATATACACCTAATTTGTGAAAAAAGGAAGTGTAAAATGTGACAAAATACTCTCAGAAAAGCACAGGGAATATTTCTGGATAATAAAGAAAATTTTTACCAGCAGGAGTACAGCATAACAAGGGCTAGTAACAATAAGTTTAAAATCAGATTGGCTGAAGCTAGAAGTCAGACATTAAGTGTAGATCTGCTAGCTTCTGGGAAAAGCATCAGTTTCCTAGCTAGTTTGTATTTTATGAAGTTTTTGAAACAAAATCAGCCCTTTACTGGAGATGAATTTGGAATTGAATGTCTGTTACTGGTTTCAGCATAACAGTAAGTGGGTGAAACTCTGCACAGGAGTCACATAGAATCCAGCTCACAGATCCACAAGAGTAAGATCATGAGAACTCTGTGTTTTCTTATTGAAATATCTCAGGCCAATTATCCATCCCTGAGTCAAATAACTTGTATTTGACTAAAGCATTCTTTGTCTTAGATTAAAGCTTGTCTCCTAAAAAGGCTTTCAGAGTTTGCTGTAAAATCTGATGAGACTTTGCCTCTATCCCTTTCCTTGTATTTTGTTCCAGTGGTTAATCACCATTACCATGTATCCTGAAAAGCTTCTTTTGAGTCTTAATTCAACTTCAGCCTTTGCTTATTGTGGTACATCGCTCCTCCAGGCAAAAGACGTTCTTAATACTTCTGTCTCTGTCTCTTATACACAGTAGGCTTTGAAAAATTCTGCTTTCTCTGCACCAAAAAGAGTTTCATTATCTCTCTCTACCAATAAGAGGAATATCTCTTGCAGGGATTTTGGTTCCTAATATAAGAGACAAGGAAGAAGTCCGTGTGACTTACAACCGTGTATTTTTCTCCAATATTTGTAGCCTCCTGTTATTTTTTTCTGCACATCACAATTTCTTGGGGTTATTGATTGCCATCTGTTTCTCTTTTTCAATGTTAACTATGTTGCTTTGAAAAAAATTAACTGCTTCCCTTGCATGTTAAACTAGAATCAGGTTTTAGCCAAAGCCATTGTTTTTCCTGATTTGTCGATTCCTAAAATTAAAAAAAGCTCTCGACTTTCCTTCTCATTCTTCTTTCTATGCCTTCTCCTTCAGATGGTTCAGTTAATGATTTTCCTTTTGCTCAGTGAAGCTCTGATTTCTTTTCCAGCACTGTGTATTTATATATCTTTTTGAAAGTGTGATCATTGTTTCTACCTTATGTTTGCTCACTTGGGTGTAATGGGGTCAAGAGTACTGGTCTTTCACCAACCACCAGCTTTCAGCCCAGTGAGTAATTCACCTTCATACAATGCCGTGAAGCCCAGAATAAAATAATTTTGTTCCTTACAACAGTTCTGATGTTAGAAAACAGTTCTGACTTTTTTGCCAAATGTCATGGCAAGAGGGTCCGCAGATTACTGCGCACAACTCCAAGGTGGAGCCACGATGTTTCTTTCCATCCAAACACAGCCAAACTGAGGGGCTACCCCAGACTTTACTTACGCTGGGGCAAACCTGTGATATCTTAGTATCGGATTTTGGATACGTGGACAGAGCAACTGGGAAGCATCCATTTGTATCTTCAGGCTGTAGAAAGAGAAGATTACTAAAGATTCGGTAAAAAAAAAAAAAAAGATGTGCTAAAAAAATAATGTGGGAACATCAAAAGACACATGCCAACTCTATTCTGCTCAATGACACATAGAGCTGTTTAGTATTAATCTTTCACAGTCGTTTCTAGTCAACAGCCTAAAACCAAGCTGTACCTTGTTATCTGCTCAGTTTTCTTTATTTAAATTGATTTTCTTTTACAACTTTAATTATGATTCACTTTGATCAAATCCCAATAAAATCAAACTCCTTAAGTGAGAATTACACAGGCTTTTGGGTTTGTTTTTTCTTTTTTACTAAAATCTTTAATCACTGTTTTTTTAACATCTTTCCTAAAAGTAAAGATGCAAAGAACACTGTGACTAATAAATTCAGAATAACATCAATTGATCTCCGCATATTGATGTCACCAATTTGCCCATGAATGCCATGGATGAAATCTTAGTTACATTAAGGATCATTAGTTTCTTGAATGCATTCATTATTCAAAACCACTTGCTAGTAATTTTCTGCAGATAATTCCACCTATGGAGCTTGTGGGGTGTGAGTGTCTTCTTCACTCACTTAATGTTAAAATGTCCTTCCTGCTTTTGATAAGAAAAACTTTCATTGATTTGAGCAGAAATTCATTCTCTCTTCTGAATACCTACACTCAGACTAGCATTTCTACCTACTCTCACACTAGCTTTTTATACTTAAAATGAGTTATGAGTTGATCTGGGCTATCCCATTTTAGGATATATTCTGATTAACAAGAGATTATTTTTATTTCGTTAATCACTCAGCTCTTTGGTAAAACCAGAAAATCTCTACCACCGTCACTCACGCATTAAGAATTATTTTTTAAAAATGCTTTTAAAATCCTTTCTAATCATAGGTTCTCTTTTCAAATAAACAATATTCTAGTTGCATTACTTCAGAAGCTTCAGTAGCTGAAATTTCAGTAGCTACATTTCTGACCTTTATATAAAAATCATCCCTATCATGTAGCTTTGTTTTTCAAATTGTTTCCCTTAGATCATAAAGGAAATGTCAATATTTTTCCATTTAACTAGGAGGTCATACTCTGTTCTGATTTATAAAAGAACCAATGAAGTAACTTTGTTACTTGGTAGTTACACTCAGCGTTGAAGCCAGAATAAGAGAGAGCAGAACTGAGACAGGTGAATTTGGAAAAAGATTAATTGCACTTTGCAGTTTGTTGATGTTCCACACTTATCATTTTCCTGAAAATGGTTATTTCTGTTAAAAAAAAATACAAAACCAACCAAACAAAATAACCAAAACCACCTCAAAAAACTAAAACAGTAAGACTTTTTAAATTAAAAATAAAAGAATAAACATAACATTTCTGTGTCTTGTTGTGTGGATGCAATTTGAATGAAGAGACAGATGTTTACAAAACATCAAACCTAGCTGCAGTCATTTTCTTCCCAGATTAGACATACAAAAAGAGTCAGAAAATGAATTTGTTCCTTGATTAATGTTTCTGGAGTCACACCAGTGTAAATTTTGTATCCTATCTCATTTGAAAATAAAAACTTCATAAATTTCCGCGAATGCACACTGACTAAACATGAGTTATAAAAGCTAAAATAGTCTAAACCTGTCATTTGAATTTCTTCAGTCTGTGAGGGTGCTGTACAGGGCCAGCTACACAAATCTGGAGCAGTCCGAGGATTCTCTTACTTCTACAAGCTGCGATTAAATTTTAGTTTTCCATGGAGCAATGGGTAACAAATAAAAAGGAGCAAAATATCCTCTATAGGCTATGCCATGGTTAACCTTTAAGCTGGACCAACCTGACTTACCCAGATGGTAATTAAACTTAATGGCAGGTAGTCCTATGTATCTGAAGTGAAGGGAAACATTCATTTCAACACAGCTTGAGCACAGATTTGATCTCTTTTGTTTAGCAAGACACTACATATTATCAAGACTGGATCTGAGCAAATAATGACTTTTCAGATCACTGGTGAAAATAAAACAGACAAAAAAATGTTTCCTCACACCAAATTATTTGGATTTTGTTTGTGTCTTGGGGAAGAAAGGAGAAAAAAAAAAAAAAAAAAAAAAAAAAATGAAGAGAGGAAAACCAGGTCTTACAAACAATTTAGTTTGAAAGCTCCCACTCTGAAACATTTTTTTTTTACTTTGAAAAATTAACATATTTTATTTTTTTACAAGTAAAAGCTAAAGCAATTGTCATTTGGTGATCTTGGAGGTTTTAAAAAAAATCTTTTGTTTCTTTTTCTTTAAAAACATAAAAAGGAATAATTGTGGAAAGTGAGGAGCTGTTTTGAATGAAACCATTCAACTAATACTGGTGTCGAATTGCTCACAGAAAAGGGACGAGTGTTGCTGAACTGATGTTTCCCTCGAAAAATAGGGGGAAATAATTGCTTGGCAAGACTTGCTCAACTGTAAACTCTCAAGGGCACACACAGACCTCTAGTGGATAAATATTGCAGAGCCAAGAGGTCCAGAGGGCCAAAACTGTAGCACCTCATGCACCCTGTCCCCACCACATGGGCTGCTGAGCCACCCCGCACCCGCGCTGCCATAGGGCTGAGAGCCAGCACAGTCACATCAGGGTCTGCCCACACAGGGAAAACAAGCACCGTGCCTGGAGATTGCCCTGTCTCCCCTTCCCCAGGGCTCATTCATTCCCATCCTTCCAATCCATGGACACACCATGAGAACCCATGTGAAATCCCTTAATAAACCTCCTATAATTCAGAGGCTTGCCATGGCCTGTCAGAAGCATTTGAAGGTCGCCCTTTACTTATTTTCATATCAAGAGCCCAAATGAAGCTGCTTTTGTACAGATTTGTCCAAAATTAGGTTGTTTAAAGGAAAGAGAAGTTTATAAGGAAATAAGCAAGCAAGAAGCAAGTCAAATTCAACTCAAGACTACACAAATTTAAGTCCTGCTATATCATTTGGGACCCATTTAGAGAAATTCAACCAGTTTGGAATAAATGTGAGCTAGGTCTCTCTAAAAAAAAAAGCTCTAGCAATGTTGTTTTTCACAGTGCCCCATCTTATTTTCTGAAATATGAATTCAAAGCCAAATTGAGAGGGAAGAAGAGGATTTTTCACAAAAGACTTCATCAATCAAAACTGAGTTGGAAGACCTTCCTCTGCTTTATTCTCTTTTGTCTCAAAGCCTTATGAACATTTAGTTCTAGCAAAACCTTTCATAACCTTGAACTTACTAGAAACCCAGTAAAATATCCCAAACAAATTAAATGCAACCAATTCTTTGACATGCAAAATGGATTTCAGTTTTGCCCTACTGTGGTCTTATGTTTCATTATTATTAAAAATGTCAGCAGTATTTTGCCTGCTGGGAGCATATTTTTTGCTCTTTTTCAATCTTACTCAAAGTCTGTTACTGCATATTTTACTGTTCGTACCAGCAGAGGCTGGCAGGGAGGTGGAGGATGCGGTCTTTTCAACAAACTGGGGCTTTTTGCGGAATGTTTCTGCATGGGTGGGAGTCACAGAGGGGCTTGCAGTGACACGAGCACCTGCCACTTCCAATTTGTTGCTTTGAACAAGATCTTCCAGTATAATAAATATTAATTAAATAAGTCTAAATAGTTAGAATGTAGTATAGTTCCTTCTAAATCCATATCCTGATCATTTGAAAAGACCTAAATCCTAATTCCTCTGAAGTCCATGGGAGCCTCTCCACTGACATTAACAATAGACAAATGAAGGACAACTTTTTTCTCATGCTGGGGATCCAGACAGAGGTGACCGTGGTACAGAAATAGTGGGTGAATCTTGTTTCTGGAAAAAAAAAAAAAAAAAAAAAAAAGGAAATTCATTTGATATTTATCTAGAAGTCATTTTCTTGGCCCTCAAATACTCCTATCTTTCCTTACTTTGCTTTTCCTAAATTAAAGACTCAAGATGAAAGTAATACCTTAATGCAAAAAGGGAAGATTTCTTTATGCAATCTGTGACTGAAGAGGAATAAATATTTACTTTGTTTTCTTAATGTTAACAAACTGCATCAGTCAACACACACAGACCTGCTTTGTATGCTTTGTCACAAGCTACATGGAATTATCATTGTTCCCTGGGTCTACAAAAATCCCTTCTAGGTTTCAACTTCTTGTATTCCAAAATTAAGAAGTTAAGGTATGTATACTATTTGATCTCTTTTTAAAATTAATTGATTTTATTCACGTTCTCACCTCACAGTCATTTACTAGAAAGCAAACACAAATGAGCATGAACAAAACACACCACCATTTTTTATATTCTAGCAAATATTTACTGTGAAAACAGTTGAGCAGTTTACACATGTTTAGAGTCAAACATCACCAGATTGGATCTGCTATTCCACAATCCAAGCAATATCTATCCTAAAAAAAAAAATGACCTTCAGCAGAGTCACACAGCTAAGCCTCCTGATTAAGTCACCTGCTCAATCAGTTACAATCCTAAAATACAAAATGCAAATTCTTGTACCAGTAACATGTTTCCTCTTATCTCTGTGAGTTACTGTACTGTAGCCAGTGTTCATTCTAACATAATAAATCTCCACGGAGTAGGAATTTAATGTACTCCACTGCCTCGACATACTGTAGGTATAAATATCCTGGAGTCCTTGTGCTACAAGTTGCAGAGAGCACAGTGATGGTGTTACACAGCTATGATGCTAAATAAGGTTTTAATACAGAAATAATATCCCAGATTAACTGTGGTGTGAACATTATAAAGCATGAAGCACTGACCTCACCAGTAACACCTCCTCATTGGCTAAACGTATTAACTTGGTGTTTTCTGTACAAGGTGCCTCGTTTGGCAGCTGTTGTGATTTTACAAGTGTTACGATTGGCGTATGGAAGGAGTATGTTTTGGACTATGACTCAGAAGAGTCTGGATCTGTTCCCAGCCGCTCCAGTATCCTGGCAGTCCCACCAGGTCAGTGGGAGCTGTCTCCCTGGCAGCCTCAGAGCCCATGACCTAAGGTTTACATGACTTTTGTTCTTCCATGGTGTTTAAGAAACAGACTCTTCAGTACTCAGTGACAGAAATATCCCAGTTAGCCACCTTTTGTCTCACCAACTCAGAAGATCGGATCCCTTCTAAGAACTTGCCAGTTGGATTGGTGTTTGGTCCAAGTCTAGGTCAAGGCATGAACTCCACTTTGGACCCAGAAATGCACCTACTACAGTATTCTGCCCCCTTTAACCTGTGAACGTCACACTGGTAGGATTAATAGAGGGAGACTTAAATCAGGTGGAACTTGTTCAAATTTCTGTATGGCTGGAAAAATTCTGAGACTGAAATTCTTAGAATCTTCTGTGATTCTATGTTTCTATGAAAAAGATCAAGTGTGTCAATGGAGATAGTGAACCATATCAGTACAACTCACCAAACAGTATGATTCCATAATTCCCTCAAATTCAGGAGCAGAATTCCCTTTTTACATTCATGAGGAAACTTGCACAGGCAGCACAGAGGAGACCAGAAGCAATCAGTAAGTGATGTCAACCTTGGGCCAAAGGACACTGTCAGCAGTGTGAGATCTACTGGTTCAAATAAAAAGAAGCAAAATATTGTGATAATTAAACACTTCACGCTGGTTACTAAGCATAACTTCAGGGGATGGGAAAATAATTTTTCTGGAGCTGAAAGTGGGAGTCATTACCTTTCAGCTCAAATAAAGTAGATTTTTTTAATTATGCTTTAACTTCACGGTTGAATTTTCCCTCATAACAGGTACTGCTGGGATTCCCCTGCACTGACCTTGAAAGATGCCCCAGTCATTCATGGTCAAAACAGGATGATGCAACTTTGTACAGTTGGAATGTCAGAACTCCCTGTGCAGATGCCACTGATTTTAGCAGAAGAGCTTATGTCACTTAGGGAAGTGGTTGTACTACCAGGAAAAGAATTATTTTGGCTGCACAAATTTTATCTCCGCTACCAGAACCTTGCCAATATAAATACGATAACCGGACCTTTGTAGTGAAGAGTGGTCCTCGGTGAACCATTCATTGATAGAGAGAGACTTTGGAGACAAACAAGCTTACAAACCTGATTAGTGACCACCAACACAGTGAGTTTGTAGGTCTGCCTGTTTTCCATATCCATCCATTACCTACATTAATTATATTATCCCTGATCTTGCAACTGAGGCTGAAACCACTATGGAACAATCAAGTTTTATTTTCCCCTTTATTTGCCTGACTATAAAGAGGATAGATTATTTGTCATAAGGAAATAGAGGTTGTACTTAGAATAGGGTGTGAGTTTATGTAGTTGTGGGTTGAATGAGGCATGGTTTGGGGAAAAATCTGTCTTGTGAAGGGCTGTTGTGAGTCAGTCTCCAGAATTTCCCACATATAAGAAATGTCTTTGGATGAGATACAATTTGGTCACACATGCTTGGCATAATAGAGTGGGTTGTTCTGCCTCATACAGACTTGCATATAAACCCATGCTTACACACATTCCACCTCTCAGTTTAGCAAAATTTAAATGTGAGACACAACATTATCTGTTTCAAAACTGAGAAAAAAGGGGGATAAAAGCTCCATTCAGGACATGAACTTAAATTGCCACATGGTCCTTTCCGCTAAGGAAAACAGCTCTTCTGGTAAGCTGAAGCTGATGATTGAGCAATTGCCGGGTAAACGGCCTTTCAACAGTGAAAACTGTGTGAGCTCAGGGTCATTCTGAGCAGGGCTACCCGTGGGTGGCACTCACTGGTAATGGTCCTGTTTTCTGTGTCTGTGAAACAGCCCAACGAGCCCCCTCAGCCTTTCTTAACCCAGGGCATGGTTTCTGGTCTACAAGCTATTCTCAAGCCCTGGCAAAGGAAAAACCATTTTCTTCCCCATCTTTGAAGCCAAAGTGTCTTGCTGGTAAGCTGCCTCTACCTGAGGATGAACTCTTCTCCAAGCATCTCCCCCGAGGAATTCACAATTCCCTGCAGTTCATTTTTCTCCCAGCTGTACCCTGATTTGTCTGCAAACCAGACAAATTGAAGCTGTATAAACCCCATCACATATCTGTTTTCTATTACATTAGTGGTAGGCAGCCTTTGGCAAATTAAAGGAAACCTCAGACTCCTTCCTTTCAAACTACAGAAATTTGGCAACATGTCTCACACTTTAAAATGACATGAGTAAGATGCATTACAAGAGAGAAACACTGGAATAAAAAATAAACTCTCTCCACCCTGCTGTTAATCAAGAACAGATAATATTTCCAGGTCTAGCAATGACAGATCTTTGGATATCTCTATGACAGAGGCAGTTTCAGTTCTCCAGTTCTCATGAAAATCCCTAATATTATTCAGTTCAAGAAAACAAAGTCCTTTAAATCCATGCTTTAAAGTGCCACGTCTCATCTTTGACAGAAAGGTATGTGGATGTGTCTTGGAAAGGAAATGCAGGAATCTGTGCAAGATTAGACTGAATACTAAAAAGAAACTTGATCCCTGGCAAGAGGAGGGAACGATACCTCATGAACTGGTTCATGAAGTGCACAAACGTTTTCTTCCCTGGGAGACTTTCAGCTGAGTTGCTCATGCTGCTATTCAGACACTTTACAGCCAATGAAATAAAAAGCCGAGAGACCTTGTCTATTCAGATTACCACACTGCTTGCTAACATGATGTCTGGGTACTGTCGAGGTCTGGGTCATTGCAATCATGAATTGAAAGCAAAGACAGAAACCACAGACACATTTGTAAGATAGAGTCTGGTTGTCTACCTGAATTCAGAGTAGTTGCACTGTCTGTTTATATTTCCTATGCATTTTAGCAGGAAGCATTTCTTCTCAGTGCCTCAATCTGTTACAGACCTCTGCTATGGGCTGCTGATTGCTACTGTTTTCCATATCAACAGTCAATTAAAAGAGACTAATTATTCTATGCATCTGCTTTGAAAGGTATTCACTTTCTTCTTGAAGATCCTTCAGGAAGAGGTGACAGTAACCAATCCCTTTAGCAATGGGTTCACTATTCCTAACACTTTTAACCCTGAAATACTTCATTTGTTTTCATCTAGTGCAGTCATTTTCATAATCTTAAATTGTTTAGAAATCATCAATGTGTTTGCAAGCCCTCCGGGACATAGAGTTGTTGTGCATCTCTCACTGAAGGCCTCGTCTACCCTGCAGATCCTCTATCATGGACGGTGTAGCATTGGGTGACAAAACACTGCATGTCCCTGAATCCAGGCTCCCCTGCCAATTGTGTTACCTCTTTTGGAGTCAGAAGGAAACATCTTTTCTCTTGTCAACTGACATCAGTTTTCGTAGCAGTTCACTGGCAGACTGTAGAAGTGAGTCCTCTTTGTGACCTTACTTCAGCAATAGATTTTATTTTCCAAATGATTCAGCAAAGGGTATACAGCTGCTTTGCAGCTTGACAGGCTGAAGTATTGCGTTTCACAGTGCGCTCTGCACAGTCCTTTGGGCCCATAAGCAGCCTCTCTGTACTTGATGAGTGTGAAGACAAATTCAGTGAAAGCCTGATTCTACTTTCTCGTGACTGAACTCACCAAGTGCAGTGCACAGCACCTCAGCAGTTTAATAGCTGCTGCCTCACTGCATACAGATTGCAATCCCTGCCAGATGTTCGTTATATTATCTTGATAGATAATATATCAGGTAAGGTTCATTTATGACAGGTTTACTGTGAACTTCATCAGCCCCAAATGCTACAGCTCTAACAAGGGAAATTAAGGTCCTGCTGCATTCTCGTTCTCCCAGATCATAGTTAAAATGAAAGGGTGGACTGATGCAGTTCAGTAGTGATTTCTATCTGAACTTAAACATTGGTACTTGTCAACATGGTAATGTTGAGAAAAAAAGGATGGGCATCGTTGTAAGAAAAATATGGATGGAAGGAGAGAAAAATAGCAGATATACAGGAGTAATTTGTCAGATGCAAAAATCAAAATGACTTTTTGAGGAATTTATGCCTGCTCAAACAAGAAGCTAGTAACAGACTGGAATGTAGCCCAGCATAATAACCAAATCAAACTCCGTAGGGACCTCACAGAGTGTGTGTTAACCTCTATTGCACCAGACTTTGTACTGTCTTCATTCCACATGCAAGAATCAGCCCTTTCTGGCTTTCTGCCACAGAACTTAGGTTCAGTCAATTTATATCTGAATGACTTTGAAACCAGTCCCATGGCAGGTAGTGTCTCCAGGAAAGTACTGGGAGCCCCTGACCTCCTCCTGAAATATCAGCGCCTTGGAAAGAAATCCTAGCCAGAGTGAAAATCATCATCCGTTTCATACACACCTGTGGCATCTACTGGGAAAAATGTAATTGCCCAAATTGAAAGGGGCCTCGGGCACAGAGAGGACTCTTTACTACGTGAGCTGATGGTCTCTAACATGTCAGCTGTGCTTGGTGACTTTATCATGTTCAAATACTCCATAGTACACCTTACCCCTTTGGAATGGTGGTGAAACTGTAAGGGGCCCAAATCATATTCCTCAATATCTCACACCACCAGCTGCTTTTACTGAAAATCAGAGTTGGGACAAACTCTAAAAATCTACAGAAGTGTAGGTTTGGCATGGTGGAGGTTAACAGACAGGCTGACTCCAGATAAACTTATTATCCACATAAATGTCCAATCTTTTTTATGAATCTTACTAAGCTCTTGGCCTTAAGAGCTTCCTGTGCAATTTGGGTTGATTCTGTTATTATCAGAATCAATTTGCTCATTACCAAAAGATCATCTCATTGAACTAAGTACATTAAGGGCCAGATTCTAGGCTGGTATGAATTAATCTTCCTTCAAGCCAGTGGGACTGCAATTTTACACCCCTACAAAGTGAATATAAACTGCTACTAAACCAGAATGTTTGCAATTTGCAGACTAATGGAAAACCAAGCCCAGTAGCTATGTAATTTATTTCACATTATCTCCCCATAATTGGTGATCTAGCCTGAGTAAAACTAGAACTGATCCGATGATTTGGAATTTGGCAGGACTGAAGGATTTGCTTCGTTACTGTTTGCAATGGTGTCAACTCTTGTTTTCCCAACATTTTACAATACATCAGTCATCTTTTACATTTATTTTGGGGGGGATGGAGAAGAAGAGTTTGGAACTGTAAAAACATTTAATAACTCACAAAGGGGCAAATAAATAATTTTTTTCCTCAAGATTGTATAGAAGTAAGCAGAAACACAAAATTGTGCATCTGTGACTTCAGTTTAAGTTGCTTACCATGCCAAGCCTGGATACAGAAATCACTGAGAGGGCAGTGACTCATCATGTTACTTGGGGAAAATATCAATAATTACCTTATTATTACTCTGCATACTGTAAAACTCCTGAGCCTGGAGACAGAATGTGGCAGTATTTCCAGAGCATACATCTTGGATTTTGGAACCACAAGGAAATTTCTTAGGGAAAGATTAGTTAATATTTATTCATGTTAGCAAAACTGAAAGAATTCCAGAGGGCTATCAAATCAAAAAATCTGGAGATGACCAAAATAGTGAGTTGTCCCCTTTCTAAATCTTAGTTTGAAAACAGTATAAGATTTTTTAATGTCTTGTTCATTGGAATATATTATTCCTTGAATCAGTTCAGGGATGTGTCCCCTCTCCCCATAGCTGGATGTGACTTGGATCAGTGTCCTTGATTCACTCATCTTTGCAGCCTGAGAGATGGCTGAACCCAGCCGAGCACATTTCCACCGCGTATCATGAATATCAAGGAGCTTGAAACTTTCTCTTTGATTTATTTGTTCTGATGCCTGAAAACACTGAGTAAATGTGTATATATCTGTGAGTGCATGTGTGTGTGCAAGGACTAGGTCAGGATGTAAAAATGTGGACAGAAAACTATATAGCAATTATTCAGCATTAAATAGCACATTTTTCTCACCATGGGGCTTTCTCGACAATAAGCTATTTTTAAAGAATGTGGGTAAAAATGAAAACTCCCATAGTGAAGTCAGCAAAATGCCTTGATATGAAGTCGGTGGCTGTCCCATTGAACAACTCAAATGATTGACATGAGGTGTAAAATTCTTGATAAAGGACAGAAAAAAAGGTTGAGAAAAAGAGATGCTCCTTCCCACAATGCTGTTGGGGGTCGGATGTACACCAGGTAGTCAATGTAAAAACTAAAAATAATCAGCAGAGTAGGTCCTACTCCTTGAAAGAATTTCAAAAGGGATTAAATGTTTAACCCTTTGAAATGGCATTATCCCTCAGCCAAATCAAAGCTGAGAAAGGTCCACAAATGTCAGCTGCATTAAGGAGACAATTATTACAGACTTGCTGCCTTGAAATCGGTGGATTTCTTGGTGATTTGCAAATAAACATGTAAATAAATTACATGTCTTATCTGGAAAATATGTACAGTATTTTCAGAGCTAGTACAGATCTCTAAGGTGATCCCCATAGACAGTGGAAGGCCTTAAGTTTTTAAAATGGTACCAGTATTGCTGACTCTTTAGTCTACATTAAGTTCAGATAATGAATCTTTACTCCTGCTTTTTTGGTCACTACAGATTATAGCTACCTCTCACCATGTAGATGAATTCAGGGCTTAGCAATGCAGCACAAGTCCACCTGATGGGAAAGTCAGATGAACACCCTGAATTGCTGCATTTCTTTATGATGTCACACATAAAGACAAAATATCAAAACCAAAATATCAGTATCAATCTTAAACTAATGGGATTTCTGTCAGGGAATTTATCTG
Source organism: Athene cunicularia (assembly GCF_003259725.1). Taxonomy (NCBI): domain Eukaryota; kingdom Metazoa; phylum Chordata; class Aves; order Strigiformes; family Strigidae; genus Athene; species Athene cunicularia. The sequence continues at coordinate 14,903,055 of NW_020799105.1, forward strand.
CATTGTCTGGTTGTAAACATTGGGTTTGAGATAAGTTGTTCTGTAAGGGCAATAAATCAGTTCAGTCAAACAAAGTGTGCGTGCGTGTGTGTGTGTGTGTGTCTGTCTCCATGTATGTTTTTGTGTTTATTCACACATACATACCTGTTAAAGCTTACTTGGCTGTCATCAGAAGTTAGGTACTGGTTTTGTTCTTTGCTTTGTTTTTATAACTTTTGTTATTGTTCACTTTGCTCTTGAGGCTTGAACTGTGGTTGCTTGTGGTTTTGGATCAAACTTTAGTTCTGTATATATCAAAAGAAACGTCCTTACCCAACAGGTACTCTGAGAGTGATTGATTGATTGGCTGCTTCATGAATCTGCTCCACCGTGCAAGGGCAAAACATTAAATATATCCAAAATTTTCAGTTTAGGATAGATGAGAAAGATGGTTTTCAAGCCTCAGTATCTCACATAAATCTTCAAACCCAGCAATTAGAAACCAAATGCCACAAATCCCATGCCGGTTAATGGGAAGTGAAAATACAGCACCCACAGCACTAAATACCTTAAATACAGACTCCAAACTCTTGCACTATAACTTTACTGGACAATATAGTAAAAATTATTCTTTGTCTCCAGGAAAAAAAATCCTGTTGTGTTTCCCCACATACATTTCTTCTCTGTTTCATCTCCTAGTCCTGAAGTTGAAGGAGAAGAAAGGCATTTTGATTTGAGTGTAGAAAGTACTCTTTGGCTAGCAGAGGGGAGGACAATGCCTTATGGAGGATGAAGGAAGAAAACATCATAGTGCTTCAGGAGGCTAATAGCTCCCAGTACTATGTATTTATGGAGGATTTGGAAAATGAGGGTGGAACAACTCAGTACATTCCTGAGGACTAGATTTCCCCAACTCTCTTCATTCTAGCATTTAGGAGCCTAAACATAGCCCTGCCAGGAGGACATCTCTCTGCCCTTATTCATACATCCCAGATTAAGCCATGTCTGATGGGGCAGAAGGAGAGGCAGGAAAAAAGCCTCCGGAGATTTTTCCTCTCCACCTGAAGTAAAGGGAACAGACTACTGTCCCATATCCATCTGGGCTGCAAGAGCAATAGCAAAGAAAATCCCAAATTAGAGAAATGAAAATGAGACACAAAAAATAAAAGATATGGTTCTTTGAAGGAACACAAATCCTGCCCCTAAACCCAAGGAAATTGTCCCTGTATCCTCACAAGTACAAGTAGTTATTCTTTTTACCTCACAAGTGTCTTCATAAGCAAAACATCTGGTTCTTCTTTGGCACAAATACCTTCCAATATAAATTGCTTTTTTCCTCTTTTTCTGTTCATGTATCCAACTTGCTTATTCACTAGGGTTTTCATAAACTTTCATTGTCTTTTTCCACACTTAATTTCTTCTGTTGGTTCTTTCTTTTTACTTTTCCCTTCCCCCCTCCCTCTTCTGTAGGCAGAGGCTTTCTCTGAAGTCTCAGTATTAAAAGGCCCTATGAGCATTTCCCTGCTTTCTTTGTACTTATGGAGTCAAAGCTCAGATCTCTCTCCTTTTTATTAGCATTGTCTGCACATCCTCAGAGAGTGGGATGTTTTTATCTGCCTTTGTTATCGAATCTCAGTAGCAAATGCACTGGGTGAAACTGGAGAGGAATTGAATCTTGCAACACATGTGCCCACACATACGTGCACATCTAGACCTGCAGCAGCAGCCTGCTGGTAGTACAGCCAAAGTATCACTGGGTACAAGAGCCCTCATGTTGTGGTATCTGTATGATGCTCATCACATGTAGCTAGAATATATGCACTAAGGTATGAAGAACAGAATTTTTGCACATACAGAGCTGAACTTTGCCAAGAGATCAGAACTGAAATGCCTTCACATGCCCAGTAGAGTCCATTGCAGGAAAGGAGTTCAATTCCAAGCAGTAGCCGCGTTGACACTTTCATGGCCTCATTCCCAAAAGAGTTCCCAAACAAGTATGGATGTCTGACTCTTTTCTAATGTCTAAACTCTCTCCTCATACTCTATTTTTTGATAACGTTAGCCCTCATCTGATACTAGGCAGGGCTGTACTTTTGAACAGTCTGACAAAAGGAAACACTCCCTAGCACCAAGGGGAAGGGAGAGGAATCTCCAGGGGTGAATCAGTGAGATGTGCCCTATGCAACATGCACAGATCCATTTCTCAGCATTTGAACTTCATGAATGCAAATCACCTTAAAAAATCCATGAAGGAAAGAGCATGTAAAACTGCCCTTGTTCTTTCTCCTCCTTTCCTTTCACTTTATCCTGTCAGCACTGCATATATCAAACTGGAGCTCTGGGTTTTAACTAGGCTTTACTGTTTCATTCTGCTTCATGAATTTTTCAGTGTTTACACTTATGCTTAATATAATAAGATTGATAATGCAACTGCCTGATAGATTCTCATCCAGGCTTCTCAGCTAGAGAGATATTTATTCTTTCTCCCTAATTTCTGTAATATTCAAAAGTTCATTTTCACCTTTTGCATCTTGATGCTGTTTGTCATCTTTCAAATATCCATCTCCTGAAATAATATGTTTAAGGTAACAGCATTTACCTAGTGGATTTATATGACTGGGACTCAGTATGCTACCTACGCTGCCGCAGTCGAGTAGCTTTTTCCCAGCCATAGGTATGTTGGTGGAGCAGGCAGAGGACCCCACCATGAAGAGTTCTGAGTCACGATGCTACAGCAGTGTGCCGACGGTCTTGTTCCAACAGAGGGGGATGGCGTCATCACATCCTCAAAGTCCCAGTAACTTCCACTAGTGAGCAAAAGAAAACTAAGAGGAAAAAAAAAAAAAGAAAGAAAAAAAAAAGGCAGAAAAGAGGGGGATTAGTAAATAAATAAGTGATTTACAACCCAGAAGATTGCATAGTTTGTCTCTTTCAGCCTTGCAATCCAAAAGCAACGGTCAATGAAAATGACTGGCAGCAAAATTAAAACAATATATAAAAGGGAATAAGTCTTTTATGCAGCATGTGTTGACTTTGCTGTCATGGGAAATCAATAAGATGCACAGTTTAGTGGGATTAGAAGGAAGAATGGAATGTTCATCTAGTCTCAGCGCAGAATAAACAGGAGGATGGTGCAGTATTTTAGGGCTCGACACTCTTTAAGACCCCTCACCACCACCACCACCACCACCACCATATGCCCTTCCTTCCTTCCTTCCTTCCTTCCTTCCTTCCTTCCTTCCTTCCTTCCCTCTTTCTTCCCTCTTTCTTCTTTCTGTCTTTCTGTCTTTCTTTCTTGTCTGTCTTTCTGTCTTTCATCTTCCTTTCATCTTTCATCTTTCTTTTCTCTCTCTCTTTTTCTCTTTCTCTCTTTCTCTCCCTCTTTCTCTCTTTCTCTTTTTCTTGAAACATGTCATTCTTTTTCTGGAAACATTAGAAGTTTTGCACCTTGGATTCTTATAATCAATGGGGTAAAAAACCCCAACCAACCAAACATTAAAAATTTTGCATTATGGTCAAAGAGAATATTCCAGATGGTGTAATTAGTTCTTATTTCTTCTAATTTCTTACTGGTTTGTGATCAGAGAAACCCTACCTGGTTCTTAAAAAAACCCCAGTAAAATAGATTCAGATCATAGCTCATTGCTGAGATATTCTTAATGACCCAGCTCTGGAACTGGCAAAAAGTACTTGCACACTTGCCCAGACCTCTGTGCCTTGGGAATCTCCTATATGTCAGCATGACTAGTCATTCACTGAATGTTAAATACATGCTTTAGTGAAATGCTGCCCAAGGGCCCTTTAAGTAAGGAGATTTCAGCTGTCTTTTTTCAAGGGAGATGATGATTTTTGCATGGTCATTATTCCTGTGAGCCATCCCAATTAAAAATAACACAGATGGAGCACTTGGATCTGGGTTCCTTTCAATCATTTATGGATCAAACACAGCCCTTCTTTTCTTGCCAGCAACACACCTGTCACAGCAATACTCTTGGTGTCTGAGAACCAATTGTTTTAATTTTTCTGGGCTCAAAAACTGTGAGGTTTTTTTTCCCTTGACTTAGTCATTACCACTTCAAAAAGTATGCTGTTCCTTGGTTTAAATGATCTGATGAAGAACAAGGTTCTAAAATACCTAAACAATACTAAGCTTGCTTTAATAATGTCATTAAAGCCTTAAAAATTTTCCAGGGAAAACAGGTGGAGGTATTGATTCATTCACTGTAAACGACCAGTAAAAAATCCTGGATAAAGATCAGGAATTATTGTTGTTGTTCACTAGAGCTGATGTGACAATGGGTGCATTCTTCACTTTTCATCTTGGTCAGGGCTTCTGGCCCCATGGTGTAGAGCTGAAGGCACTGGAAAGCATGTGTGGCCATTTGTACCCGCACTACCTGTCCTGCATTACGTGGAGCTACAAAGTTTGTCAATGGTAAGACAAAATGTCTCCTGAAACCTTTTCTAAACTCATCGCCCAACCACTAAATTCATGTGCTTCTTCCTGGGGCTGTAAACAACAGTTCTTCCTTTGGACAAGAGAAGATGGTCCATGAACTGATTGCAAAAATCAGAAAAAAGATAAATGCATTGCCATGCAACACACAAGCAAAAGATGGAAGGAAATTAAACATATGGAGACAAAAACCTTGCTTTTTATTTGGTTGCAGAGGAAAACCTGTGGCTCAGATGTGTAAGATATCTCATGTTTTTACTCAAATTTATTTAGGGATTGGGAGGTTTTATTTTTATTCTTCAAAAATTCTGACAGGCTGTATATCATTAACACAGTCTCAGATGACTTTGCTTCTCAATGTCATGCCTATGTCAGGGTCTGAATTAAAGAACTCAGGAAAAATGAAGGCAAAATGTTTGGTGATCCTCAGATACGTATTGATGTGTACATAAACATTTTGTCTTCGTTCAGCTTAAAGAAAATAAATTCAAGCCGTAATTAAAATAAGCAAGTGTTTTAATTTCAAAATTTTTTTCTCTGTTTATTCTTGTCATAGTGAGCTTGTAAAAGAAGTTTAAGATGCGCTTTTAAAGATTGTATCTGGGTGATAATATTTTCTAATATGTTTGAGGATAATTGAAGCTGTCACCTATTATTATTAATCACACCCTTGGGTAAATGTTTTGACAATACAATTGCAGAGCCAATTAAAAAACATTAAAAGTTGCAACTCTGACACTTTTCTGTCACTGCTGTTAATGATGGCATCACTGTTAATTTAGTCATTTGAGTCTCCAAATATTTACAGTGTTTGGTTGAGACTGCAGCAAGACAGCTTACTCTCGTACTCGGGTGAGAAATCTTGAAAGAAAGAAAAAGAACCTTTTAAAGCTGTCTTGATATTGACACACTGGAGGGAAGGGATGTGCCATCCAGAGGGACCTTAACAGGCTTGAGAGGTGGGCTGTGCAAACCTCATGAAGTTCAACAAAGCCAAGGTCTGGACATAAGTGAAGGCAATCCCAAGAACAAATACAAGCTGGGCAATGAATGGATTGAGAGCAGCCCTGCGGAGGACTTGGGGGTATTAGTGGATGGAAAAATAGATATGAGCCACCAATATGTGCTCACGGGTTAAAAAGCCAGCTGTACCCTGGACTGCATCAAGAGAATTGTGGCCAGCAGGTTGAGGGAGGGGATTCTCTCCCTCTACTCTGCTCCTGTGACACCTTCAGGACTGTGTCCAGCTCTGTGGCCCCCAACATAAGAAAGACATGGACCAGCTCGAGCAGGTCCAGACAAGGGCTATGAAGATGATCAAGGGGCTGAAGCACCTCCCTTATGAGGACAGGCTGAGAGAGTTGGGGTTGTTCAGCCTGGAGATGAAAAGGCTCCAGGGAGACCTTATAGCAGCCTTCCAGTACTTAAAGGGGCTACAGGAAAGATGGCAAGGAACCCTTTATCAGGGAGTACAGCAGTAGGATGGGGGATAATGGCTTTAAACTGAAAGAGGGTAGATTTAGATTATATTTAAGGAAAAAATTCTTTACTTTGAGGGTGGTGAGACACTGGAACAGGTTGCCCATAGAAGCTGTGGCTGCCCCCTCCCTGGCAGTGCTCAAGGCCAGGTTGGACGGGGCTTTGAGCAGCCTGGTCTAGTGTAAGGTGTCCCTGCCCATGGTCTGGGGGGGTGGAACTAGATGATCTTTAAGGTCCCTTCTGACCCAAACCGTTCTATGATTTTATGATTCTATAAAGATTTGTTATTATAAAGGTTTTTTTGAATATTTCCCATCCCAGTAGGATATTTTTAAACTACTGGATTCTTGTGTGAGAAAAGTAAAGTTTTTCTTAATATTTAGTGTTTTTTCTTATACCCTGACTTTATATCTTCTTTATTTTCATAATTTAGTCATTTTTAAAGAATGACAAGTTGCATAAGTCAATTGATACTCTCTGGAAGACTGCTTAGATTAAAATTATCCCAGGTAGGAATAGAGGTTACCTGTACTCTATGTCAATGAGCAATGAGTCTTCTTGTTCTAAAGAAATTAAGGCTGCAAATATAATTCATATACCAGATCAGGATAAAAAAGCAAAAGCTTGAGAAGCTGGAGTGGATTTTTTTGTTTCTTGTTGGGTTTTTACAATGTACCAGACATTAAAGAGAAAGAATCCTTTCTGAGAAATCAGAATTTTTTAGTATTTGTAATATATTTCATAGTATTTTTATTTACAAAAAATGCTAGTTTGTAATAACTGAGCTAGAACATCAAACATGTTCACTCTGACATAACAACATTGTTTGCAAGATTTGGACAGGACATATTGGCAAATAAAAATATATATATATTTCAAAAAATCTTCTGGGAGGAATTCACCTGAACTGCTGTTGCTAAAGGGCTGTTTCATCTAAGCAACCACTAGTTTGAGAGTGTCAACGCTTCCTAGCAAAAAACAAATCCTCCAAACCCTTCACATCATCCCTGTCTGCACATTTATACCTCACTTAACTCATGGGAACCCTGCTCAGGGACTCTCACATGCTGCCACCAGTAACACCACACTTGACACTGTGACACAGCCTGGATTGCAAGGAAAGAACAAGCTCAGCTTCAGATCTGCAGCCCAGCCAGACATCAGACTTTCTCCATGGCACAGGGCTATCCGCTAAAGAAAGCGGTGGCCGTGCCATGCTCTGCTCATCTACGTCTGGGGCATTCTGGAGAGCACTGCATGCATGCAGGCCACAGCTGAATAAACAGTAATGCAACTCGGATGCTCCTCAGTGAACAGATTATAGCCGGCTAATGCTCTGCCTAGTCCTCAGGTCTCCAGCTACACATTGTTGTCTCCTACCTCAGCCCCAGAAAGTGAGGACCAGCCACCTGCCATGGAAATGCAGTGCTGGGGGTGAGGGAAGGGGATGTGTCCAGCACACTCCTGCTGGGCATTCTCCTCCTGGACTAGGCAGACAAAGCCCCTCAAACTCTTTCCCCTGCTCTGATGCCACTTCTTTTCTTTCCTTTCTTCTTCTTTTTCCTTTCTTCTTTCCTTCCTTTCTTATTTTCTTTCCTCTTCTCTTGCTCTGATTTATTTCCCTGTCTCTTTTTTTTGTTCTTTTTCTCTAATTCTTTATGTCTTGTTTCTGGATTCCAGGCAAACCCCAGTGGCACATTGCCCATGGGGTATTTGCAGAGATGAGAAACCCAAGTACCATTCCTCCTCCAGAGAGTGCTTGGGGGTACTGCAGCAGACCCTGACCTGTGAACTGTTCAGTAGGACAAACAGCCCTACATGGGCAGAAAAGCACTCTTGTAGTCACTGAGGCTAGAAGTGTAAATGATTTTCTCCTAAGCCCTCTTACTGCCCTCCACAGAGTGGTTGGAACATGGTTCTGCTGGGGCAAGGCAGAAGTGAGCTACATATGGAGGTCTCCTCACTGTCTTCCTCCTTGGAGCTTCACCACCATTGGACTAATTCAAACCACATTGAGTTAATTTTACATGAAGCCTTTTATGCTAATTTAGAAAGCTTGTGGATGTGACTTCTGTTTCAAGGATGAAGGTTAGGCTCTGACACAGTGAAGATCAACTGTAGGACTGCTTACTGTAGATCATGTCTTAATTGCACAGTTCTCAAGCTCACAAGACAAAACCAGCCCTAGCCTTGTGTACTGCACAGGAACACTGTTGGCTTCTCCAGCGCAAGATCTCACCCAGCCCATGGTGGACCATGCCCATCCCGAAACAGCTCCCAGCTGTTAGCTCAACTCTAGCTCTCAGAAGCAGAGGTGATGCCATGACCTCCTCAGCCATGGCTTTCCCCAGCCAGCACTCCCCTGAACACTGCAATATATCCCCAATTGTCAACTAACAGGTAGAAACGTGTACAAAATTCAGACCTGGCAGATTTAGCATTTTCATAGGAAATGTTTTCTTGCCTTTGTGCCTCTGTTCACTAAAAGCAAGCAGGTTTCCAACCTGTCCTCCACCTGATTTCTGTTTATGCCCTCCCTCATCTCTTTCCCTTTCTGATACTAAAAAAGACCACAGCACTTCCTTTTGTAGGAAGCTGTAGTTAAAAGTTACGCTTGCCTTCTCAGTGTATGTTTCTGCTAGAAAGACTTAACTGCTCTCTGGGGTCAGTTTTTTGCACTGGTGCATATGTATTACTTGTAGCACAAGCAGACCTGACCAAGCATAGCCTTCCCTGCTGTTAGCTTTCTGTTTGCATTATGACTTCATTTACTGCTGAAATTAAACCTATGTGTGTATGTATTATGTCTGTGAGTTGTGATTTTCCTGGGAATATTAGCAGGAGCTGAAATTCAAGTGTAACTGTGGAAAGCATTAATGATTCATTCTTGCCTTGGAAATCCTTTTTCCTTTCCTTCCCATCCGCTTATCAAGTTCAAATAGTAATCACAGACAGCATCTCTTCCTTCCTCCACACTGTGCTAGTCCCAATTCACTGCAGGCCTGCTCCAAAGTCAGTTGAAAGACATCCAAGGATGTGCACATCCTCTCATTTGGGACTGCCTACGGAAGATGGAAACTGAGATGACTACATGCTGCTGCTGCTATCACTCTCAAAGGAGAGATGGTTGCAGCCAGCTTTGGGGGGGGGGGGAAGGCATGATGCAAGTGCAGAGCACAGAAGGCATCAGAGATGGCCCACGTCCACTTCCAACTCTTCCAGTCTGCAAGAGGCAAAGCTTAATGAGCGGGTGTTACAGAGACCGTACATGGAGCTGGTGTGATGTAAGGAAATAGTTATGTTTCCTACTGTTTAAAAGCAGCAGAAAGAAAATGCAAAGCATCAGCTGAATAATAATGGGGAATCCCACAGATTTAAGCCAACATTTTTTAAGCCAAAACTTAGCTATGTGGAGGCTGCTCCTCACCTCCACAATGTCAGCTCTGCACACTTAAGCCTGGAGCTACTGAGCCTTGCTGCCATCAGGTCCTTGCTTGCTGGAGTAGCCAGGCTTCAGATCATACCTTCACTTCCTAACCTGTCCCCTCTTGTGATGGCAAAAAAAGCAATTATCGTAGAATCATAGAATGGTTTAGGTTGGAAGGGGCTTTTAAAGGTCATCTAGTCCAAACCCCCTGCAATGAGCAGGGACATTTTCAACTACATCAGGTTGCTCATTAGTCTAGGTATGAACAGCTGGACACAGGGCCTGACTGTCAGTTCTCTACATCAGACTCCAGGAGACATGTTCTTGGAAGGCTTTTAAACTCACAGTGGAAATGGATTTGGCTGATACACAGCATGGTACAAATTATAAAACCTCTATTGCAATAGACCCTGCTGAAATCAATGTTAGAGTGAAGACCATCTTACCCTTCTCCCTCCAGGGGATACAAGTCCTTGCAACACCCAAGAAGTCATTTTGGTGCATGTTCCCTTGCTCTATATATTGCAAAGCAAACGGAGCTGCCTGACCCCGGGCCCATGGAGCCCACTCTGAATTTAAGGCACCTAAAGACTCAATCACTTTTGCTCTGCAGTCTCTTCAAGTGGCAATGAAATTACTTCCATCCCCCTCTCTATTTAAAGGAATTAATGATATATTTTCTGTCCTGCCTATCTAGAGAGAGCAAATAATTGGAAGAGAATTGATCTTTTGAAGTAACAACGTCAGCACAGCCTTCTTCCTCCCCCACCCCTTCTGCCCAATTCCTGTTTTGGCAGAAGGAAGGTTTATGAAGGAAATTAGTTTCACCATTTGCATACACCAATATATTTAGCTGGTGGCTGTGCAGGTCCAATTAACTCAACTAACAATATGGGTGAAATGAAGTTATTGGATTATACTTGTAGCCAATTAGAGTTGCCACGGTTGAATTACTCCCTTTCTTAGCCTTATTTAAAGTTAAGAAAACATGTTGATGGTGAGGCTAGATGGTTTTTCTCCTTTGGCTTCAAGAATAAAATACTTCTCTTTCCCTTAGAGACGCCTTAGAATCAAAGACAGTCTGCATATGTGGACGGCTATGTTTTATGGTCAGGCATGGCTAAATTTGTGCATTTGGTCAGATCGGGACTGATATTTGACAGCAAACTGACCCCATTTGTTGTACTTCTCTGGACTTCTTCCAGGGAAAACAAAACTGCAGGATGTACCTGCTGGACCCCAGTCCCAAATGGGCTTTTCCTGAGTGGGACCTGAAGCAGGGTTAGTATAAATTTCAGCTCCTTAGCATCAAAGGCTCAGTGGATCCCCTCCTAATGCAATGTTAACATGGCTTAATGTTTTCTTAACAGAGTATATTTTTTTTTCTTCTGTAAATACTAAAGGCCATTTGGGTTCACAAACCCATGTCTCTCTTGCAAGAATTTCCTGATAAAATTAAAGTCTATCCCATCTTCTAGTGCTTGCAAACAAGAACTAAAGACAAACTCTCAGTATCGTCCTGGGTATATCTGTTCCATATTTCTGAAAAGGACTTTGTATTGGTCCATGAAACTTCCTCAACATTATGTCAGTATTTCAGGGGTTCTGCTTAGAAAAGGCAACAGAAGACGAGAACCACAGAAGAAAGCTCTCTCCTGAGGGAAGCCAAAAGCTTTTGGTCCTGTGCAGTGGTGGTAGTGATTTCACAAAATAAATTGGCAATTTAAACAAGGAAAAACATTTTTGGATGAGAGGAACTGGTTTACTGGGTGAAAAAACAAACTTCATGTTGAATTTTTATGTTCTGAGAAATATGTGAATTATTTTAAAGTTAATTAAAGTGGTTTCAAAAATTGTGTCTTGAAACAGACCAAACAACTACATTGTTAAAAACATAACCAAGCTTTTCAGTGCCTCTCAGAATGAACAAATTAGCTGAAATTGTCATAAATGGAGGGAAATATTTCAAACTGTATTTCATTCCTGTTCAAGAAACACTCGCACTTTTTTTTCCCCCCTAAAATCCATTTTCATGCAGGTCTGTTTTGGAGGCTGTGTGTGGAGCCTCCAAAAGTTGTAGCAAGAGAGAGATGATTGTTCACCCTCTTCAGTAGCTGCCCGTAAGGATGGTCCAGGCTCCCTCACTTCCAGCATTGTGCCCACCCTGACCAGCCGAGGACAGGAGCAACTGGAGTTGAGCCTGCAGAGGGAATTCAGACCATTTACCACTGGGTTTCCCTTAGACAAGCCTTTCCTCATCTGCCTGCCAGTGGAAAGGACAGACTTTGGGCTGGGCTGCTGCACAACCGGAGGTCAGAAAGGTACTTGATATCCCAGATCAGCCCCACGCTGACAGCTCCCCTGTGGTCTCTCCTTGCCAGTGGGGCACTGGGGCTCCTTGCCCATGAATCAGCCCATTCAGGCTCCATCCCGCAGTAGCAGTGCTGTTCTGCCAGTGACAGACTGGGGCCACAGGCACGGCCACGTTCTCCTCCTCTCCACCACACACGGCCATTGTCCTCCACAGATGCTAATGGACTGGGAAGCTTCCTGAGCTACAAGCCCTCTCGTTGTCCTCGGGAAGTGCTTTCGCTTCTCTTTCTCTTTCAGCTGGAACTGGCTACACACCATTCACTTCCCAGACATAATGCTGCCCTTTGTGGCCGTCTCCAACAAGGTTTGGGAAATGCTGGGGACAGACCCAGAGCATGAAAGGAAGGGATTGTGTTAGCCGAAGTGCCTGACTTTCTGGAGTTGGCCAGAAGGCCAAGAAGGCACCAGTCCTTAATGAGTATCACTGGTTGACTTTCTCACCTCCCTCCCCCTCCAAAGCCTTACCCTCTGCTTCCAGTTCCCAGTTTAAATATAAGGGGAATTTAAAACCTGTATCTAATACATCTCCTGCATGCTTCTGAACTTCAGAGTAAGTGGATCTTGTATGTCCAAACTATGGACAGGCTATGATCTCTATTGTAAACTGAGTGGCCTGTTAAACCACCAATGCTCTGAGCAAAAATGGCTTTCAGTAGAGAACTTCCACACTGATGAGGGGACAAAAAGCTCTCTCTTCCCAATGTTTGAAGTTTTCACTGCTCCTGCAGCTGCCAGAAACACTCCTACCAAGGGGCTCTGCCCTGCCTATCAAGTTGATGGAGTTCCTGTAATGTCCTCCAAGCAAGGAAATGGTACCACAACACTTGATGACCTCCCAGTGGATCCAGACAGACCCTGCTGTTAAAACCAGGCTTCCATACATAAATAATGAATGAGGATGTTGTTCCCTGGGAGAAATTCTGCTCTCTTGATAAGTGAAATTACTCCAGTGTGATTCAGGGCAGGAAAGAGCACAATCAACCATCCATCTGCAGTACTGACACACAGCACGTTAACTGGCTAATTTCTCACTGCATTTTCTTAGATGTTATCTACAGAGAACAGCAAGGACACCAGAGAACCCTTTCATTAACTGTTGTTAATAAACATCAGTTTATTAATCACTCACAGTAATGGCTTCTGCAGGAGAATAAACACAGTGGAAAATAATCTGGCTTTTCCTAAAACAAATACAGCTTCATGGGCACATGATATGATCATGTGTCCAAATTCAGATATGCTTTATAAAGGTGTTCTCATTTTGCAAAACCCAGCAATAACACTTATGTTTTAAGTGTTAAACTAATCACTATGTGTGTGAGGAGAAGATGTGACCCAGCAGTGCAGCAAGGAGAGCTGTTACCGATGTGTCTTCTGCACTGCACTGCGTTGGCAAGCAGCATGGAGGGGGCACTGCACTCACCTCCGAATTGCTGTGGGACATGCACTGTTTCCACGGAAAAAACAGCAGACTTTGGCAGTACTGGGAGTTAATACATGGCCTCTCTCTCTAGAATTATGTTCTCCCTGGCCTAAAGCGGAAATAAGTCATGTTATCTTCTGTGTCCAGTTTTCTTCTGGTCTTTTCTGTAACTTTCTGACGTTGGAAAGCAGACTTCCTCTGATGGGTCCCACTTTATCCCCCACTCCCAATGTTTTCCAGTGGAAGGGTTGGAATTTGCACCAAATCATCCAAACTGCAATTCTGAACTGCTGCCTCCTCCTCGGCTCCATTTGGTGCATGCTGACATTTGTTTTCCCTGCTATGCCAGTGAATGAGTGAAATGCAGATTTTGTGCTGGAGAAAACAAAGAACATCCCAGACCATGTTCATAAAAGCTTAGGACATCCCCAAAGCATCTTAGTAAGCTGCTGATGTATTTCTATCTGTTTGGTTGTCTATTTTTTAAAAGGTCATTTCTTAAATCTGAATGTTTTTCCTCTTCTCTGTGTAAGTGCAGACAATGATTCATGAATGATTGTGCTGGGAGTCCCTTCCCAGGCAGGTTTTGTGATGCTGCTCCTAAAAGAGCTTTGCTTGTTCTTCCTTCCCACTGTGAGACACGCCATCAGCATTAACATCTCTCCAGGAGGCTTGATCATCTCCTGCCCTTCAGGAGAAGGCCAAGGGGGCATTCCTCACCCTGGAGAGGCTATTTTGAATACTGAAGTGCTTGCTGAATGACGTTTTAGCCCAGCACTCATCCACCTATTTGCTGCCACCACCTTGGTTTTTGTTTCAAGTAGCTTAGTTTAATGATCCAAGTGGCCTAAGCCTCTCACTAAATGAGATTAAGGTCATGTCTGGGGACACCAAGATATGAATGTAAGAAAAATACAAGCTATCATAATTTGGGTATGCTTTATTTTTTCCCTCCAGTCAAATAGAAAAAGACAATCTGGGGCATCAGATATTCATTGTACATGTGATAACTTTGAACCTATCTGAATAATTCTTTCACTCTGATGAAGGGACATGAATGAGACAGGGCAGTGCACTTCTCCCCAGCTACAGCTTCCTATCTGCTGCTGTAAAGGTTGTGGCCCTGAAGGTCCTTCTTCTAGACACTACAACTAAGTAAAAGAAGGTAAAAGGAATTTCATTTCTGTTTTCCTCACATCCCCATCCCAGTTCCTTAAAAGGAAGCCTGAAGAAGGCAGCATATTCTTCCAGCTGACCTTGGGGAGGAGATTTGCTCAAGCCTGAGGAGGTGTCTCCTGCCTTTACACCATGCCAAAACAATTCTTGCCTTGAGCTTCTTGAAAGCATGGACACTGACTCTGGTTTTAATCTCTGCCCAGAAAGTGGGAGAGTTGGAAGAATCAGTGAGAGATCAGAGAGTGGCAGGTATATCTGAAGTCTCCTGTGATTGCTCATGTTCAGCACATGGTACAGGCTGCTGTGTGCTGTCTCCAAACTCACCTGATGGCCATGAAGATCCTTTTAATTAGTGGCACATATGTTCTTTTACCAGATGATCCCAGAAACGAAACATATCACACTTGAACTGTCACCTGTTTTTTGACTAGTGTCAGAAATACCTGGTAAAAATCACACAGAAGAGTGACTGAAAGGGCACACACAGAAAATAGGCATCTGGGCCTGCTTTTCTAAGCAGAGTTTACTGTGAGTTGGGCCCCAATTTTAGTCCTGCACAGGATCAAGCTACTGAAGTATTCAATGGGTTGATGATGGGATAATAGGAAGTTAGGTGTAGTGAAAATTTAATATCACCCTGCAAGATTAAATGGGACTATTTATGTCTTACTGTGATTTATAATGCTGCCTTATGTTGGCACTCACACATCAAAGGCAAAAAATAAATGAGATTAATAACAAGAGAAGACTAAGAAATAAAACATTTCAGTGGCCTTTCAAATGCCTCCTTTATATGAATGTGCATTATCCAGGGAGTGACTTAATAAACAAAAAAATTTGTTGGCCTTACATACCCTTTGTTTTGGATGTGTGATGCTGTACTCTTCAAGTGTCCCCCAAACTGCTTTTCATCCAACAATATCAAGGGTGGTGAAGTGTTGGAATCTGATAACTCTTGCTCCTTGGACACTGCATGATGATAACATTTCTCAGTAATTTGCTGGTCTTCCCAGAATCTGAACTGACTGCATATCAGAAACAGAGTGCACAAAGGTGCAGGTCAGGACCTTTCTTGATCACCACATCCCAACAAGCTGCTGCAGTAAACATTTGTATTCTCAGGTAAGTCTGGTCTTCAGTGGGGCAGTTACACTCACATCTGTGAAGCTGTTATGTTTTTTGTCCTAAGGACACCTAGATGGCATTCATGGCCAAAATATATGGTTCATAATCTTTGTGTGGGAAAATTACATATGGACAACTGTATTCAAAATCATAACCAACATCTATGTAAACTGAAGGAAAACTGAAGCTGCGATGTCAGGCCTGTTAAGGGAGATCAGATCTGAGCTTTCTTCTTCCTTCAATATATATAGAGTACATGTCCCTCCCTACGTTTCAAAATGTTTTAGCATGAGATTAGTATCATTATCCTCAGGAGTTAAGTGCTGTAAAATTGTAATTCTTTATATTGAAATCTGAGGTTCTGCAAGGTAAAATGACCCACCTGAGGTTACTTGTTAGCCAGTTGTATCAACAGAAATGAGACTCTGCAGTCCCAAACCACCTTCTTTGTCAAATGAACATGGACTAATTTATGAGTTTTTTGAAACATTTAGCCCACTTCAGCTTCAGGTCTTTCTTTTTCTTTTTGTGGGATTGTTCAAAATGATGGAAATTTGCAAACCATAATGCAGTAGGAAATAGAGGGAAAGGCAGTACTTTTTAATGCCAACTATCAATTCAGTAGGATTGTCACTTTATCCAGTACCAGGTGGTTTTTATTTAAATTGCCGAGTATGCGGCTGCTTGGTGGGCAGATGGGTGATCCATGTGTTTGTATCTGAGGGTAGGCAGTGTATGTCTGTCTGCTCTTCGAATATTTCCTTCTCTAGGAAAGAAGATGACAATTTAAAGGAAATGATGACTTTCCGAAAAGAGCCACAGGGCAACTTTAACTCCTACAGGACTCAAAGAGATCAGAGGAACCGGAGAAGGGAAATGCTGTTTCTGGCACTTCCCACAGCAGATCTCCGTTTTGAGGCTTCTTACTCCCACTCAGGTGTTCAAGAGCCAGGTTGCGATTTGTACAGCACTGTCATTGACATAACAAACTCTGCCAGACCCAGTCACACAAAAACATAACATGCAATTTGTCAGCCTCCTACCAGCTAGCATTCTCAGCGGTCAGATAACAGCGCTGCATTGCACACATCCAGCCTCTCATGCCCCTGCTGTAAAGAAAGGACTTGAAATGTTTAAAGTATTTTAAGTGGAAGTGGGTAAGGAGAAAAGTGGATAACATTCAGGGCATGGTTATATTGCAGCCACAGTGAGAATCATTGTAATATGGACATACCTGAGGTAGCTTTAAATTACTAGGCATCTCTAACTGTGACAGTCCAGAGCTCAGCAAGGGCTGTGAAGCCTTTTGTAAAATCAGAGCAGTATCTATGTAGATGCTGCTAGCACCTTGAAAACTAATGCTGGTTTATCTAGAATGAGTGCAGAAGAAGATCAAGTCTGAAAGAAGAAAAGATCTGATTCTGAAAGAGGAAGATGCAATATGCTGAAGTGTAGATAATATATTTCAGTCAGGCTGAAGGTTAGGTGATGCTCATTTCAGAAAGAGTTATTTGGGAAGTGTTTAGAGCTAGATATAGATGTAGATGTAGAAAACAGACCTTGAAGAACAATCTTGTAATGGGTGAGGAATAGATGAAGTGACTCAGGACAGCTCCCACAGTTTCTATTCATCCATCCTCTGTGTTACTCTATTCCTCTGTGATGAGCCACAATTACTTAAAAGGGATCATGTACAGCATCAAAAGCTGAGTGGAGAAAGGGTATCAGAATCTGACCCTGATATTCACATCATAATTAGGAAAATACTGGCCAACCCATGAAGGAGGCTGAAATTTTCTTTGAGAAAGGGAGCACACATTCATGTGTAGCTCGTAGGCAAGCTCACATACTTTGAAGCTCACAGTGCCAGGGCATGGAAAGTAAATGCCCCGAAGTTTGCTGTTGATAAATGATTGTGCTTCTGAAATGGTAATACAAAAGCACTGAGTCGTGAAATGCAGCTAATATAATTAATCTTGCAATATTGTAAATCTGTTGGAGACAGATAACATGAGAATTTTGCCCTACTGTTTCACACTACAGCAAAAACCAATAAAGTGGTTTTTAGAAGGAAGCCTGGAGCCTAAATATTTCCAGGTGACTTTGGTGATTTAAAAAAAAAAATCTGTTTACATAACCTTCTACAAAAAACATACATTATGCATAACACAGCTTGCTCCACCCTAGAACTGCTACAAGAACAACTTGAAGCACAAAGATATACTCTATATAATATTTAATTCTTAAATAGAAGTTAAGCAATTGTATCAACATCTGAGGACTTGGGAGGTTTGGGGTTTGTTTGTTTGTTTGTTTGTGTTTTGAACCACTGTTGTTAGAACATTCATAACTACAACTTTTCTCCAGTTACGGATCTCAAAATCAATGACCACTCTTTATATGAACTGGATTTAGGGAAATCTCAGTCTATTTCACAGTAAGTTTTCTTATTTTCTGCATTGCAATCTACCTTTCTGCAACTCCTCTTGCTGATAGCCAAGAGGAACATACAGCTACCAGCACAAAGGTTGGACAACTTTCACCTTCCCAGCCTTTGATAAAACTTGTTCACAACAGAGGCAAACCAGTATGAAAGAAACTTAACTCTGGTATCACAAAGGAAACATGTTAGAGAAGCCTGTTGCAAAGTGATCTTAAAGATCAAATCAGCTTTAATAGGGAAATAAATGAACTATGAATCATCCTTGCAGATGTTTCATAAGGCATTTTGAAAGACATGTGTGTCCTGGCTATTAGGGGGCGAGACAGGTTCACACCAGGCATTCAGAGCTCTGAGTAACCTAGAAGGCAGCCAATCTCTGGCCCTGGCAGGGGGATGCCCTACATGGACTGGTCTGGGGCTCTGAACAAGGGGATCTTCTCTGAACCAAGGTCTTGCATTGGGTCTGCCCTAATCAGGAAAATTCTCAGCCTCTCTGTGCCATTCCTGATTCCCAGTGCCACCTTCTTTGCATTACAGAGCAGATGAAGCTTCACTACTTGGCATATCTGGAATTCAGCATCTAAAATACATTTTGAGTTCAGGAATGGGTTAAGCTCCAGGAGGCTGGACATGACAAACTAATTAACAGCTTTGAAATGTCTAACATCAGGTTGGCCACAATGTCACATAAAAAAGGTGGCTGAAACACAGAACTATTGGGTTAAATTCTTATTTACAAATATTTTTGTTTGAAAAGCTTTCAGTTAATTGGAGCCAGTCAATTATTCTGACTGAGATCCATGCAAACAGCATGGTGCAAAGTAAGAGACTATCACTAATTGGATTGCACGGACACAACGATGCTACTGATGAGCTATTACATATTATCAGCCCCAGACCCAAAGAAACTAAGAATCTCTCCCATGAAACATCACTTTGCTGGACTCTGCAAAAGGAGAGGATTACCTCTATAATGGCCCATATATCCATACACACTCCCAGCTCAGCTTTGCAAACACATTTTTGTAAGCAGCAAAACACACCGTGGAAGGGGAATATTGTGGCTATTGGCATAACTTTGACATGACTAAGTTATGATCAAGAGGCAGTCTTGTTCAAGGCCTTGTTCCAGACTATTTCTAGATCTTACCTGAAAACTCAGGACTGATTTTCAGCACAAGTCTGTTATTTTGACAGGCCCTAAGTTTGTGTGTTGAGCATAAGGTTTAAACAGGCTTGAGGTCTGCATGTGTTGATTAAATTTTCCTCATATAACACATGTAGCTCAAGACAAGATTTAGCTGTCCTTGTAAACACAGACCTCAAAGAGTCAGGGAGGCTGAACTGACTAGTTGTGACTTTTTACTTTTTATATTAGGTCTAAATTTTATTTCTAAGATGTCAGGAATTATGTTGCAGCCTCTGATATGACAGGGGTTGTCTGCTGTCAACACACTGTATTGACTGAATTTGAAGTTTCCAGGTCTTGTAAGAGAAAGCAGACAGCTTCTGCTCCATCTGGTTTTGTTCTTCTTGGGTACAGGTTGGGTACATCTTCCAATAATGATAGAGCCCTTACTTAGAAATGTCTCCCATCACATTTCCTCCTTTTCAGTCACAAGAGGTCTTGGGTCTCAGCTCTACAAATGACACAGATCTGAACCAGGTAGTTTCTAAAACCTCGAGATCTACATTTGTGAAGAAACAGGTTTCTTAGGCCTGCTACCACCGCCAAATAAAATCTTCTCTAGTTTAACTCAAGGCTTGTCTTCTCAAAGTAAAGATGTTCCCAAAGTAGTGTGAAACTGGCTGGACATTGCTCTCCCTACCCTGACTGTATGCATAGAAACAGGACTGTGAGCAGAAACAAGAAAAAGGGAACAGGACTCCAGGTTGGATTCATGCCACTGCAGTTCACGGCTCTTGTTTTCAGTCTCTTTGTGGCTGGTAAAAGCTGAACATCCTCATTCTGGAATGGGCAACAGAATTCAGAGTACTGCCACAATGAGCTGCATTGCCAGTCCCACCCTGAGTTATCTTCATGTCGGCTGGAATGAACACAGCCTTTTCTTAGCACCATGGTTGGTGCTCAGCAGGAGAGTGAAGGGCAGGTAACTCGTTTGGAAAATTCACTATGCAATCATTCTGTGACAGCACCAGTGTGTAGTTTCCCCATTCTTTTTTTTTTTTTTTTTTAACTATGTTCTTTAATTGAACACATTCCTGAGTACTTTTTGGAGACTATGAATAGATGCCAAGATGCCAGGATGGACATGTCTGGATCTATGGAGGCAAAAGGGGTGTCAGACATTCGCTTGTAAGCAGCATCTCCCATACACTTAAATGCCTACAGATTTCACGAAGAAAATAATCTACTATCTTAAGGGGGAAAAAAGTACTGCCTTAACATTTCATTAAATGTATGACTCGAAGCATTCAATAAGAAATGCAAAGCTAATAATAACTATAATTAACTTCTCTCAACATTGACTGGCATCTTCACTCTGAAGGATGGCACCACTCCTCCCAGAACAGAGCACACACATGGGACATTACCACACTAAGCAAATAATTAGCCTGGGAGCGTCTCAGATCTCCCAAGGAAAGACAGTAGTGCCAATCTTCTGCCACTGCGAACCTGCCTTGATTCCCTCCACTTAAGCTCTCTCTTGCTGTTCCCTCTCTGGTAGCCTGGTGGTTAAAATCTAGCTCTGCAACTGGCTTCTCTGGTATTTCTCCTTTGATTTTCAATTATGTCTCTGCCTTGGAATAAAGTGGAGAAGTTAAGAAACTTGAGTCTGTGGAAGCATTCATACCTAACTTTGCTCCGTCTCCCATTTTCTGACCACATTAACTTTTCAGGGACCTGGAATCCAATTGCCAAGACCATTTTCTTTGTAACTGGACTCTAGCAGCCACTGTGTCTCCTATTGCTTCACCTTGCTCTCTGACCTATATAACTACGCATCAGATCAGTTTTCCTACGAAGAATCTCTTGTAGGTGATAGTCCAGAGGCAGATCTGTGTCTACAAGATTACTGGATCCCCAGAGAAAGGATCTCCATGACCTCCTTTCTAACTACAACTGCATTGCCAAGCTGCCTTCCTCTCAGGTGCTGAAATTCCCTTGTAACGCGGGGCAGTGTTAGCAGAGTGGAGTATTTGATCCCCATTGCCCTTGAAGGAGCAGACCACACTTGAGAGAAAGCCTTGTAGCTAAACCAGATTAGAGTTCATATAGGAAAAAAAAAAAAAAAGTGTCAAGTCTTATTCTCCTGTGAGCACTGATGTCATCTTTTATTCTGGCCACATCCTGATTTTTTGGAGCATGAACAGCCACCAGGAGAAATGTTATCAGTTTCATTAGGCCCAGCAAAAACAAAAGTATCGCAACATGTTTTGTTGTCGATCTTGCTTGTATCACATGCAAAGCACTCTTCCTGTTGTCATTTTTCTTCCCTGGCAATCTGATATCTTCAAGGAAGAAAATCAAGTCTGAACAGTGAAAATTCCAGGACAAACATTTTGTTGAGCAGTTGCCTTTTGATCTAAGCTGCTGATACTTACAGAAGCAGCATTAATCAGAATTGTTTAGGGAAATAAAACGTGAACTGCTCATTCAAGCCCCAGTTCTTCTTGTCTTTATTCATGCAGAGCTGCACTGTGCTCTCTAATCAGTCCCACAACACATTATGTTCCCCTGTTTCTTGCAGTGCTCAGTAACAGAGTAGTATCACAGGACATGGTTACCACTCGGCACAGTCAGAGGAGTACAGTTTACCATCCAGCTTTTGAGGTGGTCCAGTGTCAGCCAAACTTGAGAAAGGCTAATGTAAAGTGTGGTTGGTTTGGGTCAGCCTCTCCCTCTCAACACCTCTGCATCCTCTGAGGTTAATTCTCACCATTTTGCCTGTGCAGCCCTCTGAATGCTGTGTTCTAATTAACTTCAATGAGAGGATCCAACCCGCAGGAAGCTTTTACTAACTGCTAAAAAGCTATATGGGAAGCTCTCCATTTTTTATCTCGCCTGCATTGCTGTAAAATTGTGACAGAGCTTCCTAGCTGACGCTGAAGCATTTTGAGCCCTTCTCAAGCAGCAGTTGAGAGGCATGTCACCACAGAAACAGCCGAATACTCAGCAGCTCACCTTTGCTTTTCATCTCAGTGGTCTCCCAAGAAATGCTAGCAATGTCAGTGCTTTCTGTGATGCACAGATTTCGGATGGTGGCTGTTACAAGCAGCAAACTTGCTCTTTAACTTCCTTTCTCTAACTACAGCTAATTCATGGTACAAAGTGCTTCCTCAGATACAGAAACTAAGGAACTGGAATCCCTAAAAGAGAGATTACACCTTCCTGCTTTTTGTATTCACCTTGCATTTGGAACTTAAAATTTCACCAGATAAAACAAGGGAAGGTTACAAAATACCCTGACTTCAGGTCACTCCCTTTCTTTTAGATAAGAAATCAACCTCAGTGTGAGCTGCAATTTAGCAGTAGGACAGCAAAATAGTTTTGTAGAAAAAGGGCTTGTTCATTTTGCTAAGAATTGTTGGAACAATTTCTTCTTCTGTTATGAAAGCTGACAGGGAACTTCTTTTAACCTGTCACTCAGTCAAAAACTGTAGCTGCAAGATGTGGTTATTTATCCTCATTGGAAAGTTGAGAACTTTGGGGGAAAAAGTTCCCCAAAAGCATCCCCAGAAGCAGACTCTATAGATGAATTTTCTGTTCATGACAGCAGGAATTGTTTCACCAGGAGCTTACTGGGGGAAAAAAAAAAAAAGAAAAAAAAAAAAAAGCAGAGAGAGAGCAATCATGTTGAAAGTAGAAGCTGCAATTTAATATATGCAGAAGATGGGACTTCATTCCACACTCAGAAAAGGGAATGTGCTGCTAATGAAAGTATATTAAAAAAGGAGCTAAAAAGGGTACAAAGGGATCCTTTTTACATATGTGTACAATGTGCTTCATCTCTATTGAAATTCCCTGTTAAGAGAAGCAGCAGTCCTTTCCTTCATTTTCTGCTCTGACCTGCAAGTGCCTCAGAGCTGTCCTTTCTTCTGGTGCTTTAATGACAGTGAAAAAGTTAGTAGTGAAGAGCCAGCCTGGTTAATGAAGGCAGCATTTTCCCCTTTTTGGCATAGCTGCTTGTCAGGGGATGCCCAGGAAGCAAAGCGTGGAGGATGCCTCACTATTTTAATCCAACCCCAATCCTGTATTTAGATCGGGAGCTGCAGTGGATTAGCAATGAGGTCAATTAGACTGTGGGGTGTGGGCCTGGAATGTGGGCACCATGCCTGCCTTTCCCCTGGGGCATTGGGGCATTTCAGCGCATCCTCAAGGCCAACAACTGGGGCCATGGCACAGAGTCCATTCGTCCTGTAGCTTCAGCACAGAGAAGGAAAGCAAGATATCATATTGGCTGTTTTGCCAGAAATCTGCAAATGTGCTGTGGCACTCCAGGACAGCCCTTCTAAATGCACTGATATGCTCTCCCCAGGATATGCAAGACGTGGAAAGGCCAGGAAGTTACACACGCCTACAGGATCCCCAGACCCTTTTGGGGCTAAGCAAAATACCCAAGGCCATCTCAAGTGGCACTGGACACCTGAAATATGTCTTTCTGATGGTAAGTGGTACAATTTAAATAGTAACAATCAATACTTTCAATTGCAATGATCAACACATCCAGCATGAGGTGTTCAAATAGTACTGTAAGAGATTCATATATTTCTAAAATAAGTATTATGTTTATTATTTGTTGGGATTCAAGAGGGCTTTCTGCAAGACAATGGCCATGTGAGCAATCCTGCGTGAGAACAAGACTGATAAGAGCCTCAGCCTGAGCAAGAATGCGATAAGGATGTGACCCTGAGTGAGGGGGGAGAAACTCAACGAGACAAACAACCCCCGGAAGGGGTTGGGACGGAAGAGGATGTTACACAAGGCAGGAAGCCTGGCACAGCTGATGTGGCACTTTTGATCCAATCATAAGAAGGTTTAAAGCACGGGCTAAATTAACTGTCCAATCTTGATGACTTGCACTGCATGTTACTCACGTGTGCGGGAGAACATTATAAAAGGGCTTTCTTAGTTGTAATAAACGGGCATTGCTTGATCACATTGGTTGCGTGTGTGCTCAGCTCTCCCGCAATTATTTATTAGCTGAGAAGTAGGTGAGATCTAAGGAGTTCTTAAGACTTCTAAGTCTAGATCCAAAAACGTATGTTCAGACCCTGGTTTGCACCCATGAGAATAGCTACGCTAATCATCACAACAATAAATACATCCCTGGTCACTCACAGGCTGCAGAATGAAGGGTACCCTGGTCACATCATTTCATGTATACCATAGGACATACCATAGGAAATCGGTGTTACCATGCCAGACCTACAGACCATCTGGGCTGGATGACGTAATCCTCTATAAAGAGGTGTTATCCATGCTCATAGCAAAAGTCAGCACCAGCCTCCAAAATGTTATGATCTAATTGAAAGTACCAATGGTTTAGAAAGAAAAGCAGATAACACCTTCTAGGAGAGTGATGAGCAGAAACTAGGTGAGACACATAGAAACTAGAGTCCCAGAGTCATTAAAAAAAACAACCTTAGGGTGGGAATTCAACTTTGACATTCACTTTAGAAATGGATCAAGAATTAATTTGTAAATCCATTAGCAATTTTGAGAGTTGTAGAATAATTTTCCTTGAGGATTATTTAAACTATTCATCCTGAGCCAATAAATATTTAATTTCAGTGTTGATAATTTAAAGGAAAATATGGAAATAAACAATAACTGTACCAAAATTTTGGAATATTTCCTGTAAAAATGTTGGAAATAAACCACTGATTTAAATGAATTTCAGGATTCTTGTTTTTTCCTCCAATCATAAACAGCTGTGGGAAAGCAACATAAATTTGTTCATTTTGTCTGTGCCAAGAAACCTGCATTCTTTATTCTGAAATTCTAAGTGTGAAAAATAAGTTTCATTTTATAGGACCACCTTAGATAATAAAGACTGCTGCCTTGTAAAGGCCAAAATTGTATTTTAACATATACACAAACAGCTTCAGCTGCTTGTTTTGCTATGTGTTTACTGGCAATGCTTTTGTTGCTATAGATTATTTAAAAAAAAAAAAATCTTTCAATTGAAGATTAGTTAGATTGAAACTATGTCAGAAGATGAGGTATTTCAGCTGGTAGAGAACACAAGGAAGAAAATTATTATAATTTTAAACAGAAGAAAGAATGGAACAGCAAGGCTTTCAACTTAAAAGTCTGCCTGCTCCAAGCAAATCTTTTTAGAAATAATTGCCTATGATTAGTGTTTTAAAATCTGCAAAATCGCTGTCTTGCTATTGAGCAGAGACAATGCTGAGTTGAAACATAAATGTGTAAAGGAAAGAACAGCATTTGGATTATTTTATTTCTGTACTTACACCTGGACACATTGAAGTTTTATGTGTCTGTTGGACAGTGCTGCCAGCCCGAGAGCTCTGCCTGCTCTGAAGGCCCCCATTGCTCCAGCAGAGCACTAGCCAGAGCTTGGAGCTGCTGGCCTGTTTTTTTGGAAGGGAAACTGTTGGTGACTGTGTGAATCTCCTCTTTGCCTACTTCAGTGAGCCAGAAGTGTTAATCACAGTGGCAGGATTCAGAGATCCCAACCACATTATAATCACCGCTGCGTTTGCAGGGTGTGTGCACAGTGGACATTGGGGCTTACTGGGGAGTTACTGGGCCCCTAGCAGAAAAACACTGAGAGTGTCCCAGACCAAGTTTAACCTGCCTTTGACATTTGACATTGACTAGTAGCAGGCATTTAGGGAACTGGTGTGTCAAACAAGTTAAATGGTATCATCTACCTTTTCAGCTTCTGGCAATCCACAGTTTTGAGATTTTCTGAGTGGGAATTTACCTCAAGACTATGATGAATTAATGATGAACTGATCTCTAGGAGTATTTATCACACTCTGGAAATATTCCTTTCATAGACTTTCCTGCTGCTAAAATGAACCCCACACTTTTGCTCCATCTTTGGCACATTTTCCACCATCATTTCACCAATTGCCTTCACCTGGCCTCCACCACAGACCAACACCACAGCCTTCTCCAGGTGAGTTTTCAGATGTACCTGCATGGATTAAACTGATGGGTTAAGGCTGTCCCACTCTTCTCCATTCAATGATATCCAATGTTACTGATTCACTATCAAATGAGCATGTCTGAGACAATGACAGACTATTAGAATTCTGCAGAGCTCTTTAGTGGCATTTGGATTATCCCATGAATTTTCGTAGTACAATTTGAGGTTGGGTCTAGCCAGGCTACATCATGAAGAAAAGGCAGACTGATTCCATAGGTCTGAATGCATACATCACACTGGGCAGTGCTAATGAACGTCTGCAGTCCCCTCAACCCACCTGATGCATGCATTACTTCATAAACCCCTGAGCAGTTATTCTTTGTTATTATCCTGACACAATGACGTTGTGTATAATGTGGGAAGGGATGAAGACAGAAAATGAGCCACAGTCAGCCTGTTAAGTCCATAAATGTGTCCAAAGAGCAAGGCAGTAGAAGAAAGTCGCAGTTGTAACAGCTACAGTGTGGCTGTGCCTGCATAATCCACTTCCACCAAACTAGTTACTGAACAAACACATAGCTGGAAACATAGAACAAGATTTTGACAAGTTAGCCAGTACTTCTGCTTTTGATAGTCAATAAATAATTGATACTGTCCCAAACAGATAGAAAAGCTGTAGTTAACTGGAAATTGTATTATTTCCTGTATCTTTAATGGACATGAATGCAACAGTGTAAAATTTCATGTTTTATTTATGTTTTTATTATATAACAACTATAAGATTGTTTATTAATCCTCTCTTTCCTTACTCTGTGTGGAGTGCTGTCCAGTTGATTAGCTGACATTTTTTCACTCATCCATGTGTTTTATGGCTATTTTTAGTTCAGAATCAAAGCTGGAATAGTTAATTCCACCAAAAGAATGCCAGAATTCATCTTACCATGACAACACTCACTTTTATTCAAGCAGCTCTTGAAAAGGGAGAACTGTTTTCTCCACAAAGACAAACCTTGCATAGTACATGTTTATTCAGGAGTTATACAATGAGTAATAGAGCACTCTTTCCATGGTTTTCACAACAAATGAAGAAAATGAACAGCATATCTGTATTGGGTTTGTGTAATAAGGCTTTGGGAGCAGGGTGTGCTACAGAGGTGGCTTCCCCTCTGTCCAACATAGTCAGTGCCAGTCAGCTCCAAGATGGACCCACCACTGGCCCAGGCTGAGTCCATCGGTGGTGGTGTAGCACCTCTGGGATAACATATTTAAGAAGGGGAAAAAAAACCCAAAACCTGTGCAATTGCAACCAGAGAGAGGAGTGAGGATATGTGAAAGCCACAACCCTGCAGACACCAGGGTCAGTGAAGAAGGAGAGGGAGGAGGTGCTCCAGGCGCTGGAGCAGAGACCCCCCTGCAGCCCATGGAGGACCCCACACCGGAGCAGAGGGATGCCTGAAGGAGGCTGTGACCCTGTGGGAAGCCCACGCTGGAGCAGGCTCCTGGCAGGACCTGTGGACCCATGGATAGAGGAGCCCACACTGGAACAAGTTTTCTGGCAGCACTTGTGACCCCATGAGGGACCCACGCTGGAGCAGTGTGTTCCTGAAGGACTGTGCCCTGTGGAAGGGATCCACGTT
This sequence comes from Athene cunicularia, assembly GCF_003259725.1. NCBI lineage: Eukaryota > Metazoa > Chordata > Aves > Strigiformes > Strigidae > Athene > Athene cunicularia. The sequence continues at coordinate 14,930,657 of NW_020799105.1, forward strand.
GGAGCAATTCTTCATGAACTCCAGCACATGGGAAGGACTCACACTGGAGGAAGTTCATGAAAAACTGTCTGCAATGGGAGGAACCCCACGTGGGAGGAGCGCAAGAGGGTGAGGAGTCCTCTCCCAAGGAGGAAGGAGCAGCAGAGACGAGGTATGATGAACTGAGCACAACCCCCATTCCCCAACCCCCTGTGTTGCTCGGGAAGAGAAGGTAGGGAGTGAAGTTGAGACCAGGAAAAAGGGAGAGGTGGGAGGGACGTGTTTTAAGATTTGGTTTTATTTCTCATTATCCTATGCTGATTTGATAGGTAATAAGTAAATGCTGGGTGGTCTCTCCCTGTCCCTTATTTCAGGCCATGAGCCTTTTGTTACATTTTGTGTCTCCTGGCCAGCTGAGGAGGGCCTTGGTGGGCACCTGGCATCCAGGCAGGGTCAATCCACCGCAATAGCCCTGCCTAGAGGCAGATCTACTCAGCAAAACTGAGCTGAGAAATTGTGTTTCCAGGTCCTGAAGTGCTGACTTGACCTCCCAATTTAAGTACATATATAGTCAAATGGGTGTCAGTGGAGCTCAGAGACACTTTTTATCCCTCCTAGCCTGCAGGTAGCATTGCAGGCAGGTAGCAAAAGCATAAAAAGTGAGAAACAGGTTTCCCAGCATCTTTCACAAAAGCAGCTTAAGGGATCGCAAGATTTCTCTCCTGAGATAAATACCTCTTTTCATAGTCTGAACTTCATATAAGAGGTATTTTGAAGTAATCAACAGCAATCAGGCAGCAGAACACTGTTTCAGGGAGCTTTTAAGTCTAAAAGAGATGGTATTCCTCAGCTCAGAACAGTGAGCAGGAGTCTAGCCCACCTCAAACACAAGGGTGTGATGGCTGGGATATACCGTACCACACCATCCATCCCCATGGACACATGGACACTGGTACTCACATTGCACCTCTCTGAGCCAAAGGAGATGTGTTGCTTTAGGCCCTGCCAGGACCGGAGACCATGTTGCCGTTGTCCCTTCCCCACACTCGGACACAAGTAGGGCACAAACCCCAGGTTAAAATAAGAAGAAATTTAACACAACAGTGTAATAAACAATCTGAACAAAAACAGTAGCAATGATAACAACAATAAACAGTAATAACAGTAAACAATACAAAAGATATACAGAGAAATACTGCAATGGACACAGCCAGCCCGCCGCATGCTCCCCGTCACCAAAGCCACAAAGGAAAAAGCTTCCCGCACTGCTGCGCCAGACCTGACATCAGCATGGTATGAATAACCCACCTGGAGATCCCTTCCCCCTCTCTGCTGGGGAAACTTAACCCTATCCTACCTGAACCAGGACAGGAGAAGCCCTCATAATTCCTCAGTTTGGCCCCTACTGCTTTCCTGAGGCTCAGGATACAGGAGGGAAGTGTATGAGCTGCATTAAAAATAAAATAAGAAATGGTGTCATCTTTGCAGTAAGAGACATGAAGATCATTAAAAGCAGGCGTGGGTGGTGAGACTTTTTTTTCCCAGAGCCATATCATGATTTTTTATGGGTAAGACAGAAAGCTGTTAAAAAAAAATAAGAAACTAAAAGAAAAAAAAAAATAACAGAACAAGACAGGAATATCTTCTTTTTAATCTTCTTAGAGACAAGGCTTTCCTTGCAAGCCAGGTGGTTGTTGGTTTTGTCTTTCAGCAATTTGCAAAACCCATTTTAGCATCATTGTATGGTGTCTGCACATACCATTTGAGAGACTGGGGTTTTTAAGAGTGTATAGAGTTATCTGTTTTCCCAGAATTGCTCTTATAGCAGAGAAAATTTGAGGGAAGACCATTTATTAAAAAGAAATTAAAATGGCTGACCAAAAGTTTTCCTTGAAAAAAGAAGAGCTTTGTAAGCTTAGGTAGGATATGTAGCTGGGGAAGTAAATCTCACCATGAGCAGAAAGGTCCCTTCAGGTTTCTCCAGAGCAAAGCAATGGGAAGAAATTAGATTTTGCAAACTCTCATTGGTAATGTCTTCTCCCTTGTCTGGGTACTTCCCCTGTGTTTGTTTGGGAATCAAATAAGGCATGATTTCTCAATAAACCCACATGGGGCACCACATATTTAAAACCTTCCCACCCACTGTCCCCTTCTTCAGTGTCACTTCAATCAAGATGGACTTGCCATTTTCACATCACCTGTCCTTTGAAACATTGCCATCAACAGCATGAGCCCAACTGCGGAGACCGGAGAAATGGGAGGTTTGCTGTGGGCCAGGAAGGTTGCATCCTATTTTGAGTTCATAATTGAGCAAACCCAACAGCGAGGGGAAGGCAAGACCCACTATTACAGAGCATCCTGGTTCTGGCAGGCTCTCGGGCAGCTCCTGCAAGATTCAGCACTTTGCCATCAGCAAGAGAGGCAAGAATTCCGTTTGATATGCTGGAGGTTTTCTCTTCCCAGGTCTCACTTGTCAGAGTTTGTGTTTGGGTTGTGTTTCATTCTTGCAGTCATGGGACAGCACTCTTTGTCTGCTTAAGCAGGAAAAAACAAACAGAAACACCAAACCAAAAAAAACCCTTGAATATAATACTTAAATCTCTAAATACAGAATGCATCAGAAAAACAGCCAAAATAGATTATATCTAAACCTTGTGAGTTTAAGTTATAGCTGCTGATTTAGATGGGACCTGAATAAATTTTTTTTAATATTTAGTGTAAGCAGTGCCATAAACTCACTTTCATAAAAAGAACAGGAAAAATAACAGACACAGAAAGACAAGCCACATTTGAAATTTAACCAAGAAATCTATCTTCATCAGGCCTGCAGTACTTTAGATCTGCAATGGTTCTGAATGGCTGAGAAGAGCTGAATGACTGTCAATAAATTACCCTGAAAGCACTCTAAAAATGTCAACACCCACCAGTGAAGAAACTAAATTCAATCTAATAACATAATCTGAACTAGCAATGCAGGTTAATGACCTTCTACTTCACTGTCTAATGGGGCACACATTTTACAAGAATAAATGGATTGTAGAACATAACTACGTACACTGGAATTTTATAAATAAATTATTATAATGCTAATTGGGACTAAATTACCATGTTTTAAAGTCATCTAGTAATTAAACTTTCTAGTGGTTCCGTGCCTAGTTCTCTTCTGCTGTGGAAAAATATTTTCTGATTACAGCACTGGCAAAACATTACTGACATAATTTTTTCCTAAATGTTTTGATCCCCAAAACAAATTCCCTCCAAATTCATTACCTCACATTGAAAATATCTGGAGGATTAAAGGAAGAGATTGAATGCTAACCCTTTAAATCTTACAGGGACAGATGAATTACTGTGCTTTAATACAGCATTAAGATGTCCGTTGCAGCATCATTCTTTCAAACACTTATTCTGTGTGGAATTTAAAATACAAAATTTGGTCCTATTTCTTATGCAGCACTAATGTAGCAATGCTGATGTCATGGGAGGGTCAGGAACGATATGAGCAAGTGTGTTTGAGCTCTGATGTCCTGCTCCACTCTGCTTTCACACCATTATGTCCTAGCTGGCTCTGATTTCTCCCAGAGTTCAAGAGAGCTCACGTCTAGCAGCTGTGCTTTGAACAGGAGCAGCTGTGAGGCCCAGCTTTAATGTCTGCATGTTATCACTGATTGGGACACTTTGGTTACTTTGGTGAGATATGCTTGCTATTTTATTCTTTAGAGACCACATAAAAAAAAGACACTATGCAAAGCAAGATGTACAGCTCAGTCTGAGATCTGATGCTTTCTACCAATACACTTTATTCTGTTTAATCAACAGGAAAAGATTCTGGGTTTGTAAAATTCAGCATTAGCAAAATCTAAGCCACATCAAAATATTACTACCTGTGACATCCCCAAATATCCTCAGGAGCATTGTTGTCACCACAGCAGACCTGACATCCCTCCCACTCCAAGGGTTTTTCCGCAGAGTTGCCTTTTCAGTGCCAGAGCCTCCGCTGAAGCTGTGCACACAGCAACTTACTCCAGAGAAAGTCCCCTCTGTTTTGTAAAGGCAAACATGACAAGCCCAAAGAAAGCACAGGAGTAATTTAAAATCTTTTATTCCTAAATACAGCATTAACAAGTAAAGGAAGCACTTGGCTTTCTGAGCCAGCCTTCATGTGAAAAGGGAAAGGGTCAGGAGGAGAATATCCTTTACTTCCACAGAGCCTACATGGGATCACGACTTCATCTGGGGACAAAGCAAAGCCTGTGTGATTGTTTGACACTTTGCAGGTGCAGATGTGAGCCTGGAGGAATGACTAATCCAGTCACACAACAAAGCTGCAATCAGACTATTTTTCCTCCAATTAACACAGGCTAGCTCAAAGTGTAAACTTCATTAGTTTTTCTTAAAGTATCCTCTGACTCTAGGGCAATAAATCAATTACTATTTCTTGAAGCCTAAGTTGCTTCCAAGGCTGCAGTTCCCTTATCAGCAGCCCCCTTGCCTCCCACAGCAGTGCTGTATGCTGGGGCAGCTCCTGTCCTGGGTCTACTTTTCTTGCATCTACCTTCAGGAAAGCAGAGCTGACAGCAGTCTGACCAGCAGCAGTAATGAGATATAATCCTTAAAACCCACCATAAGAATATTACAGCTTTTTGGTTCTGCAGGTCAGTTGATATATTTAGCCTGAATTGCCCACTAACATGCCTTAAGCAAGACTTTTTTGCTTTATTTCACTGCCATATTTTCCCCCACCTCAATTCTTAAATCTTTAGACAACTGGGATTAGATCAGAAAAGCATCAAACACCATAAAGATTTATTTTATCAGTTTTCTTTTCAGTGTTTAGTACCTTATGAAGGTGCAAGCTTGATAAATGTCAGAGGGTTTATTCAGTAAAAGCATCCAGAAGCTTGGAGTCTTATCTGGATTTCTAGAGTATGCAAAATTGGATTGCCAGTCTCAGGAGAGTAATCTCATACGGGATTTCCTAATCCTTCTGTTGGCAACACCAAAGTGCAAATGAATAGGAGTGGAAAGATGTTCACCCAAAGCTATTTAAATCTTGAAAGCTTCAGCCTCTACCAGTGTGGCTATCTCCGAGAACAAATTCCTGCTGGGACCACAAAGCATTCACAGCACTTCATGCAGAAATATGACTGTTTCAAAAACACGATTACAGCTGGTTCATTGCCCACCTCCACACAGGTGTGTCTGCTTTTCTACTGGCATATAAGGGCTTTCTGGGAACAGGGCACTGGAAAGGATGCTTTGCTTTGCACAGATTTTTTAGGAGTAAGGTGCTCTGATGGTTAGTGACTTGATTCTAATTCTGGCCCCACGTTTATTCACACCCATTTGTTCTGAAAATGAGACATTTTCCTTGAGCTAAAATAACACCTTTCCTTTGGCAGTGAATAAGCAGAAGTTTTGCAGAGATCCTTTGAGGCAAAAGGCAGCATTAGGCATCCATTTATTAGTCATTAGTTATTTGGTGTTAAGTGGTTAAAAAACTCCTCTTGCCTCGCCAGCATATAATTCAACTCTTTGAAATAATTCGTGAATCTCCAAAAAAGGTGTAATTCTGATTAAGCGAGGCTATTTTTCTCCTACACTGTGCTAATCACTGTCTTTCACTCACAAACAGATACAACCACCTTGGATATTTAAGCTGTACTGCAGCATCAGGCCCCAAATACCGCAAGCAGAAAAGCATTCACATGCTTATCTTAATTTTTCCTGCATAGCTCCCTGCTCGGTAGAAACTGTCAAGCCCTTCCTTTCCTCCTCCCACTTGGGAACAAAGAGCTTGTAAATCAAAAGTAATTTCAGACATTGTAGTTCTAGTTAACAACCTATTTTACTAAATTAGGCAACCTATCATTGGAGCTGCTCTCTTTTTTAATAAAAATTATGAAAATGTTTTCTTTTTGATTTGGGTTTTCAAATTAAAATGGAGAGTTTTATTTTTTTAGAGGTAAGCCACAAGCCTTCACATTACAGCTTCTGCTTCTATCAAGCTGCATAGGTGAGTCAGCAGAGGAGTAGAGAGCTCTCCCAAGCTACCAGGGAGGGACAGGGGTCTTAGGGTGCAAGGGGAGCTTTCTCTACAGTCCTACAGTTCTGGGTTTTAAATTTGAATCTGAAATCATCCAGGTCTGGATTGCAATCATTTGTGGGAAATTAATAATTCCCAGAAAACCAAAGAGGAAAAACTAAGAGTCTGAGAAGGTGCGGCACCATGTAATGAATGAGGACATCTCCACATAATCCTGCACGGAAGGGTACTGGGGTTTTACTTTTTGTGTTCACAAGTTCCTCAACATGACTAGGCCTTGGTGTCAGATAGGGCACTGCTATAAGCCATAGTTAGGATGATCAGAGGAGAAGAGTTGTTTAAGAGATCTCTCTCTCTCAGCCTCTTTCATCTCCTGTTCTTCCTACCATAAGAAGGCATCAGGTAGCTGAGTAATTCAGGTAGCTGGATAATTCAGCTACCTGGATTTTCCCAAATAGATAGCATTAAAACTTCTGTCAGCACTCACTGAAATGAGCTCCCTTAAGCTGAATTCACTCATAACCATCGCACAGCACCTTTTGTGTAATCATGGTAGTATTTTTCTCTGAAGAAGGAAGCAAAATTTTAACACTATCAGAGGTAGTTCCTGAGGATGAAATAAGGCAGCTTTTATACTAGTGAATTCATGCTCGATGCCTGTGTTGGTATATGGGATTAATGGGGCTTCAACAGAATGTCAGTATTTGACTTGACTGGAGGTTCATAACTTTATATGCTGAGTTTCAGGGTCTGTTCTTCAACTCACTGTAATTATAATTGGCAGGAGGAAATGCTTTACAGATGACCCTCCTCCCCAAGTGACATTCCCACAAATAGACCTGAGCTCAGTGTAGTTTGCAGCACTTAGTCAGAGCTCTGGACTGTATCACAAAATCTCCTTTAATAGGTTCGCCTCAGCAGATGTAAAGTCCTATTGAATCTTAAAGGAAGGATCATTTGAAAAGCCTATAGACATTTCACTGATTGCCTGTCACTGAAAGGCAGCAAGTAAAAGATTTGAGTGAAAGTGTCCCTAAGAGTCTCAAATCTGTAAATCTGTCAGGCTACATAGCCCCTGTATATGTAGAATTAGGGTAGTTTAAAGAATTCATCTCCCTTAGAAGGACGCTGTGTATATTATGCATAGCATCCTCTGCAATGCTGCTGGTACCCTGTACTTTTTTCATGACAGAATCTATTCATTTAATCCACTCCCCTCTGATTTAGAACTTGATAACATATGGCAAGTCATCAAACAGAAATTATCGCTAATAGATAACTGCCAATCAATTTCCATTATGCCCAACAAGATGTGACTGAGCCTTTTTTTTTACAAGACATATTGATTCACAGAGCTGATTTTCCTGTCATTTCAAACATCTCCATGGGATATTTCTATTGAGCTTGCTGTATGCATTTGCTGCAATGAACCAGATGCTTATTTTGTCTCTGGCCTAAAGATTATTTATTTTGCTTTTCGAGTTAATCTGAAAGTTATATATCAAAAGGTCCTATCTGTTATACAAGAGAAAAATCAAATCCCAAAGCATAAACAGAGGAGGATAACACAGATTTAGGACTGAAATGGTTTCAGGTGACATCATTTCATATCTTTCCATCTGAGCTGCAAGACATTTCTATGGCACATGAGATTATTTGCTTGCGGGAGTATGGTCAGGGCAAAGTGTGGTCATGGCTACATGGATTGTGGATGATTTCCCACTTGTTGCAAGAGTGATCCAGAGGCTTTGGGGAGATGCTGCCAACTACCCATCCCTTGCTATAGGACTGAGTCCAGGCAAAATGACCCTTGGAGTTGAGAGCTGGCATTAAGGTGATCGATCATGTGCAAGGTATTAAAAAGGTTTCCTGACTAGGAATGGCTCTTACCCTGCTTCTTGGGTGCACATCTGGCACTGAAATAAGGGAGAACAGTAATAATGTCCCTAAGTAGTTACAGGAAGAAGGAAATGGAGAAATACACTGTCCATAGGGAGCATTTGGGACAGGAATCACTTCAGTATCTTGAGGGTGAACGTGGAACAAAGGGAGCAAGAACTGCTATTATTGCCAGTGCTATCAGGATGCTAATGTATTTGGTGTTGGAGAGTTATCTAGGAAAGTAGTCCAGCCCTTTTCATATGTTTAAACAATCCCGGCGGGTGCTGCCATGGTATGACACCCACATCTCTGCTCTACTTGAGGTGGCTGTGACAGGGCATGAATGAAGACTGGATTAGTAAGACCTTAGACTATGCAAAGTCCACTTTGTCAAAAGTGTGAGATTTTACCCGCTGAATCCAACACTAAATGACATTGAAGGTGAGGAGAAGGGGAAAAAGAACCCTTCCTTCCAAGCCTCAGCAGAATTTTACCTTTAGAAAACAAACTGGATTTGATCATCCTCTCCAATTAAACCTTATGTGTGTGGTTTTTAACATAAGTAACACTATCTCTAGCCCTTCTAAAATCTACTAACATTTGACTCAGTGACTCTTCTGAGGAAGTGGATTTCACAGCCTGACTATTTCTTAATTCTTTGAAACCTGCAAGCTATTAATTTAATCAAATGAACCATTATTCTTCAGTTCTGGGACTTAAAAGAGAGGGCTGATCCATTTTTCACCCCGTCCATCAATCTTGCAAATGAAATTACTGTAGAATTTCAATTAGAGGCAGCCACGCCGATTAAAACTGAGACTAGGGAAAAGCATGGCAAATATGTAACATGGGGATATACTGGCTGTGTTCGGGGGATCCTCCATCATTGAAATCAGAGGAAGCAAAACCATGTTTGTGGATTGTTCTTCTTTGATTTCTACTATATTGTCTATTTCTGTCGGTCCAAGATTCTTCAGTGAAATCTCCCACATGAATAAAATTACTTCCAAAACGCAGACATCAATCCATGACCAGAAATGCCTGAGAAACCCGACCCAAGAATATAAAGGGAGACTGTATAAAAGCCAATTAAAAAGGGAACTGACGCAGTGGATAGTAGATGAAAGTATGTTGGATCAGCATGATGCAACCTGACAGTATGCAGCAGATCTCTGCTCTCAGGGGCACATGACAGGACCTCTTATGCTTTAATTCTTTACCTAAACATCTAGATTACATGTCCAACAGGTAATTTATCAGGCAGTTTACTTCTAAAGTTAATTTGGAAAAGACCTTTATTCTGCAACAGGTAAATCTTAAAATGTGCGTGCCCGACAGACTGAAACAACTTTCAGGACTAAACAGTCCCAGATACAAAAGGCACATCTGGTAAAAGTTCAAGGCCTGGAAATGCCAAGAATGTATCTTCAGTGCTACTTCTCAGGGAGTTGCAAAAGAAGATGTGAAATGATTAGAAGAAAGAAATTAAATGCTCTCTTCCACTTCTGCAACTGGGCTGGGTTTATGCATGTATATATGTGTATATATGTGTACATATATTTCAGCATTGCAAAACCTAGAGGTGTTACGGGAAAAAAGATTGTGGTGGAAGAAAATTGGAAATGCAGTTACTAGGGAGGACAGTAAAGAGTTGAAGTATTAAATGGAGACTTCATAAATGTCCTTGCACAGGGATGAACTGAAAATATTGCATCTAAAATAATGCTGGCTGTGTCTCTGCTGATGTAAATAAATCTAGAATAAGTAAGGCAGGTGCTTAGTTTAAAAAGTAATGCCAAATAGTAAAGTCACTAGGAAGAGAACGGGAATTAACTTAAAGTAATAAATGTGTTGTTAGGAGAAAAAATCCTTGTGGTCTAGTGTCATCCTCCATAAGAATGATGGGAAAGACAAAATAAGAAGACAGGTTTATAATAGCACAGGCTGAGACTGTGGGCTTAATGGATCTCTCTTTGGGTCCTTGTTCCCCACACATGATCTGAAGTGATTAAATTACATGAAAAGCAAATTCTGGGGTCCAACACTTTCCTCTTTTCCAGGGCCCCAACATGAGATACAAGGTACAAGACAGACCTGAAATCGATTTCTGCAAGAGGTGTAAAAGCCTGTCAGTAAGAATTGGGTGAAGATGGAAGATATTCTCTAAGTGGAAGGAACTTCAGCTGGTTTTTCATTAATTCATACACTTTTTCATACACTCATTCTCCTACACTTTGAATGGTTAAGAAAAATATTTAGGATAGTCCATAACTGAATGGCTTTGGAAGAACTGAGATAATGATTTGTTCCTGGGGATACACAAAGACACCCCAGTATTTCTATGGTAATTGGCAAGGTTCAGTTAGAGAACTGGGTGTTTCTTTTCATAGGAAAATATTCTGAACACCTTAAAAATCTACTTGGTTTGCACATTCAAAAGAAATACATCTTTGGGTGTGAAACCAGACAGATGCAAGAAGTTTATTCTGGTTTAAACAAAATGTTCATTTCATTTACCTCCTTAGCCCTACCAAATAAAACACATTAAAATGCAGTCATAATTTTTTTTTTTTTCATATGTATATGTACAGGAAGATGCTGCTCATGGTGCTCTTCAGCCCCAAGTGATCAATTTTAGTTGGGAGAAATATATTTTCTTTTTGGTTTGTACTGGTTTGGGAACTACTGTGAAACAGATTGTGGGAGTCTACAAAAAAACCCAGCAGAGGTGCCCTTGAGATGACAGCATCTGTCCTTACTCTCTGATTCACCTCCTCAGGTGACAGTGTTCACTGGCATTTTGACAGTGGCCAATGAAAAGCTGGACACCTGGCTGCCTCACAAATGGGCCTAGGAATAAGCAAGGAATTAGATCTGGTTTTGAGTTATGATTTGCTAGATCTGACTTTAAATTGTATGTGGCTTCCCAGATACAAAGTGGTGGCATCAGCTGTAATTCCAGAACTGCGGTTAGGCTGTGATTTGTGCATTAAAATAGGACCAGACATAGTTTGTTTTATAACATTTAACCAGAGATTGAACACAGCCCTTTGAGGACAAGGATCTATTGATTCTGGTAAGCTTTTTACTGTCTTGTTTTGAAATTTTTCCAAGAATCAGACTTCTGGGATAAGACACAGATCCAAAATGCACAGCAAACATCTCTCCCATGAATCTCAAACCACATACACAGCTACTTTTGTCTGTTGCATTTCACAGAAAAACACCCAACAGATTATTCTTGTCATCATGACTGAATTACCTGAAGGAAAGGCAGCAAGTGCCCCCCTTGTTCATTACCACTTTTCTCACGGCTAGGTACTGGGCACTGGCTAAGTCTTAATCTAACACACATGCTTCATTGTTCACTTGATTTGGGGAACAGCATCTGTTTATATGAGGATTCTCTTCACTGCAGTGATTTTATTTTGTAGGAAATTACTTGAAGTGCCCGTGTAACTGGGATATTTTTAAATCACAACCACAGTGAATCACATTTCACATCTTTGACTTTCTGAGGCTAAACACACCAGAGTCTTTTTTTTCCTGTGTTATAAAATAGACTGTTCCTGTGGCCACTTGTGCAGACGTCATCTGATTGAGTTCCTCTCTCCTCCTTAGCATCTGGGATGCTCCAGATAAGGGTCCTTATAGGTTTCTCTGCTACTCCTTTCCAAAAAATTTTGGAAAGGGTGTTGGAAAAACCTTGCCTGATAGGATTGCATTTGCATTTTTATAGACACATCTCTTTGCTGGCTTATAGAGAACCTGCAATTAAGACAGTCAGGCCTTTCTCTTTCCCTCTCATTTCCAGCTGGTGACCTCTCTGATGGGTCCACTGAAAGAAGAAATACCTTTCATTAGTCCCCATATACATGACCTTGCAATCTGGGCAATTACATTTCATCACATTATATTACTCTAACCTGGTTGTTCCAAAATACTAATTCAGGCTTCTTCCACACTGGCAAAGCTTTCCATCTGTGTTTCACCAGCACAGACCCACTCTTCATGCCAAGGCCATTATGGAAAATATCAAATATGATCACTTCCCAGAATGATTCTTGAAAAAACTTCACTCCAACCCAATTAGCTCCCATTCCAGCACAATTTGTCTCATCAGTTTCTTTATCCACCTGCAATTCACCTGTTTATCCTTTTCTTCTCTGGCTTGCCTATTCATCTCCCATGCAACCTTGAACCCAGCACTTTGCTGCAGTCTGGGCAGATTAATTCCATCACATTTCTCTGGCATAAAAAAAAAAAAAAAAAATCAGGTTGGACAGACAGTTCTCACTCATCTACACCACTCCCCTCTGGTAAACCTGTTCATTTCTTGTGTTATTTTCTCCACATCTTTTAATTATTATTTCCTTCAGATTTGCCTTAATGGTCCCCATACCTTCAGGGTCAGAGGAACACCCTGCTGCCTGCTCCCTTCCCTCTCCCTGCACACCCTCTTTTGGACACCATGCGTGTCAGTAGCTGCCTGTTTGGCATCGAAACATTCCCTTCCTTTAAAAGTTCATGAGTGCATTTTCTGTGCCAAAATCTGTCTTCTCTCTGAGAGAGTGCCAGATGTCCCAAAGCTCAGTCATACTGAGTTCTTCTGAATTCTTGCTTCCACCTCAGACATAATGATTTTAATTTCCTATATGCTCATTCTCTGCAGGAGTCCTTACCTCAATATTTTTCATCTTGCAAAGAATTAAATCAAAATAGCCACTATACGAGGCCATATCCCACTTACCTCTAATCTTGTCCCCAATATGTCATAACCTATGTCCTCATTCCTTGCTATCTTTTTATTTACAAGATTCTATGTTACTCTAATGTAAGAAAAAATATTGTCAGATTCTGAAGACAATAATGTAGATTGTACAGTTTTTTAAACAATCTGTGAATATGAGCTAAACCAATCCAAATTTGTCTAAATTAATAATATTTAATTTCCTGGCACTTATGAATTTTGATGCTTAAGTATGGTTTGAGATATTAAATATCCTTCTTTTAATTTATTTAAAGATACAAAATCTCTCCTCCATGGGGGTAGAAGATCTTATTAGCCAGTATTTATAGAAATTCTAGATAGGAAAGTTACCCCTTGGAACTGCTCTAATTCTGAGAGGTATTTAGGGGCTGAAGAAGCATTCAGATGCATCCTTGCATGTGCCGTCAGACTCAACTCTGCAGACTCTGCTTGGCCTAAAAATTACCTCAGTTTCAATATCTAGAACCTCTTACGAAATAATAATGTCTGGCTCAAACAAGCTGATATGTTTTAACCATGTGTATGCCAGCCCACTGGCATATTACCATTTCTCAACAGAGCTGTAATGACTGCATCTTATATAACACTGATTTATCAGTGATCCTTTCCTTTTAAATCCAGTTTTGAGTCACTTTGTACCTGACAGGAAAAAAAAAAGAAAAAAAAAAAGAGGCATCTAGAACTGAAAGGCCCACACCATGCCTTATTCATAAACACTACACAGAAAAAGGCCAGCTCCTCAAACCCAATTTCAGTCAAATTCGATTTATAAATAAAGAGTGGTCAAATGGGACAATTGAGTCAGGGAGAAGGTTTAGAGGGAGGTGAGGGAGCAATGTCTCCCCTGAGGGCTGAGGTTTCATCTGCTCCTTTTGGCAGATATCTGACAACTGATAAACCCTGGGAAAATAGAGCTGACAGTAAGAAAGGGTGAATGCAGCTTGTTAAGCAGAAGACCAAATGACACTGCTGTAATTTGCCAGCATCTATTTAAAGAAGGAGTTACAAGGACTTTGCATAGTCCTTGACAGGGGACTCTGGGAGACTGTCGTCCCTGGGTTTCCCTTCTGTTCTTTCTAGGAATAGTTTCCAAATGTTGAGATTGCATTAAGTTAAGGGTGTTGAAGGGAGGCAGGGATTAGCACTGTGAGATAAAAGTAGAGGCGGGGGAAGAGTGTCTTGAGGTATGCTGTTGGGAAAAGTGTATAGGGGAAAAGCATGGGAACATGTTAGGAAACTAAGATCTGATGTTCCACAGATAACCTTCCCTTTCCACTAATACCCAATCCAAGAAACTCTTCCTGACAGTTGTTGGGGGTAGTCTCCAACCCACTATGGTGTGACCTTCTGAAGCTAAAAAGGATTCTTGCACTCTCCTCTTCTCCACAAAATTAAATTTTTATCATTTTTGCCTTTTTTCCCTGTGAAAAATGAGAGTTTTGCAGCCATAAGAAACAGTAGCCTCTTGCATTCACTTTATTCCCAGGACAAGTGGATAATCTGTCCTCATCTATGCTTGGGCCTATTTTCAATTAACTCAGGGAAGAGCAGGACTTAGTGTGTCTCAGCCTTGACAAGCTCCTATTTTCATTTAAGCAAGTTGGTGTCAGGAACCAGGATACCAGGCACCAGGCGTTAGCATTCAGCACCTTGGAGGCAGCCGGCAGCGCTCACTGCTCCACATGTGTGGAGTAATAGATTCCTCTATTTTACACTTTTGTTATGTTGAGTTCAATTTGATCTTAAAAACAAAAAGAATACCAGGGGGAAAGGGGAAGATCAGAAGTTGAATTGCATGTCTAAGTACCTATAAGAATACTGTCCTAAATGACATGATTATGTCATGCCTTAGTCATATCATAATTTATGCTAATCCTGAAACTGTAGTGGAAAGTACTACATCATATGCCTGTGATTTGAAAGAAGTGGTTTTAATTTTCAATATTAACAAGTAATCTTTTTTTCTTCTTTCACTCAGTCTCTGCAGGTGTTTGTTTTACAGCCAAAGAGCTTAGAAAAGATAAGAACCAATTTCTTTTCCCTTTCTTTTCTTCCCTTCCTTCCCGCCTACCACTGAGCTACTCAAAGCACTGAATTCACTTGCGGCAAATCCAACCCTGGGTTTGTGGAAATTTTCCTCCTCCAGTTCCCCTGCACTACTGACAGCAAGGAAAGCATTTTGCTGTGAATTTTAAGCTATCTCTGGAATGAAGCAAGAGGTGAAGCACCCTGAAACAGCCGAAGGGACTCCAGGTGTGGAAACTGACCCTGGGCCATGCAATCATAGACTTGGCCATCCAGACACATGACTGTGAGACAAGAGGTTACCACGCATCAGCTGCATCAGTATAGGTCAGCTGAAAGTTTCTCTTTCCCTCCAAATTTCACATTACATGCAAGGTTTTGAAGTCTTTCTACCCTCACCCCCTGAAAAAGACTCTCAATATTTTCTTCTTAACAGCGAATATTAGGCTGTGATTATATAAATACTGGGAAGTTAGGCCCATGGCTATTTCACCGAATATGGTGGAATTTGAAGTATTTAAAATAATGTTTATCTCTACACTTCTAAAATTGGTAGGAGTGGGATCAAAGTTCAAAATTATAAACTCTAGCAAGAAGAGGTTCTTGTTATATTTGTAAAACACTCAGAAAAACAGAAAATCTAAAGGACATGAATTGTTTTCCCTGAGCTACAGAAGGAGACGCTGTTGAAAAGCAATGTGAATGCCAGGGTTAGGAGGTTGCTGTGAATGATAGACTTGGGACAAATTTTTAAGCTCACTATAGTAAGTGTAATGACTAACAACTTTTTGCATGTGAATTCCTTGTCTCTGGCTCATTACAGATGATGACCTCAGATACTTCACTGTGCCCATGGTGGGCTGCTTTCAGACCTTAATCACACTCTGGTTTCCTCAATCCTGATTGGCAAAATGTGACAATTGTCTTCAAGGCCCAGTCTTAGGGTAAAACAGTTCGCATTTATTATCTGCAGGCAGCAAATGACAAATTGACACTTTGCAATATGTTGGGAGGAGGGACAGATTTGATTTTTCACACAACTCCACATGCCATCTCCCCTTGTGCCTTTCTTTATTGCCAGCAGTCTTAATTTTGCCATATCACAGAATCACAAAATCATCTAGGTTGGAAATGACCTTGAAGATCATCTAGTCCAACCGTTAAACTAGCACTGACTGTTCCCAATTGCACCAAATCCCTAAGTGCTGTGTCGACCCTACTCTTATACACCCCTAGGGATGGGGACTCCACCACCTCCCTGGGCAGCCCATTCCAACTCCCAACAACCCCTTCTGGAAAGAAATGCTTCCAAATATCCAGTCTAAACCTTCCCTGGTGCAACTTGAGGCCATTATCTCTTGTCTTATCCCTTATTACTTCATTAAAGAGACTCATCCCCAGCTCTCTGCACCCTCCTTTCAGGGAGCTGTAGAGGGTGATGAGGTCTCCCCTCAGCCTCCTCTTCTCCAGACTAAACACCCCCAGTTCCCTCAGCCGCTCCCCGTACGACCTGTGCTCCAGACCCTGCACCAGCTCCGTTGCCCTTCTCTGGACACGCTCGAGTCATTCAATGTCCTTTTTGTAGTGAGGGGCCCAAAACTGAACACAGGAATCGAGGGGCAGCCTCACCAGTGCCGAGTACAGGGGTCAGATCCCTTCCCTGTCCCTGCTGGCCACGCGATTGCTGACACAAGCCAGGATGCCATTGGCCTTCTTGGCCCCCTGGGCACACTGCTGCCTCCTGCTCAGCCGGCTGTCAATCACCCCCCAGGTCCCTCTCTGACTGGCAGCTCTCCAGCCATTCCTGCCCAAGCCTGTAGCACTGCTGGGGGTTGTTGTGGCCCAAGGGCAGCCCCCGGCATTTGCCCTTATGGAAACTCCTGCAGTTGGGCTCAGCCCATGGCTCCAGCCTGTCCAGGTCTCTCTGCAGAGCCTCCCCACCCTCGAGCAGATCAACACTCCCACCCAACAGGGTGTCATCTGCAAACTGACTGAGGGTGCACTCGATCCCCTCGTCTAGATCATCAATAAAGATGTGAAACAGGAGTGGCCCCAAAACCCAGCCCTGGGGGACACCACTCGCGACCGGCCCCCAACTGGATTTAACTCCGTTCACCACAACTCTTTGGGTCTGGCCATCCAGCCAGGTTTTCACCCAGCGAAGCGTGTGCCCATCCAAACCACGAGCATCCAGTTTCATCAGGAGAATGCTGTGGGAAATTGTGTCAAAGGCCTTACTAAAGTCAAGGTATTAACATCCACAGCTTTTCAAGTCATCCAATAAGCAGGTCACCCTGTCGTAGAAGGAGATCAGGTTTGTCAAGCAGGACCTGCCTTTCATAAACCCACGCTGACTGGGCCCGAGCATCTGGTTGTCCCGCATGTGTTGTGTGATTGTACTCAGGATGAAATGCTCCATCAGCTATCTCACTTACCAAGAGTTCCGCTTCATCCTCTCTTGCCTCCAGGGCTCGCTAGTAAGTCAGTGTAACTCCCCGTGGCATGTGGTTTGTCCATACCATCTATTTTCTCCTGCTCCCCACCTTTTTACTTGTTTTACTTTGCAGATAGTTGCTCATTCATTGATTCCAGGCCATTAATAGAACAGTGGTCAAATCAGAAGATCCCAGGCATAAACTTGACAAGAGGAAAAAAAAAAAAAAAAGAAGAAAGAATAAAGGCTGTACAGAAATTTTCTAAAATCATATTATTCCAGTGGTACTGTACAATTTTTGACCTTAAGCAAAGGGAAGTTGATGACTTTAATAGTTTCCCCATAAAGCTTTGTCTTTCTCTATCCTCCTAATAAAAAAACCCAATCCTGCTAATAACTTTTTTTCATTCTTTTTTTTTTTTTTTTTTTTTTTTTTTTTTTTTTTTTTTTTTTAAGCAAGACGATCTCTCCGGCCCTATCAGAGCAATCAGACCTGTGATTCACAGGGCTGGCTTCAAGCTACTAGCCCGGGCACTAAACAGCACTTAAAGGAAATTAATCTGAATTTTGCTTCATAGAAAGGGCATATTTTCACTTTATTTTTAAATTAAAGAAGGAAAGGTAGAAAGAAGTGGGAGCAGAGGGGGATGAAGAAGGGTGGGGCTCATTATGAAACTGCAGGGCAAAATTGCTTCACATTAGAAATGCTTCAGAGCTCAGCATTAACTTTGTTCCTTCACAGTAAATAAGCTAGTGAGCAATAAGAAACGCGTAAGTACTGCCAGGGGGGTTGTACATTGGTAGACACAGGGGTTTGTTTAATGTCTCCCTCTACGTGCATATTGTAGTTGATATTAAAAATTGGATATTAGAGTTTGCCTTGGACTATGCTATTTATTATTTGTGCCATGATGGAGAATGAAATTCTGCATCCTGTGTTTTATGGGTGGTTAAGCGAGATAATCTAATCATCCTTCCTGGCCCTACACTCTATACAGCTTGAGGTTGCAATAAGGATTGGAAGGTTCCATCTTATTAAATAAATACCAGAGCAAAGTTACCATTATTATTTCTTGGTTTGTAAGAATACATCAGGAGGAGGGCCCTGTTGAGTAAGATGATCTACAAACATGAAGTCAAGTTATGGTCTCCGCTGAGAAATGTCTACAATTTAAGGTGAGAGAAACAGGATAGAAGGGAGAGAGACAACAAATTAATATCTAATCTGATGCCAGTTGGTATGATAAGCTTGGATTCTGGCTTCATAAAAGTCCTTTCCCTGAAGTTGTAGCCATTCACCAGATGCTTAACTCTACAATAGACCAGGACGACTGTCCTGTGCCCCAAGGGCTACACCTGGTCTGTGGGAGAAAGGGACCACACCAATTACAATATTGGATGGACATGAGTTAGTCACTGCAGAGCCACCCAGGAGATTCTGTCACTCAGGGATCTGCAGGCCAAAGCTCACCCCTCCTTTTCCGTGGATGTCCAAGGGTGGGAGATGTAATCATTCCACTGACTTGTCCTGCCTCTGTAGGGCTGGATGGAGAAGATGGACCATAGTGCAGAGGGGCTGATCCCTGGTCAGGAACAGAGATATGAAAAAGACAAGTCTCAAAGGCTGGTTGCTGAACTGAGTTTGATTAGAGGTCTGGAGACTGTCTTTTACTCAAGTTGTCCATGTCCAGAGAAAATGCTAATGAATCCTAATGAATTTATGATGCTGCCAGGTGACTTGAGTGTTTTTTCTATGACTCCATGTAAGCCTATTTAGAACTATTAAGGACTCAAAAAATGAGATCCAAACACTGCTAGACCCTTAATTTGGGGATTTCAGACACTCATTCATGGTTTGTGTCCCTTATCCCATTTGGATCTGTGATGGACCACTGAGAGCCATGATACCTGTCTTCTGTCCTGCAGCCTTGTCTGCAGCCCTTCCCAGCCTTTATTTCAATTCTATTACCTAGGAAAAGCACATCATCTGTTGTGCACTGTGCTATTCACATATAAATGGTGACCTTTTAGAGGAGTTAACAGTTTTACTGAAGGAGAAAAAAAAGAAGGGAAAATATA
The DNA here is from genome assembly GCF_003259725.1 of Athene cunicularia. Lineage (NCBI taxonomy): Eukaryota > Metazoa > Chordata > Aves > Strigiformes > Strigidae > Athene > Athene cunicularia. The sequence goes on from NW_020799105.1 coordinate 14,949,872, forward strand.
TTTTTTTATCTGATTCTATACTTTTTCAAAGTTTCACAAATGGTGATTGTCTGAGCCATGTTATTAACACTCAGGAAGACAGGGAAAGGTTGATATTTGAACAGGCTTTTGCTCTTTTCTCTACAATGGCAATGAACCCAAATTCCAGATTCTCATGCGCCTAAAGGTCAACCAACTTGAGCAGAAGATGGGAATGGCCGTATTGTCTGACACCATCTAGCACACAAGCCCTTAGGGAAAAGTAAAACTGCACAATTATATATGATGTTTCCCCAAAACCTTCCATGGTCTGCCTATTGAATAAGTCCAAAAAGCTGTCTTTTCCAAGTATTTCTCTAGCCGTCCTTTGAAGTCTTACTTCCATGTAAGTGTGCATCCAGAATATCCCCAGGAAATCAACAACACAGGTCTACTACAAATTTTGTGAAGAACCAGCTTCTCTTGCCCATTTTAAATCTGGCTCCCACTACTCTGGGGAGCTTAGGCTCTCAGTATTTGGCCCCTTGCTCTTATTTCAAAGGAGACGATGAACACTGGATCCCTCTCTGCCCTTTCTGGATATTTATGACCACTTCTGCTACTACTTTTTCTTAATATACTTCTTAGTATTTTAGTTTTAGAAACTTCTGCTCTGGTGTCTCCTCCCTAATTTCTTGCTAAACTGTACTTTACAAGATTTCAGGCAGCTTTGATTCTGTCATTTCTCTCAGATATTTGCTCTCTCCCTCAAGGGTTGATTGTATGCTCATAACTTATTTTATTTTCTTTCCTTATTTTCAATTGTAATTATACTTCCTGTAGGACAACTGTTGTGTTTTATATACGCAAAAACATCCCAAAAATTTAATGTCAGCATAGCAATGGGGAATTCAGAATCTAAATGCAACCATGCATTCATGTCCCTTCCACTGTTTGTAAATTTTTACAATAACAAAAGCTTTCAAGTAAGTTGACTACTTTTAAGTCACCTCTTTCAATTCTTCCTTTATTTTGTCGTCAGTCAGGAATCATGTCATGGTTTTGGGGGAAGGGAAAAATCTTTTGTAGAGTGGGAAGGAAAGGGGATGATGGCTAGATTTGCTCTTCTATTTTATTTTAAACATCTTTTATATCTGTGTGGAAGAAAGCAGGCCTGTTTTATGCAACAGGCCAGGACAAAATATGCAGTGCTATTCCTTTCCCTTTTCTCATTTGTGCAAAACCAGGAGGGTGCTACATTATCCGAAAGGCAGAACAGACTTATCTGTCACTCGCAGAGCTTGGCTAATGTATGTTGCAGTTGTCCCAGGAATAGTACCTCAGCAATATAAATGTAATAGAGGCAATACAAATGCATGGCATTAAATCAAACGTCAACTCTGACCTTTAGAGGTCAAACAATCAAAAGCAGGGAGTTGCAGATGCTCTTTTTGAAGCTCCCTAGAGATTCTCTGTACCACATCCAAGAAAAGCTCGTGATACTTCAAGCATGTTTGCAGACTGCAGGGTGCTGAGGGCTTATCTTTGCTGGCTCTCAAGGGACATGCAGGATCCCACTCAACCCAGGGCAAGAGCATCCCTCTCCCAAGAGACCCCCCTTGCTGCCCCCTTAAGTAATGAGAAGTTTGTCCTTGATGCAAAAGGGAGGAAGAAGACTCCAATCGAAGTGTTTTAGCTATGAACGTCACATAGCTCCTTTTGCTGGACAGTGTTTTTGTCAGTTGTGGCATTTTGCAATGAGAAATAGCATTGCCTTGAAGGAACCCTGAGAAGAAAACTAGTGTTTTCAGAGCACATGCTGGAAAAGGGACTAGCTTAGAAACAGGGTGGTGGGATCTTCAGTTCAAGAAAATCTCTGTCAGAGACAAAGGTTGAAAGTCCTGAGCCTGCTTTAACCATGGTATCAATCTGTCTCCTGAAAACACATACAGTCCATGGACAGCAGCAAATCTTGAAGTACATGAATATTGCCTCAGCAGATCTGAAACAATGAAGAGAAATGGAACAGTGCCATCCAGGAAAGACTCTCCAAACCATGGGAGATCTTGGGACTGAATTGAAGCTCGACTGAGAAAAGATCAGTCATCTCACTAACACATCAACACACATCCCTGCTACATCCCCCAGTGCTACTTACATCAGTCTCAGGGGCCAAACAATGTATGACAGCTCCTGCCTGGAGAGTGGTCCAGGGACATGCAGAGGTGGACCCAGGGGTGACATGGCAGGGGATCATCCCCATCACTGCAAAGACACTCTCGTGAGGGCACAACCATACCCAGCTGTTGTATTTGTTTCTTAGCTTCTCCACTGACAGTTTTCTGTCAGATCAAGGAGCTGAACTGGTGACACCCAGGACTGCTTCAAGGGAAGTGTGGAAAGGTGTCACTGGAGGCTGCTGACTGTTGGCATTGCCCACATCATTATAGCCAGTCATGAAACAGGCATCACAGAAGTATCAGAACGAACTCAAATGTGGGATTTCCCATGAAGTTTTCTCATCCAAGTGCAACATTAATTAAGTCTGACCCTGCCTAGCTTGTTGAAATAAGAGGTTTTGTTCCCAGAAGTGTCACATCTTTAGGCTAAACAGATTAACAGACAGGTAAGATATAAAATATCACATGGCCCAGAAGGGCTAATACTCAGTTTGATGTTGACAGTGCCTTTCCAAAGTAGGTTAATTAAAGCAATAGTTTAGTTTTCTCCTTTTATATACATTTGTTCAAAGAAAATTATTACTTTGAATATTTCCCTGTGTTTTCATTGATTATGCAACCTATTATAAGAAGGAACTAATTATGAAATATATCTGGGTTTGGAAACAAACTGTATCAGTGTTTTCACAAAGGGTTTTCATCTTCTTGAGACAAAGATCGCTTTCAGCTATAATTAAGGCTGATAAACCTGGTAAAGAGGAAATTAACAAAAATCGCAGCATGCTAAGAATCTCAAAGGGTTTATGAAAATATACTTCTGAAAATTAAAAAAAAAAAATAACAGACGAGTGAATACTCCTCAAGACATTCTTAATTATACAAAAAAGTCGTGGACTTTTTATCAAATTGAGCATTCCCTCTTACATTCTACAGTTGACGTTTCATGGTATTTAATTGCTGTTGAATAAGAGTGGAAGTCACTTTTCCATATACATTAAGGGAAGGAGCAATCAGCAATAAAATTCTAGAAAACGGCTTGTACAAATCGTTTCCTTAATCAAGAGAACTCAGAAGTACTGCCTGATTTACTGCTCCTTTTTTAAATGCATGTTTGTCTTTTGGGAATAGGTGTCAGCACCACAGGATCTTGTCCCAGGTTCTGCCCTTGATTTATTCTCAAACTGTGGACAAATCACTTAATCTCTTTCAAACCCACTTTGTATTCCTAAAAATTGAATGTGTGAATTTCTTCATCTAAGTCCTGGGTTGACTCTGCCTATAGCAAATGTTCTCTGAGAATCTAGTATGAAAGGTGGGCTACCATACAATCAGCAAGTATTGAAATATGAGGATGTTTCAGATGCCAACCAAGTTCCCATGGGAACCTCCCTGCTCAGTGTCCTTAAATAATGAAGGATCTTCTGCCATATTTAGCATTGTCCATGAAGAGTAATCATGTAAATTTAGCCTGTAGCCCTACAAGGTAGGTTCATATTGAAAAGTCTTTTTAAACTAAAAAAAAAAAAAAAAAAAAAAAAAAAAAAAAAAAAAGGCTGAAAATACTATCAGACCAGATGTTGTAAGCTTTAGATATGACATCTTCAGCACACCAGCAAGAGGCCTCTTGTTCCAGCTGACAACAGGGTGAGATCCCACCAGACATTTTCATCTCTCAGGTGAGCACTTTCTAGATGACCATGAATCCTCCCTCATAACATTTTTAGCCTTCAGTCTCAAAAAATTTATCGACAGAATTTAAAATTTTGCAGTCTTCATGGTCTCAATCCTGCCAGAGTACTAAATGTGACATACTGGGCTAAGCAAAGAGATCCTATAAAGAAGCAAGACTAATGGGATGCAGAATTACTGGGATGATGACAAGGCCCATATGTTTAACAAGCACCTCACCTGCTGAGTCATTAATGGGGGTAACAAATGATACTCTACAGGGCCTCATCCCCTAGCTCCACAAGCCTAGGAGAACATACACATCTACCCCAAATTTGATGAAGAGGCTAAATGCAAGGATCGCCTTACTCATGACTGAATTTGAAATTTATATTAGCCTGCCCCAGGAGATGTTGCTGTCTATTCAGAAAGACAGGAGCAGATGGTTTCTCCACTGATGCTATAGAGAAGATGGATTCCCTGCTATTTCCTTAAATAGCAACTGTTGATGAAAGGAGGGTGTAGTCACACTGCCTTGGGAGCAATATGTTGAAATTCAAAATAGCATTGAGCTTCCCAGTTCCCCAGTTTGCTGTGTGGAAGCTGTACCTTTAGACAAACTGGCCAACCCAGGGGGACATAAAACACCATTACCTTCTCAGAGGGAAGACATGGTTATGCAAAGTGCACCCTCCCAGGTCTCCTAGAGACTGCTTCTGCCACTCGATATTATGGTAGGGGTTAGTGGTTTTGTGCAGCATAGGTTAGAGACCAGAACTACACCCATTGCTGGTTTTGTTACAGATTTCCAAGACCACAAGAAGTATTGTCTGGAAACATTAAGGGATTTAGGAGACAAAAAAAGACAGTGCTTTCCATCCTGAAAAGAATAGGCAAGAAAATAGTAGGGTTTTTGTTTTTCTAATAATGTGTATCAGTCGACAAGAAGGTTATTAACCACCCCACTGAAACTCTTTTTCTCTGTCTATATTTAAAAGCTGCATGTGTTGATCAAAGGATGACATAATTAAATGTTCTTCAAATGCTCAAGCCACATTAGCTGAAAGCCTCATTTTGTTCTTCTTGTTGTTTTTGCATTGTATTTCAAACAAATCATGAGCTGATTAATTATTTAGAAAGTACTAACCTCCCAGCCATCCCCTGTATACAAAGTGAATCTGATTCAAGCAAATGTCTTTCTGACAAATGGATTCAGACTGGCTGATTTATTGGCATAATGTAAATGGAGTACTTTGACAATGTGGCATTGGTCACAAACTTTACTTTGTGTTGGTGGTCTTATATTCCTGGCAAGGACATGGGGAGAAAGGGTTTGGTCTGAAAAGAAAAAAATGTGATCTGTATCAGTTTGGAAATATGTGTCTTGACAGCACCCATCCCCAAAAAAGCAATAAGACATACAATTTTGGCTGTGCTTTCAGTACTGAAAGTCATCTGCTGACTCTAAGGCAAGAAAATCAAGAATATTGTTGCAGTTAAGTGAGGCTATTAAATTACTGACTACAAAATAACTTCTCAAATCATAAATCTTTTCCAGAGAGGCTCATGTGAAGCAAGATTTTCTACAGGTCATGATCAGACCAGGAATGCCAGAAACCAGAGTGGGGAAGCAGGGTCTGGCATGGCACGGCGGTTCGTGTGGGAGGGCGCGCAGGGACGACACCTCTTTGAAGAAGGGACATTCTACTGGGCAAATGAAGAGGCTTGAAGCTCACATAACCCAGCAGAAGGGCACCATTCTGTGACCATCTGCACAGGCCCAGGGCACTCATCCTACCTGACCCTCACGGCAGGATGGCGGGCGCTTGTCTGAGAGCAAAGGCTGCAGCTCCGGCTGGGGGTCTGCCCCATCTACCCCAGCAGTGGCTGGTGCCTCCGCCAGCATGGAGCTGCTGAAGGGAGGGAGAGGCCGCAGGGCCCAGACCTGTCTCCCGGGGCAGGGACAGGCAGCAGACCTGCCTGCAGAAAGCATGCCCAGGTGGAGGACCTTCTGCAGCAGGTGGCTGAGTGCAGGAGGCGATGAGAAGGCTGCGGAGCATCAGGGAGGCTGAGGAGGAGTTAGATAGCTGGTTCCAAGCACAGTCTGCAGTGGACTCACAGCCCACGGCCGAACAGCCACAAATTCCCCCACTGGCACACACGGAAGGGAGAGGGGGCAATAATGGAGAAGAATGGAAGTTTGCAACAGCAAGGGCCTGCAAGAGGAAGGGACTTCCCCTGAAACCTGAGGTGCCCTTGCAGAACCGCTTCATCACTCTGCAGACTGAAGAGGAAAGACCCATTACATCAGGAGAGACGCTGGAACTGAGTAAGGCAGCCCCGTCTGCTCCCAGTATCACAATCAGTGCCACTAAGAGAAGGCGATTGTAGTAGGTGACTCTCTTCTGAGAGGTACAGAAGCATCCATCTGCTGCTCTGACGCACCCTCTTAGAGAGAGGCGCTGCTTACCAGGAGCTCGTATCAGGGATGTCACCAAGAGACTGTGGAGCCTCGTACAGTCCACTGACTATTATCCACAGCTTTTGTTTCACATGGGTGCTAATGATATACCCAGAAGCAGTCTGAGCAGTATAAAGAAAGATTACAGAGCCCTGGGAGCAGTGGTAAGGGGCTCTGGACCACAGGTAGTTTTTTCATCAATCCTCCCAGTCAAAGAGGTGTTTAAAAGGACCGGCTGAATCTGGCAAATCAACGGTTGGTTACAGGATTGGTGCCACAGACAGGGGCTCAGCTACTTGGACCATGGGACTTGCTTTGAGAAACCTGTCCTACTGGGGGCTGATGGGGTCCATCTGTCAGAGAAGGGGAAGAGCATCTTCAGTCATAGGCTTGCCAAGCTGGTGAAGAGGCCCTTTAAATTAAAGCTACCAGGGAACAGGAACCTCAGCTTGATGCCAGTACCAACAATAGGTGCTCAGAGCCTGGGAAGGGGTCACAGGTCAGCAGAGCACTTGAAGAGTGGCACAAAGGAATTCCAACCAGTAAGTCAGTTCATCAGGGGCCCAACTTAAATGACTATATGCAAATGCATGTAGCATGGGGAATAAAAAAGAGGAGCTGGAGACGTGCACATATGTAGGGTTATGATCTTATTGACATCACAGAGATGTGGTGGTACAACTTCTCATCCCAGTGGCCCCTGAGCATGTGGCAGTGGGAACTTCTTGTCTTTCTAAGTGAATCTGGTTTTACTTCAGTCTCAGACTCAAGTCAAGAGAAACTGTTTTCATTCTTAATGAGCTCTAATCATTCTGTTTTTTCTCTTCCTCCTGCCTCACTGCTATCTTTGCACAGGTTTCCACTGATTTCTCAAAAGAGAAACTTAAAAGAGTACAGCCATCAGTCATCCTTCACACAGCCTGTGTCTCAACCATTCTCTCCTGTCTGGCTCTTAGCACAAGTTCAAACACAGGTTAATGCAGAACTTGCCTTTTGCACCCTCCTTGTCATCCTCTTTCTCAGTTACTGCAAAACCTCAATGCTGTGTGCCTGTAACTCTAACCAAGAACCTGAGCATCTTCTCACAGACCTTAGATTCTGGCAGTGTCTAAATCTTGCAGGTTGCTTCTGCATTCATTCCTCAAAGATTCTGCCTTTCTCAGACAACACTGTAAGAAACCTCCATCCCTCCCTGCTTACATCAGCATTCGCCCCCAGAAAATACAACCTTTTACTACACATTCAGAAAGAACTACTCTAGCCCTGGCATGGAAAATGAAGCACAGACTTTAGGAGGCTGGTTTGGTACCTAAGTTCAACATGTTTTTAAGCAATTCCTTTTACTGCCTACTGGAGAATATCTGGCTGTCTTCATGCAATGAGAACTGGACCATGCTCCAACTCCATACCACATGTACGTAACTGAAACACTCCAGGATCTGCTCTTCACCAAGTACACAAGGAGGCAGGTCCAAGCACCCCAGAGAGGAGGCTGTTTGGATCACTCCTGACTGCAGGAACCACAGGAGGAGCCACAGCTGAAAGCATGAAGATGTGCCTGTGCTAACCCCAGCTGAGATTTCCTCTCTTGGTTTAAAGTTCTTTCCCCCTCGGGGGAAAGAAAGTCTGATTTAGATGTGCACTGGAGGAAAGCTGTTTCTTTTGTCTTTATTGTAAACCAGTGCAGACCTCTTCCTCCAGCTGAACTAGCAGCCACAGTTAGAAAAATAAAATAAAAATTATATCTTTGATTTCTCAGAAAAGAAAACATTTTAAAATTCTGTTACTTTGTCTTAAATATGCAACCATGGATCTCTGAACTCTATTCTCTCTGTTCCCATCTGGAGTAGCAGATCATAGAATAAATGTGCAAGGAAAATAAAACTCTCTCTTAACCTCTCAGAACCCTATTTTTTTCTAAATACAAAAGGCTGGAAAGGGACTGGGCTTAGTCTGTTTTCAGTGTACCATTATTTTACAAGAACTATTGCCCATATTCATCCTGAGAACTGTGACTGAAAACACAGAATCTCATTCATACCCATAGGTGAAAAGATTTCAGGGTTTAACAAGGAGCATCTCAGCAGCATGGAAACAAATTTGCTACTCTTTCTCAAAGGATTTTATTATTTTTATCAGCTACAGTTGCCTCAGGATCTCACTGTGCAAGGTACTGTGTAATCATAAAGCAGGTTTCTGTTAGAAAAGATGATGTTAAAGCAGACTCCAAAAGGCAAAGTGTCAAAGGAGGGAAATAAGAGGGAAACTGAGGCACAGGGAAGGGTGGTTAGATGTCCAAAAAGGAATGTTCAGCAAATAGTCTGCACCTTGACTTCAGAGTTCCTAAGAACCACCTGAGGACCAAACACATGAGAGCATCCTTCCCCTGTCAGTCAGACAAGGCAAGACAGTTTTCCCTTGTCTATGAGACCTGTTTGGCCATTGTTCTGTTTGTCAGTTCAGAGCTAAAGACTTGAAAGATCAGACCACTGGGACTAACAGTCCAGCCCCTTGTGTGGAGGCTGGAGGGAGGCCAGGCAGCTTCTCCTGGGGCCTACCTGGGGTAACAGAGGAGGCTTTTTCCCAGGGTCAGAAAGGTGTCAAACGGTACCTCAACAAGGCAGTTTACTGGACCAGGATTCTCTCCAGTTAGTGGAGATGGGCTTATTTTCTGCCTCTGGCCTTGGAATCACCTGGAGATACCTTCTCCACATCATTTTTCCTACATTACTTGTTTAGGTACTTTGATGACTGCTGGTGAAAATTGTTCTATAAGATACAGGTAGATTATCCTCAAAAACATGCCTTTAAAGTATTGAAAAGGGTTCATAAATAGAGGGTGATCTTGTGCAGGTGGAGACACACTGGATGAGGATTTCTTTAAGTTCATCCAGTGACACACTGGCAAAATAGGAATAAAACTCCATTTTCACTGCAACACATGAATTCAGCTGGTAAAGGCAGAAAAAGAGTTGGCAGTGCATTTGAATCACAAATTTTCATTCAGGCCTATTTTTACAAATATGATAGGCTATTCTCTTCCTTAATGGTTTAAAAGTATCCAGTGGAGCGGCATTTGGAGATGCAAACATCTTCTAGAGAGCAATTTCTCCACAAACAACCCCCCATTCCATATCATTTACATCTGAGAATCACATCCCATTAGGTCAGGATAAAAAAAAAAAAAAAAAAAAAAAAAGAAGTGCTTATTGAAATTCTGCCAATACATGCAGATGGAATTCAAGAAAAAGCATCATTCATACAGAAGTAGCTGTTGGGGGTTTTTAGCTTTTGTTCAAAATAGACTTGCTTCTCATATCTGTATTCCAGGGAAAGAGACATTTGCAACTAATGATGTTTGCAACTAGAAGAATAATTAGGAAGAACAACAGCATATATATATATATATATACACATACATACATATATAACTAGCAGTACATTTTGAGCTTGTTCTCTATTCTCTATGTTTTTTTTTTTTTTTTTTTTTTTTTTTTTTTTTTTTTTTTT
>NW_020799105.1:14959698-15082559 GCF_003259725.1 Athene cunicularia
TTTTTTTTTTTTTTTTTTTTTTTTTTTTAAATTTCCCTAATTTTCCATTGGGAAAACAATACAACTGAATGGGCCTGAGTGCATTGGTGGGATTGGAGGCAATTCTTCCTATATTCCTGTCAGATAGAGATACTGAGAGAAAGATAAGCAAGTGCAATGCTGTTCTACAGGTTGAGACAATAATAGCTGATTTAATTTAAAATGCATTTTTTTCTTCTTTACAGGCTCAGCTCTAAAGATGTCATGTTAGGGGCATGGGAACATCTAACCATCTAATGGTCTCCAGCTGTTAACTTTTAACCTTGTCCTTATTTTCTACTGGTCACTGTCTTGCCAGAATGGCAGAGAAGATGTTTTACCAAGAAGAAACCTGCATTTTGGACTACAAATGACAACTTTGGAAGCTTCATTTTAGAAGCAAAAAGGTTAACCTACCAGAGAAAACATCCATTCAACCTGGAGAGAGGTCACTAAATATTTTGAGGACTGCTTCTATTTCAAATAGACAGACTGTGTACAGTGGTCAGAGCCTTTATAATCTTTTCTTGAAGTCACTTATGCTATTAAAATCCTGATGTAGAAGACTTGAGGACGTCTGTCATTGTCTCTCTACTTACAGAAAATGAAGGTGCTGTCCCTCATTCTTTAAAGAAAAGCATTATTAAACTCTTCCAACATCTTGCAGACCATACTACAGTTCTTTCACTCTCTGAATTAATGGCAAAATGAACAAGGGCAATTAACAAAAAAAGCTAGGATCATGCAGCATAAGATGCATTTTATTTCTTTGACAAGCATAGTTTATTTTTAATTATTCCTTTTTCTTTACAGTACATTAATAAATGCTCTGGAGTATATTTAGTGTAAGTAATGAAATCTTAGTAATACAAGGCTTCACTACAAGCTTCTGATGCTTGCTGACAAAGAGGCAGGGACCTTGGGAGAGATTTTGTTCACAGAAGATACTTCCATAGAAATTAGCAGCCCATAAATTAATGAGGTTCTCCCAGAAGGGGGATGCTTCTCAGCTAATATGAGCTCTCTGAATTTGGGAACCCTTTTAAGCTAGTATACAGACTTCTTTGAAATTCAGCAGAGAAAGAGACTGACTCATCCTCATCCCTTCCTGAAAGAGGAAGTCAGACTGCAGAGAAAGCAGAAAATATCTCCAACATGATGACAGATAGACCCAGAGTGGTGTCATGAGCTAAAACACCAGCCTGTACAGCACTAGCACTAGAGATAGTCAGTGCCCATCAAGGCCTGATTATAATGATAGCAGCAAAATCCCCACACCTTTCCTACAGGGGTCCCAGCACAGCAAACATGCTGTTGGACAAGGAGAGGCTCCAGGGTTGCCCAGCACCAGGACCTGGGTTATCACTACTCTAAGGTGACCTCTAGGGCAGAAACCTCCAGTATTTCAGCAGGTTTTCACTGCCATATCCCACAGCCCACACCAAGCACCTTCAGTCACTGCTGGCCAGACATGCCAAGTGTTGTAAAACCACTACGACTCAAAACAACTACCTTCTGTCCCTGCAGCCTTTCTGGCCTCTCCTCAGTGGAGGGACAAGGAAAGAGACCACTGTCCAAAGCAGGGGCAACACACAGAGGTGAGTGTTGGCAGTAATTTGGAGAGCTCATCCATCAATCACACGTCAATTTGTTTTCCTTCAACAGCAATCATGGGATGCCCCATGGTGGGATGAAGGGAAGGAGATTGCAGTAATAGAAGGAAAATGAAAAGGAGATGGAGAACAAGTGTGAGAACAACTCTGTAGTTGAATTTCTAGTCACAGGGGAGATAAAATACAGCCTTCTGCTTAATGCAGGCAGCAAGGCACTGAAGTCAAAATGGATACTGATGCTGGACAGAGACAGAAATACGCATACCAACCTCCTTATCTTCCAGCTGACATTATTCGATTTCCACCAGTGTGATTGAAGAGTTTGATGCATCTCTGTGGGGGGTGGATGCACCTGCAGTTTAACAGCCATTCCTTCGGCTGCACAAGTTCCTCTGCATCAACCTGCTTTCAACTCCCCTTGCATGGGTTAGTTCTTGTGCTGAGATGAGTCAGACATGTATTTCAGGGTAGAAGGACCCATTTTAAATCACTTCAGGTTATATTTCATGATCTGCGGAAATATATTTAATTATAACCTTGTCCACTGAAGGCTGGTGTTTGTACAGCACCTAGCATGTTAAGGTTGTCATCCATAAGTAGATATCCTGGAAATTACCATGTACCAGTAGCAGCAGTAACAGTACAAACTAGCAATTCTGCTATGAGTTTCTGAAGAGTTCAGAGGAAAAATTAAGTTGTTGGAATAAACTTCTGTTAAAATATTTTCTACTGGCTTCCCCACAAGAAATGCAGAAGCTTTCTGTCACCCTCCTTCATTCCCCTATGACAAGTCTGTGAAGGGGATAGTACAGGCAAGCATCTAACTGAAAATTATCCATCCTCCATCTCCCTCACCAACAAATTCAGCCTGATTTCTTGTATGAGCATGATCTCTCAATAATTGCAGTTAAAATCAGTCGCAAAGGGAAGGCAATCACTGAATGCAAACTCAGGGCAAAGACTTTCCTACACTTCCTATCTTCCAATGCAGCAAAGTGTCTCTGAAAAAAATAAAAAATAAAGAAACCCTCTTAATTGAAGGATGGTTCAGAGTAAAACACATCAGAAAACTATTTTCCATGTTTGGCAGCTGCTAATTTTCTACCAGTTGAAAAGTGAGGGATGCAGAATTAGTTCCATAATGTCAGATGTTAAATTATTTCAGTCCAATGTTTGTCATACCAGCAACAAGCAGTCTCCTCTGCTCTCAGTTTATTTCACTGGGGCATGGACCTGTCCTAGTCTTAAGCAAGTGTTGTGGCACTGAGCAGATTGGGGAGGGCTTTGAAGTGGGGGCATGGCAGGGAGAAGAGATATTTTGCCTTCAGCTTTAGGAGAGAAGATGTGTGTGTGAAACAGCAAATTATGCATATCACTTTGTTGTGCAAGATTCCTATCTAATTGCAACTTTTAACATGGTTTACATGATCTGCAACATTTTTATAGGAGACAGCATGGGTTTTTTTACTTCTGATTTTGCAGTAATTATGTTTAAAGTAGAAAGGTTTTTTACTATCCTTTATTTAACTTCTAGCAATAAACATATTGTATACAAATGAATCTTAAATAAAGATGAGGAAAAAAAGTCAAATAAGAAGCAGGCTAAGGAACATCTCCATGGAAGAATATAACACCCAAGGGCCAGATTCACAACTCTGAGGGACCAAAAGGGCCAGATTCTGCTCCTGCCTATAAATCCTGTTTGTGTCACTGTAGCAGCCCTAAGGGGACTGCTAAATGCTGTGGAATAGCAGGTATGGATTTCCCTCACATGGAAGATAACTAACAAAACTCCCAACCTTCTCTTCCCCACATATACCACTCTCCGAGGTGTGGCTGTGGAGGAAGAAGTGGCACTGCAACAGATGTGAGGCTGTGAGACACTGTGCATTAATTAAAATAGCCCTGAGGGTCTATTATGTCTGACAACCACTCATGTCATTAATGTCTCTCTCTTTTCCAAACAGCATCCTTCCCAGCACATCCCCTTCTGTCACCTACCCAGCATGAACAAGCTCCTCCAGCTTTTGTTTTCCTTTTCTCAGGCCACAAACCATCTCCAAGGTCTCAGATCATACTGTGCAGATGCATGTTTAGGTGGGAGGCGTATTAAGTACAAAGCATTGTTTTCCACATTAAAGTACATCTAGGCGTACCCAGAAATAGACTCAGAAGAACCTGAAGCACTGTGCCAGAGAAATACTGTTATGTTTGGTAATTCCAAAACAAAGGATCAGTTGAGCACAGGTTACACACAGGTTCTTGACACTGAAATTCAGCAAAAGCAAAACCACTTTGCCTGAACTGGGGCTTGAATCCTGTGTCACAAATCTATAGCCCTGGAGGGATTTGGAAACAGAAGACGATGCTGTGATGAGCATTTCCATGTTCCAGGCAAAGATAACCACACTGCAATCCTATCTAACAGAGCTACTACTCCAAGTGTCCTACCACCTTTATTCCTCAGAGCTTGGGTTTTGGAGAGTTTCTGTGAGAGAACTCTCCATGCAATTAGCTCGAAAGTCCTGTCCCAGTTCTCTGTCTTGCTAGAGAAAAGATGAGCCCAGGATGATACTGGTTGAATTATATTTGGTGACCTTCACATTCAGTGAAATGTAGTAGCAGGGTGAGAAATTTGGTGGATTCCCACTGGACTTGTAATGCATCCAGTATAAACATGGTTTTAAGCCCTGATGTGACTTTCTGAATAATAATACATCAAATACTTTGTTTTGGTTTTAAACAGAATTTAATCCATCCTCTATTTGGTTTTAAAAGCAAGCAAGAAACCAACTAAAATGGAGAGGCTTTCAAATCTGTGATTTAAATTCAATAAAGTAATAAAAGAGTAAAGATCATGTGCAGACCATAGAGTTAAGCTTAAAAGCTTTACGTAAAAGAAATAGCAGAGTATCACGTTGTATTATATAGTACTAGATAGGTACAGTCCCCCCAGTCAGGAAAACTGAAGAATCTTCTTTGTCATAGCTTGGTCTATTGCTGATACCTATACGATAAAAGAAACTGCATGCATTCTGCATATGCATGATTTGAAGGAAGCAATTAGTTCCCTCCTGGATCTGTTAGGAAGAGATTGTACCCACATCTGCATCAATCAGTCTTACATTTATATCTTGCAGCTGTTGTTCTTTGTCCTTATCTTAAACAAAAAGGAAAACCAGGTCTGAATAAATACCCTCCAGTTCATAATTTAGAAATATGTGTTTATCACACACTCAAGTAAGAAGATTCCAGTGTAGCCTGATTGCTCTTGCCATCATTAGAGGAACAGGTCAAGGATTAAGTATTCTAGATCTCAGACTTCCCAATTTCTAATTCTGCCACTGATTTATTTTACTTCATAATCTCATTTCTCTGCCACAGAGAAGTTGTCCCTGACTAAATCCATCCTTTTAAAGCCTTGTGCAGTTCCCTCATCCCAGACCATAATGCAGATGTGAGTATGTGTATGTGTCTAGAGTAAGCCAAGTGTATCGTTCAAAAATGACTTTTCATGTAAACCTCTGGCCTTGTTAGCATCCTTGGTTCAGCTCACTGTGCAAAAAATGGCCTCTCCTATCTCTAGAGAAGATCTGGGCTTGCAGTAGTCCAGCTACTGGATAACACTAAGCACGAAATTCCTATCAACCAAGATGCAACAATAACAGGGCATTTTATACAAGATGCCTGGCTTTCACAGAGGTGTTTGGTAGACTGAGGGTTTTTTTTCTTTTTTTCCTGTACAAATATATAGGTGCAAGTATCCAGGAGCAATTTGAATTCCTCAAGTTTCTGAGCATGGTTAGGTGCTTAAACATTTGAATGACCTCCACTGGAGAAATGATTAAATTCCCTGAAGGAAAATGTACCTCGCTATGCCAGGTAAAGAGACAATATGATTGGAAAGTTGACACCAAATTCCAGGCTCCTTGGTTGCCATGATACCTGACTGATAATGCTGTCATTTTTCCTGTTTAAATCTAAGGCTTGCTGCTCACCTTCATCAGCACCAGTATAATTTTTGCTTTCTTCATTTCACTTAGGAAACAACTTCAGCATTTATCACATCTTTCATTGCACATGGTTGTAGACCTTGAAAATCCTTCTGTACCCAGAGGATCTAAATGTTTTGAACAGCAACTCAGTGCCATTCAGCCTGAAAGGCAAGCAGAAATTATAGGCACCAGGAATATATGGAACACTAGCATTTTGCATGTGTATGTGCATCCTCATTCAATCAAAGAATGATCATGGATTACCATAATCTTACTGCCCACCCGGCAACAACCGGGGGTGTAACATGGTCTCTTTTTCAAAGAAAGGGAAACTAAACCACAGAAAATGATTTATGGCATATGAAAAGTCTCTATCAATGCTGCGATTGAAATCTAAATTGCTAGGTTTTAGTCTGTAGTTATAGTTTTAAAAAATCAAACATTTCAAAGAAAATGAAATAATATTAAGAAACCAAAGCCACTAGTATACAGTTTATAATGTCTTAATATAAAGATTGACAATCTTCAAGTGAAATATTTCCAGAAAGACCATTATCAAAAAGCAACATGGGAAAGAAGAAGGGAGGAAATGAGTGGCATTTTTTCAAATAGTGTAATTCCCTAGTGTATTGGCAAGACAGAGATGCAAGAAGAACTTTTCATGTCAAAGTTGAAAGAGGGAAGATGCATGTCACAGAGCAATGGGATGGTTAGGGGAACTCGTAATAACTGAGTCACCGGATGATTTAAAGACTGGGAGACCATCCATTGGTCAGAAGCAAATAACAGTATCTGTTCTCTTTTCTGCAATGAACATAGGGAGATAATACGATTATCTTGGGCAGCAGCTGCCAGTGTGAGCTTTTGATGGCAAAGAAAAGATGACAGTGGTCAGAGTTACATGTAGGCTCAAACCATCTGTAACTCCTTCTTTGGGAGCTCCTAGACTTTTCTCCAGTAGTCCCCAAAACTGTGATTAACAAGCACCGATGCTCATTTTGCTGCCATGACTGCTGTGTAATAGGAAGGTTAAACAAATTGTGCAGGATGGGGCAGAGTTTTTTAGCTCACTTCTGATGACTTTTATGCATATGATTGCAGCTCCAAGAGCTTCTGCTCTGAAATTCTTGGGCCCTGGATCCCTCTTGCCCTACCCTTGCTTTACATGAGACTTCATCCTTCACTAAAGCCCAAAGTCAGGAGGACACAAAGACCCCTGGAGAGGGGATCTGTAAGCAAGCCAATCATATCAGTTAACTTCAAGCACAGAATCAATGAGTAGCTCTCGGGAACTCCTGCCAGACATTCACCATGTCAGCTGTTCCCTCCCTCCATGTAGGCAGAGCTGGCAGCATCTGAGCTGCAACAAGATGAAATGTTACATGAGTTCCATGCCTATGCACCAGCAGAGTGGTTGTGCTGGACAATAAGGTCTCCAGCTGAGTCACAGGAAAGATTCATCTCCTGCACAGATGAGAATGAAGGCATACGAGCTGGAGCCAAAAATACCCTGCATGACTCCACATCTCAGATACACCAACATCCCTACTCATTTCCCTTTCTTTTTTTCCCTACCCAATTAGCGTTTCATTAACCATCGACCTATAGTGCCTCTAGTCTTGGCCATATTTATCCCTTTGTTACATGACACACAGCTTTGGAATCATCACTGCAGGGGGATCTGCAGGTGTTCTGAAGAAAAATCCAGCTTCACCAACCATGACCCTGAGCTCTCCTGGAGATGATCTCTTTGGTATGATTTTGTACATATGCAAACAGCCACAGTCAACATAATCCATTTGTATTTCCATGATGACAGAAGTGCAGCCACCTCTGCTGCAGGAGCAAGGAGTCTACGGCTGGGGATACTGGAACATCTTCCATTTCTCAGTACTCATGTTTCCCAATTCATCACAGCATAGATTTATTGTCTCTCCTTTAGTTTCTACCAGAGCATCTAAGTGATATCTTTTAGAAGCATAAAACTGAACAGTTCTGCAGGTTGAAGACAATGGTGGTATGGACCATGTTCCACCATTGTACAGGAGCTCAGGGAAGGAAATAGGACAACTTCTTGGCCTAAAGTGGGTCAAGAGTGTCTGCCATTATACTTTTTTAAAGGATCAAAATGCAGGGTATAGTCCTTGAAATAAATATCCTGAAATCTGCCCCAGGTGTTTGCTTGGAGATCTTCCACATTCATTGGTCACCCATTCCAGCAATCATGTTCTGCTGATTAAGGATACCAAATAAACTCAGACACCAGAGTGAAAAGAGCAGGCGTATTTTACTAGTGATAACCATCTAATACAGAAAACATGCAGTAAAAAAAAAGCAGAATAGTGCGCGTAAAGCAGCAAACAGAAAAAAAACAGGGTAATGCATTAAATCGTTACTACACAAGAGAGAGAATGGAGATTAAGAAAAAATACATCACCACTTGCATATATTATCATCATCCAGATCCACAGTGGCTGGGCAGCTCCGGTTACAGCGAGGGTTTGCAGAGCCTGTCCCGGCAAGTGGGAAATCCTACGCGATGCTCCACCCGTAGTGAGGCTGCCAGAGTCGCTGCAAACGGGCCCAGCCCTATAGACCAGAGATCGACAGGCCAAAGCTGGCACCTTTGTTTTGAGTGGAAAATTTCTGGTTTCATTCTCCTGTTGGATTCCACCCAAAGCCTGGCCAGGGCTCAGGGGGGAAATCAAGGGAGTTTCTATCAAGGGCAGATACTTGGGTTCTCAGCCTTGAACAAGGCTGAATAAGGGAAGTTGGATACATTCTCTCCTCACTACTGATTATATTTTGTCTAAGCTGCATCTTTCACTAGTGAGTTCACACACTTTGTTAATGATTACGCACTAAACAGCTTCGGCTCGGGGCCTGGTGTTCAGGCTTCAGTACTTCAATGCTTTAGCACTTTTTACATCAGCATAAGTGCATTGTTATAACTTAGTACAATATCTACTAGCACAGTTATCAGTTATAAAATATACAGGATTCATCTATAGGTCAACTCTGGCTTGGGCCAGTTGTCAAGCCTTAGCACTTCATCATACAGTTAGAAAAAGACAAGAAAGTATAAAGCCCACAGATGGGCAACAGCTGTCAACATTTGTCAAGACCTTATGTCAGGATATGTTCATTTATTACCACACATGTGAATCACATGTATATCAATACTAAAATGAAGCCTGCTTCATGGAGAGAGGAGAATGATGCTTCACGCATCAACAGAGAGATTCCTCAGTTTCCCAGGAAGACCCCAGTTCATATACATGTAGTGTTGGCACTCACTATGAACTGCTTCTCAGTGAGGGGTTTCCTGGAGAAACATCGGGCATAAACCAATATTGTACACCTAAACAGACAGTAAAACACAGTATGATAGGAAGATAGCTCTTCACTCACTTCCAGACTGAATTCGAAGACCTTACCTCCTGCATACACAATAAGAACGCATCACACCTTCAGAGTCCGTCTCTGCCCACCATGTTACTGAACTCTGGACCTCCAGAGACTTGTCTCATGCAAGCTTGGCCGTGTCCAGAGGGCAGTACAAGGTCTGTCTTTTTGTATTGCTTCTGTCTGCATGTAGCAGCTGTTTTCTGAGGCAATGTATCAAGGAGAAAAAAAGAATACAAACTGAAAAAATGATTTAAAAATAGCTATAGAGGGAACAAAGGAAAAAGAGGATAATAGTTAATAGAGAATTATTTAATCAACAGAAAGCTGTTACAGCCACAGAGTTGTTACATTACACAATTGGTTCTTGGGGTTCTTAGAATCACAATAAATAAAAATATGATACCATATCCACATGAAAAAAACATCATTAGGACAGATATTGGTGTAAATACATGTAAATTAGCCAATTTACACTAGCTAATCTGCTTTACAACACTCAATCACAAGGGTAAGGAAAATCCTTGAGAATGCAAAATAAAGATTACCCTCCGATAGCAAGCATTTCTGTCCTGCCCCTACACACCGGGCAACTAATCTGAGAGTCGATTGCCACAACTCCAGCAACTCATGGATAATGTATTATGTTATGAAATATTCAGGAGAATATGGGTTAATAATGCCAGTACAAACCATGAGAGACAGCCCCCCATTCATCATTTGTTAATGTTCAGCCTTGAGCCAGACCAGAGTGGGAGACACAAGATAAATGACAAAAAGCCAGACAGGTTCGTAGTTAAAAACATCATAACTTACCACAGTCTTCCACTGGTGCTGAGCTGGAAAGGAGGGAAGATGATTTATTGACATTATCTTGGTTTATTTTTGTTTAAAAGCTTGGCAATGGAGAGTGAAGTGATACTGAAAAAGGCTGTGCATGGTCCTGGTAGGAGACTTGATATATCCTTCTAAAATAGAGTTAGCAAACGTCTCTGTGCAATCTTTCCAGCAAAACTGTGAACAAGGAGGGAAATTATCTTTAACTGAACAGTCTTTTACTGGTGCTCTCACCTCTACGGGGTATGTACAAATGGATGGAAGAGAAAACCAGTGAAATGGGTTAGTGTGGGGGCACTCTAAACTCAAACCTTTCTTCAGCGTACCAAGCTGGAGATGCTGTATCATGTCATCCATGACTTTTGCATTCCCCACCAACTGTTGTGGTGAAATCTGTGTCCCTCATCATCCAGACAGAAATCATATTTAACAGGCTATTGAAGGAAAAGCAAAGGGAGGTGAAGTCAGCTTGGCATCAGGCAGATCTATCCACTGGCAGAAAGTTTTACAGTTCATTTTTGCTTTCCTCATAGTGAACTCTTGGTTTTCTTTAAATTACTCCATATAAACTTTTAGGTTCCAGACGTACCTTAGAACAAGCTCCAAAAAATTACACAGGTCCTAGGCAGTCTCTTGTAAAAGGGGGTGAACCACAAACATTCATGAGTGAAAATGATGAGAAATGGCTAAGTAAAAAGCCGTAGCCTTGGTCACAGAGGCAGAGTATGAGAAGACAGTCTGAAGTGGAAAAACCTCCTTTGATTCAGTGCTTTCTCAGTAAGCCTCTTGCCAGTGCCTGGTACTAGGGACAAGCACAGGCTAGGAAGACAAGCCAGAATCAGGAGACAAATTAGTAGGAAAGTAGATGTACTACATTCTTTAAGTCCCAAGATTACTTTATATGGAGTAAGACAAAAAATATTTTCCGAAGTTCAAGCCTTTTGGGTATTTTATTGTTATTATTTTTTTAGAAAATAAAAAAAAAAAAAATCTGAGTTAAACACCCTCAATTTATCTTGTTCTCTTCAAATACAGAAAAAGATTTATGTAAACTCGTTATTTTCTCTAGAAGTATGATTTGGCTTTGTTTTTTATTAAATATTCATACATTCCTTTAGGGAAAAACATTAAATTCCTTCCTTGGCAAATCCTCCAGAAGTAGAAAGTTAAACTGGAGGAATTAGAGCTAGTATTGTCTTCTGGGGAATCTCATCAAAGCAGATCCTTTTTCTGGGCTAACTTTCATTACATAAAAGCTTTTCTGTACTTTCCACAGCCACAGTAATAAACAGGTGAAGCAATAAGGTGAGTACAGGCGCTGACCATGGAATACAGCTAATCCTCTCTCTGCACTGAGAGGGGGGAGCAAGGGAGGTCAAGTTGCAGTTTTGTAGTCACTTGTTCTGTAATTTTAATTTAAATGATAACCTGGGACTTCCTGCTTTGGGAAATGTGGAAATATCAGATTACTCCCACTTTTTCTTACTTTCCCTCTCCATGACTAAATAGAAAATGGCCATGGCTCTGTGGAGTTCCTTCCTTCACCATCCTTGATATCCCTTGGCACCACACTTACTTGCCGGACACTTGGAGGGGTAGATCCTTCCCCACGTATTGGCCATGGGGACCTTTGGGCATTGCCCAGCTGCCCGTGACAGCATTTGGGGTTGGACACTTCCATCCCTGCATGGGGACACTCAACAACACACCCACATGCCAGGGCTCCCTCTTCCCCTCCCCAAGCCATGCTCCACCTTGCTCTTGGTGGGCACTCCAACATTTCACCGCTACATTTCTCAATGCCATGCTGACCCTCATGTATCATCCTCTGTGCCATCCTGCTCCTCACTGGAAAAGCCATGGCCAAAGAAACTCAGTGGTTACATTGAGCTGTCTTGTCACAAGCCTGAACCAGAGCATCTGTGGAAAGTCTTTGTTTTGTGTCCCTTGCAGCTGGTAACTATATTGAGAAGAAAACCAGGATTTCCTCAAATTAGAATTCAAATTGGATTTATTTTTTAAGTTCAAAACTGTGCATTTACAAAGTATTTGTTAATATCCATTTGGAAAAAAAAAATCATAACAAGTTGTAGATTAAGGCAATTTTCATTTCTTCAATGACTCTTCAAGAACAAATAAACAATTTCCCAGCCATTTTAAGCCTCCAGTCCGGATCCCTCAGACCACAAACATTCAGCTATTTGATTCTCTGTAAGGACTTTCCTGTGTAGCCCACAGAAACCCAGATATCCCCATCCTACTCAGCTTCATGGTTCCACGCTCTCAGTGTCCCTTCAGTTTAACCACTTTGCAAGCTCCCATTTCAGCTCTTCTGTTTCTTTCCACAACTTGTTCTCTTAACCATTTTTGGCTAAGCTGTTTTGCTTTCTTCCACCTGACATACATGCACCTCTTTCCACATCCAAGTAGCCATTTTCTGGACCAACAATTAGTTCTTTGAGGTTTCCACATGGATGATCTCCCTCCTTTGTCTGTCAGATATCACTACAAGAGTGTCTGTACTGCAAAAAAAATCTTCACATCTCATGCCTGACCTTTCTCTTTGTTCTGATGAGAGGGGCAGAAAAAAATTAAAGGGCAATAAAAGATATATCTTCTTGTGCCTTTCTTGCACACTGGATACCTTCTTTTCTATTCTTGAATCTTTTCTGCATTAGAAATTCTGTATTGTTGTGATCTACAATAAAAGATCCATTTTCAGCACCTGTGATGTGACTCTATTTCAGTCTCTTCTTTTTCAGCTCACACATTTTGTCCCCTTTCTTCTTGCCATTTTTGCAACAAAAGGAACTCTCTGTGTTATATCAAAGCAAGATCTTCCTAGGGAACCATTCAATTGACTTCCTTAAAGCCTCACATTGTGAGTGCTTCATGTAGAGGCTATTCAATATGTACTGACACTAATATTTAAAAGAGTTCCCTCTACTCTTCTCTCCCACTGGTTCTGGTCAGGGAATCTGGACAGTGTAAGGACTTGAATATTTTCCCTCTTCGCTTTTTAAACAGTTAATAGAGTATAGGGCTCTGGTGTGCACACCTGCAGTAGGTACTGAACAGAAACGAGACACAAGTCTGGATCCAAATATCAGCAACATCTGGAGCAGACTGGATAAAAATCGAACCACAGTGAGAATTTTCTCTTGCTTTGATTGTCAGGAAACACATGTGTTGGCCCTGTACACCAGTCAGGCAGTAAAGCATCAGTCTTTGTTGCATTTACTTACCCAATGCAATAAAAGTACTCTCCCATTTGGTTGTCTGACACTGGACTGGAAATCAGATGGTTCACAAGGATGGTTCACAGGTCGAGATAGTTGGAGTTGTTCATTCTAGAGAAGAGAAGGCTCCAGGAAGACCTTACAGTCTTCTGTATGGAGAGGGACTGACTCTTGATCAGGGAGTATAGGAATAGGATGAGGGGTAATGGTTTTAAACAGAAAGAGTGTAGATTTAGATTATATATAAGTAGGAAATCCTCTACTGTGAGAGTGGTGAGACACTGGAACAAGCTGTCCAGAGAGGCTGTGGCTGCCCCCTCCCTGAAAGTGTTTACGGCCAGGTTAGATGAGGCTTTGAGCAACTGGATCTAGTATAAGGTGTCCCTGCCCATGACAGGGGAGTTGGAACTAGATGATCTTTAAGGTCCCTTCCAACCCAAGTCATTCTATGATTCTATGACTAGAAGAAACAGGATTTTGGGCTAAACTCAAATTACCATTTTTCTGTCTTGTTGTAACTGTAATGATTCCCTTCCACTGGCACATATTCAGCAGTATGAATATGCCCTGTCTGTTGAAGGTGTCATTTTTATAAATTGATTCTTTTGGATGGATGGATGGATGGATGGATGGATGGATGGATGGATGGATGGATGGATGGATGATTGCACTTTCCTGAGCTCTGGCTGACAAGCCAATAGTCGTGGCCTTCATCCATACAGGAGACCCTGTGACAGACAAAGTAAGGCCCCCTTCTCTTTCTGAGGTTACTACTGTACAGGGTCACCTTTGGCTGTAGTCAAGAAGTAGTAAAATAACACTTCTTCTTACTCAAAAGAGAGAGAAGATGTCATATCCAGGAATGCGAGTGTGTGTGTGTGTGTCTGTGTGTCTGTGTGTGTCCGTGTGTGTGTGTTTTAATATCAAAAGAAGCTAAAATAATGATGCAAAATTAATATGAAAATTAGCAACAGAACAATTTGATTGTTCTGGGAAAACACATCTCCCATTTTTAATCATAGTAATTAATTTCAAAGATTAAGAGGATTCATAGATTAAAATAAAGCATTAAGATTAGAAGAAGGGCATGTATTTTACTGGCATTTAGGTACTCATAGGATTTTTTTTCATATTAATTTTAAAAGCGTAGACATTGAAGATATAAAAATAATATGTAATATTTATACTATAGTGCTTTTCATCCTCAAAGCATTTTGCAAACATTACCTCAGTTGCAGAAGACTTGAGAAGAAATGGATTTCACTTTATAAAAGTAAATGATTCAGTTGCCTCCATATTAAACTGCAGACAAGATATCATTCCCATTCATGTCAAGTTACTGGTAAGTATTAAACTGGAAACAGATGTACATCAAGGACAGTTACTACTGAAAAAGAAAAATCTAGCTATTTGAAACTATGAAAATGAAGTCTTAAGGAAAGGGAGATAACTATTCACACATCTTCATGGGTCAGACAAGGTGAAATTCATTCCTGTGCACAAAGGTTTGAGTGGGATGTAATTGGTGCATAGATCCTATCTGGCCTTCTGATGAATTTCACCTGCAGTATCCAAATAAATGGATGCACATTAGCTACTGCACAGTTCATCGCAAACCAACCCATCTTTCTCCTTAGCTCATCTCAGCCCAACCATGAAAGTGTTCTCTATTGATTGTCCCTCTTAAAACGGGCATGCAGACCACTTCATGAACAGAGTTTCTGCTCAGAGACTCCTGCCACAATTTGGTAACCTCCATTCAGGAAGATCTTCCCCATATATTTTCATTCCCAGCTATGACTTGTAGAGATCAGTGTCAAACTGCCTTTTGTGCCTTTAACAAAGCAAGCTGCAGTCATGTCGCCACTATCCCTCAGCAACACTGGGCTTCCCTTCCCATTTTGTGGGCATGAGTAACACCACTGATTTCTGTTATTTTGTGAATAGAGCAATGGAGCCAAGATGTTGCCCTCAAAGTGCCCCTTTCATTTTTTATGAGTCCCTCGATACCTAAACTTCCTCATAACACAGGAGAGGAGGTGCTGATTATAGTATCACTTTACTTACCATCTTTGACCTCAAAGTACCCCTTTTTTTAACCCAGCCTTAAACTCATCCCTGAGTTCCCTGCTGGAGCAGCTCCTGTGGGTCTCTCTGGAATGCCCTTGCTCAGGTTGAGAATAGCACTCCAGTACACTGACATAATCTATCTGCACCTTCCAAACATAAATTGCATGTCAAACAACCTGTGATAGCTACAAATCTTTCGGGGTGCTCTGCCTGGGCAGTGCCCAAGCTCTGACCTTGGTCAACCACTGTGAGCCACCAGAGGAGCAGAGCTCACAGCGCTCCATGCCGTGCAGCCTCAGGCTCTTGCAGGACCACCTGATTCACAACCACAAATCTTGGAGAACAGCTGTGAAAACAGCATCTTGCAAACTGTACAAGCACGTAGCTTAAAAAAAAAAAAAAAAAAAAAAAAAAAAAACCCTAAATTGCTTCAGTCTCTAAAGAAGAATAACGGAGAAAGAAACAGCATTCTGAACTGCTTACTTACAGATATGGATACATTTAGCTTATTGCGTACACTAGTCTGTGCTTTCTAAAATCTCTCCTTATTAAGAACTCAAGCAAATTACCACTGAAGAGCTCTTATCTACACTGTGTTATAAGAAGTCAGCAAAAGTCTGATTCAGCCCTGATGGAGAAGAAGTGCCTTGCAGCTCTGCCTGAGTGTGCAAGCGGAAGGCAGGTTCAAACAGCCTGGAATAATTATAATGAGTTGTTTGCAGTTCTGCTTGGCTGGGAGGTGTTTGTTGTCATGCTTTTTTAATTACCAAGTCCTTCTGTAGCACAATTTACTTTCATTTGATCATTACAGTCACCGATGACATTTAGAAAGAAAGAGTTTGTGTGAGATATGGTGACTACTGGAACAGTTACTATCTACTGAGCAGAATAATACGCTGTGGAAAAAGGAGAATTCGAAAGCGGTTGCATCTATGAGTAGCAAATATAAAACCTCATTGCAACAGTTAAAGACAAACCCCTCAAGCACCTGAAAGTTAGCTAGTGACACAATGCAGTAACTCTAATACAATCACATTTGCCATACACAGAGAAAATACACAACCCAAACCCGGACTCCATCTACCTGCTGCTTTAAAGGGTAGTGTAATAAATTGCTCTGCACTGAAAATGGTTATGTGCCAAATGAGCTAGAAGTGAGTATCTGAATTGGGGGGCAGTGAAAAATGGAGATTTGGAACCATTTAAGAACATTTCATGATAAAACCTAAAAGCCACACTGCTCTATCAAAAAGTTTACGGACTAAAAAAGTAGCTTATCTTAACAGAAATGTGAGAGCAGCTGAAAGGTATGTGAGTATGCATGCACATAAATCACATATACATATCCACTCAAAGGTGGTGTGCATACATGGATATGTATTACAGATACATCGCATAAACATATGCATTTACTGGACCAGAAAATAGGTGGTAAAAATAAGCATATAGTTCAGACTTATTTAGGTAAACTGCTAAGAGAAGGAAAATAACAAACTGTACCAGCAGTTTATGATGATCTCTTCTCTGATGCAAAGGAGTTTGTAAGTGTTTTGGTCTCATGTTTCCAAAAGGACTTAAGCTTGTCATGGGATGCTGACAAGCATTTTCTGGACTGTTAGGCTGGAGAAACAGGGTGTTTGCTCTTGTGGGTGCTTCTAACTTCAGTCTTTGCTCCATGGTTTCCTGAGATTGAGGGGAAATGAGATGAATTATCAGATTGCCCTCTCCAGTTTGTCTAGCCCAGCAAAAGGAATCTTCACCACAGTGTTAATTCATTATTGCAGGACAATACTGTCACAAATGATCCTAGAAGAGCAGAATTGTTTGATACATATTTTTTTCAGTGTTCGGGGCAATGAGTCAGGGAGATCTTTCTAATCTAATATTAATGTTCCGGGACGTTAAACAACAGCTATTTAAAGTTCAGCCTTTTCAAATCAATAAGAACAGATCGCTTGCACTCAAGAGTTTAACTTTGAATAAGAAATGTACCGTAGAATGTGACAGCAAGCACAGATCTTCAAAGACACTGGACCAGACTCAGGAGTGGTGATGCAGCCTTGGCCACAGCACAGCGCCCAAATTCTGGTACTCTGAAGAGGGGTCACAAATACCACGAGGGTCAGGGCAAATCCCCTGTTCAATGAAAGGTGCATAAGAGTAATGTTTCCTTCTTCAGAGAGGAAGCTCAAGCCTGACTTGATTTTTGTTGACAAGGGCAGGATTCCTCTCCCTGCATGTTATCTGTCCAACATTTACATCTCTCTGTCCAGCTGGTCCCAGAGGGTGTCCAAGCAGCAGAGAGGGAGAGGCCAGCTCGTGCGACCTGGGGCAGCGGTCAAAGGCAGGCATCCCCAAGGGTGAGACCCCACCACTCCCAGCCTGCCCCAGGGAGGACGCGAGGTGCCTGCCAAGGGACAGGAATCTCACAATACTTGTGTTACCTTTCTCCTGCATACATCCTTCAGCATTTAGCATGGGTGAGCTCTGCAGACCCTCTTCCTCTGCCCAGTTACCTGCCTCCCTGGAAAACATGAAAGCTTGATAACCTTATGCCCCCTGAAATCTGCCTGAGAGAAACCTAAGCAGTTAGTACAGATCATTTTTTGGAAATGAGACAAAAGTGGGGTAGGAACTATAGATAACTGAACCAGAAGATAATCATATTTAAAGACGGATTTTATTTTGTTGATGACATTTTTATTCTGGAGCAACAGAAAGGGATATCCTAAATCTTCCACGTCCATAATGATCTTTGCTGTACAGCCTGCAATGAGTCAGAATGACATCTGAAATCTTACTGAATGGGCTACAAACCAAGCCTTGCTTTCCTTGCACAGGCTTTCTGTATAAGGAAAAGAGGGAAAGCAATTATATTTTTTTTACACCCACTGATTAAACTAAAAAACACCAAACAAGCCTTGGTAGGTGAGGGGGTTGAAAGCTTCTCTGCTTCTCCAATCATATCAGCTAGCTTACCAAAAGTTAAGGCCTGCCCTTGCAATCCTTGTTGTGATCATAGTAGCTCTAAAAGTTTGTTATGAATGCTGATATCAATACCTACCCTAAACCTGACACGTAGTTTAAAAGAAAGGGAAGTCACAAGGATGAGGTGGGCTTAAAGCAAAAAAAATACTCACATCTGTTTCAAAATGTGTAAGATGTGTTCACTGCATCCCAACTAGAAAAAAAAAAATCTTGGCAGCACAGTGACAACATTATTTCATCTCTTGTACAAACACACAAAAAATAGATGTGTGAAACTGCATTGAAACCTGAATAACTGGAGAGCAACGGTCTAAGAATCCTCAGCATTAAACACAAATCCTGTTGAAGTTTCTACTTAGAAAACTCAGTCCCATCTTAGTCTAAATTTTCTGGAGAAAAATAAATTTGAAATAATTTTATGTAAAGAAAGTGTTTGATTGGACCAAGTCAACCTAAAACTCTGCATCTGTCTGAGTGATCAGCATGAGCGTCATTACTTTTTCCTCATTCCTTACTGGTTATTTGCCGTCATTGAACTACATACCTTGTGAGGCACTGACATCCAGCTGTGCATAACTAGAGTAAGGACTTACACCCTAAAATGTTACAGTGCCAGTACAGTCACAGAGATTACCAATAACCAAATACCAAAGTGTCAATGCACTCAAATTCTGTCAGTCAGAGACAGTCAAAATATCTTAGAATAAAACATGTTGAAACAATGCAACTTGACATTTATAGATCAATATGTGTTTGAAGCTTTTGTTTTCCAAAAGTTTTGATCTTTTAAATTTTCATCCCAATTTGTAATGAAAACAAGTGTCTAAATATCAGAATTCCTCAAGGGAAACTCCATTTTTTCTGTCTTTTCTAAAAATAAGACCAAACTTTTCTTCCTGAATGACAGAAATCTGTAGATATGTAGATCAGATCAGAATTTACTTCCTATTGCTCAGCTAGAAATCTGATTACATACCCAGAAGACTTCACAGGTTTATAACCAATCCTATATTTGTCCTTTCCAACAAAGCTTGAACCCAGTCCAGGTTAAAACTGTGTCTCAGATGCAGGAGGATCAGAAGTTTCCAAACACTTGGCTTATTTTCTCTCGCAAACCCATACACTGCTGCAGAGGAGCTGCTGCAGGAAGAGGTGTTGTCTGCAGACACGGCCCAGGTGCCAAGGTCCGCAGCATCATCTGGGTGTTGTACTACAACCAATTCTGTCATGTTCTCTCTGCCTTCAGCTGGACTAAAGGCTAGTGTCCTCAGCAAACTCCATGTGTTAGAGAAAAGCCTTCCGCTTTCAAACTAGATTAGTTCTGCTTTACTGAACATCCAAAGCTTATGATATTTAACATGCTGAAACGTTATTGCCTTTAACCATCATATTATAAGCACATGAAGTTTCAGCAAAATTAGGGGAAAACTGTTTACTCTAAGAAATGCTTGGGTTGGCAATCCAATAAACTCTCTAATAAGTTGCAAATTTAAGTCATCACTGGACCACAACCAACAGTATAATTAGCCTGGTGTACACCTTAGCTCTTAATCATTGCACAAAGACCCTGTGACGCAGAGCAGAGTCTAACCCTTCAAAGGACAGGACTGAAAGATAGGTCCTCAGGAAATGAACGTTTTGAGCCTTCACTGATGCAGTCCTAAATTGCTATCATTTTCTATTTCTGTCCTGCATCATTATTATTATTATTATTATTATTATTATTATTATTATTATTATTATTACTATTACTATTACTATTACTATTGTTCATTGAGGTTCATCTGTTGCAACAAAACCCCCAGTGGAGATGAGACCATTGCTGCCCCGTGCAGACACACAGCCAGGAACAGCTCCGGCTGAGCTGAGCAAGAGCAAACCAAATAAAAGGATGATAAGGAAGAGAAAAGGAATGGGAGAAGATACAGCTTAGCCCTCCTGACTTGGTGGACCACTGGTCTTCACCTTGGCATTGGTGTTTTCTTGGCTGTGCAGACAATCTATTCCCTCACAGAGACAGAGCAGATTTGCTCATTCATTTCACTACTCTTCACAGTCAGGGAACAGAACACTTGAAGTGCCACAATTTCTGTGGCGTACATATTCACCATCATCACTTGTTAAGGGCAAGATGCTGTAGAAGGCATCTTGTAACTTTTCTCCATCTCATCTTAACAGGTTGAAAAGTTTAGGGAGTGATACAGTGTCCTTTTGTTTTCTTCTCAACCATCCCTTAGAGCAAAAACCTCAGCTTTTTGTTGGGAAAAAAAGAGCCCTAGTCCATACGGTGTCAGAAAATGATGTAGTTGCACTGCATATACCATGCAGTGTATGACAGGAGATGAGAACAAAACCCACAACTAATTCCAAATTTTTCAATATACAAAATGAACTCAAGTGTTGGCTGGAAACAATTATTTTCAGTAGCCTGCAAAGGTATCTGGATGAATTGCCTTTTGTGTTTAACACCTTCCAGGCCTGTGCTCAGACATTCTTCATAGTGTGTGTACAGTGAACATAAAAGACCTCCACTGTCTTCCACCAGATTTACACTAGATAAAATCTGTTGGCTTTAATGAAGATGTACCTTTTTTCATATCTGTGTAAGTAAAAAGAGAATCAGATCTCCTCAGTGAAAATGTCAAGTTGTTAATGGTGTTCATTTTTAGTGTAGAAATAATGAGGAGAAATATCCAGCATAGAATTATCCTGGCATGAGGAATAATACATAAAGATGAGATTCGTCTCAGATATTTCTACCCATCCAAAAGACATGTCCCAGCACCTTACATAGTAGATACAAAGATGTCCATGAAGGATCCAATCTCTTCTAGGTATCTGGCTTAGGGTGAGATAAATCTTCCCTGGAAATCTTTCTCTCTCCCTACATTGACTGTAAAGTAAATCTATATTAGTTGCTGAGGCTAGAAAACTAGATAGACATGAATCCTGTTGCATTTGTTAAACACCTGCAAGGCTGCAAATGTTGAGCTTCTCTATGAGACAGTGCTTCAGCCATTTAACATCCACCATGAGCCCAGCTCAGGGAGCCGGCACCAACACACCAGCTAAGGAGATGAGGGAGGGCCCCTGTCTGTCAGAAACACCCTCTAAAGACCCAGCACACACAGCTTTGTGAGCAAATTTTTTTCATTATAACTATAGTGAAAAATCAAATCAGAATATTCCTTTGGTTGATCCCAGATGTTGTTTTCCTTCACAAGCTGTCTGGTGAAGTACAATATTTTGTTTACACAGAAAATGAATAATTTGTTTCATGTTATTTGTTTTACTTTTATTTGTTTTGCAGTTAAGTACAGCCAGGGTTGTTCCCATCAAATTGAAAATTTGATGCCTTCTGTGCATAATAAAACAAACATTTCTGTTCTTTAAAAAAAAAAAAAAAATCCTCAGCCAAATAGGAATAATTCAGTTAACATGAAGTTTCAGTTTTCAACACGGAAATTATTCACCCAAAGAGACTTGAAACATTAGGATCGTTAACTAATTACAGCTTGTGATATCCCCAATGCAGTGGTAAGAGGACATTTTCCATGTTATTAAATTCTGGCCAGGCTGGAATCAATGTATTTGCAAAGACTGATGAAGCATCAGATCTTTTGAACACGATCCTGTGCAATATATTCCAAGGCAGCAATTTACTGAAAAGAGTGGGTGCTTTCTTTTTACCTTTATTAAGACCATTGTGTGTTGGCTGCTGCATGTATTTAATCATGTTGCATGCTGTGATATTTAGTGGCACAAAGGCTCTGAAGTTATGAAGATTGTGTTGCTTCATGTCACTGACAGCAGCTACCCATTTATCCACCAAACATCCTATGACGTTCTTAAAGGCATCTGACATGGTCTTGGCTGTGTTTGACATGCCGCATCCAACTTCATCTAGCTTAAAGTGTCATTACACAAACTGCCTCCCAATATGCTCTGTAGAGATAAATACAATTGCAGATTAAAACAGAAATCTATCAAGTGAGGGACAAAGTGGTTCAGAAGAGAAAAGATACTTTGAGTTTGGAAATCAGTGTGAGAGGTATTCTTCACATCGGAAGCAGCCCACGAGAAGGGTCTTCCACCATAAAGATGAAACTGCTTATCAGACAAAAAAGGGTTATATAGTGCCACCATACATCACATCAAGTAGTGTGAAGCCTCACAGTGAGCCTTTTTGCTGGTGAGGGTTAGGGCAACACACAAGCCACTTTTCCAAACATATATAAGCCATAAATCACAAACAGATATCTACCCTGTGGTCCCTTAGGCACCAGTATCGTCTCCTTCACCCGAGCAGGTTCTCACATGTTTCTAAATTCTGATCAAGTCCTAACAGTCTTTGAGTTTGATCCCCCAAACCTCTGTCTGCTCATCTGTCTTCTAAATCTGCCAGTTCTTACCTCTCACTAGAGAGTTTTCTTCTAGAATAAGTAAATCAAGACCTTAAATCAAATTTCTCTAAGTTGATTTTTTGCACATTCTGTTATATGCTTGAATAATTCTGAGCAAAACATTTATTGCTGAGGTCTGCACCATAGAACTTGACTGTTGAAGTAGTGAGGCAGAAGATAGAGGAAAAGATATACTGAGTTAATGAACCATACTCACATCTATACTTTCTACAAAAGACCTTCCAAGTGGAAATTATTGAGGTTTCTTTTGTGTTGTTCTGTTTATCAGAAGACCTTAATCCTTCCAAATGTTTCACCACTGGGTTGGATGTTATGATGATATCACAGAAAGGTTTTGGTGTACAAGACTTCAAGAGGTTCTGAACATTATAAGATGATGTTCTGTTTTCCCTCAAAAATCACCTCTTTGCTCAAGAACAGCTCTCCTGACTTCTGTGCTGAATGAGAACTCAGCATTTAAAAAAACCCAACATATAGCCTAAGAAATATCATATGCAGAGACAGTTCTATCCAATGTGTCATGATCTTCACATTTTAAATATATACTAAAACCATTTTTTCCAATTGAGTAATTCATACTTTATCACTTTATAAGATTGATATACAAAACCATATTGGCTTGTATATCACATTAGTCAACTATTTGTATTCCTGATAATGATTATTTTCTCTTTGTTTTGCTCCATGCACATGATAAAAGGCTACCAGACAGATAGCTGAGGTGGTAAAGAGGTGTATGTTCACAGGTATTTTTAGCTCTAGCAGAATCATACAATATTATATATGGAATATTTTCCATTTATTTGATGAGAAATCAGAGGGCATTACCAGCTAGCTGCTTCCTGTTATAACCTGTATCACAAACACTTGAAGTTGCCAGCCTGAGAATTAGATCACACTACTCTAAGAATCCTAAGTACAATGGTTTGCCCTGACCTGGCGAACTTCTTTAAAGAACTAAAAGTATATGTTTTGTCAGAAAGAAGTACACTGTGGTAATAAAACTGGAGAACAGAAATATGTCTGTGAAGTGTTTTACTGAATACAAGGCAGTCTTGGTTTGGATGGGAGGCTCAAAGGAGAGCTAAGGAGAAGGCAGGCATGTGTCATCGATACCCCAAAACAATTGCTGTATGGGAGGCAGGAAGCAACCCCGGCTGTACCTGTATCTCATTTCACTGCCCAATTTTGACAAGCAGAAAAAAAAAACTCATAAAGGTTTGTCAATTTACCTGGTGCTTCAGACAATTATTTGAGTGTGAACTAGTCTCTACGTGAGACTATCCGCTCCCTGGCTGCTCCACTACTCCTGCCAGTGAGAATGTCAAAGTAGTGGGTGGTTTTGCAATACGTCTGTGCTAGTGGCTGGACAATAATCTCAGACTCACTTATCTGCCAGCACCTAATGGGTTTTTCAGTCATCGCCATCCACATAGGCCAGTCACACAACATTGAACCAGATGCTCACTTCTCCTTATCACATTGCCACTCTGTAAGCCATCTACACTTGACCGTTTGCCAATTTTTCTTTTAATAAGAAATCTCTTTCTTCCTGTTTGTGTAGAAATCCATCATGGAAAACAATATTATTTACAGTATACTCTGGCTACTGGCTATGCCCAAAAATAGTGCTTAACAGGAGGTAAAGATCTGCCACTACTACCTCTGCAGAAAGTGCTACATCTAATGCCAGCCATATAATTACTGCTCTTTCCACCTCCAGTAAAATTTATAGGCAGTACTGTCATTTAGGGTTTCATGAGGATGGACTTTCATGCTTTATGGTGAGTACATTAATAGCTTCTAACTACTGAAGTTTCTAATAATCCATATTGAAAAAAGAAATTTATTACCACCCTATTACAGCCATTTTAATGTTCTACAAGCATATTATTTGCACATTTGAGTATAAGTCATCAATAAGTCCTTTCTAAGGAGATTACTTTAATGTAACTAAATAACATAATGATTCTGCAGACTATGGGTAAATGTCAGCCACCTGCTAACAACCAGGAAAACTCCTGGCAGAGGGAGACTCGGGTGGTGTTTTTGTGGTGGATGCTGTCTTGGTTAACTCAGCAAGGATTGAGTTAGTGATTCCTGAAACAGGGTTACTAAGGAGCTACAGATTAAGCCAATGGTTTAACAGGCAATGAAGGAAGATTATAACTTCTATAGAATGAAAACCAAAAGGCTACATGTGGAGTCTTTCCTAGCCTCTCCAGAAAGAATTTATGGAATTTCTTCACAAAGGAGATTTTGAGGAGGGAGAAGAGTCTTGTTGCCATTTTTGTTGCTGCAAAACTTCACCTGAATTCTGACAGTTTAGGAGCCTAATGTTCTCTACAATGGTGGTAGATCTGTGAGGCCTCCAGTCCAAACCACTGCAGAGGACTGGGCCAGCTCGGAGATGGTTGCTCAGGGCTGTGTCTAGTCAGGGTTTGAATATCTCTGAGGATGGAGACTTCACAATATCCTTGGGCCCTTGTTCCTATGTTTGACTGGTATCATTAGGGAAAAAAAATAATTTTGAGTATCTTCCTTTCTACAACTTGCATCCACAGCCTCTCATCTCATTGCTGACAAGGGTCCTGTTCCACCTTCTCTACACCCTCCATCAGGCAGCTGAAACCAGCAGTAAGGTGTCCCCTGAGAATCAGTTTCTCCCTGAGTTTCTCCACTGGAAACACTGTTTCCCAGTATTTCCAGGAATCACACAGGAGTCCATCAGAGACTACAAGAGGACCATACAAGAGACTATCACCCCAACTACTCTTCCCAAGCCAGGCAGGAAAAGAAACTGGCAGTTGCTGCAGCCTCCTTACTTCAGGTGCATGAACATCAGTACATGAAAAATTTACAAGATTCCTCCTGCTGTTGTCCCATCATTTCCCTCAAATAAATGCAACCTCTCTGTAAAGATGTGATAACACACTGGGTGTCAGCGATAAGAGATTTCCAGGTGAGACACATCTGCATCAGCTGCTGTGCAGCACCTTGCTGCCACTGGCACCTAATTATATATGTGGGCACTTTCCTCTGATACCCATGCATGGCCCGGTTGAAGGCTCCTCTGTCACTTCACTCAGCTTTAAGACTTTCTGTGACACACTCAGAAAATGCTGCCTTAGTCCCCATGGCAAGACCAGGGCCCCATGGCACAAGCAGAGGAGCATGGAGAAGGGTGAGCACCCAGCAGTTGTGGATCCTTGTACATCCCCTCTCTTCCCCTCGCCCTGCCAGGCTCTGCCATCAGATGCTGAGGCTAGATGGGAGCAGAGATGTTGATGGACACTGCAGAAGCCAGCATTCCCCAAGAACTGTCCCTCCTCCCTGCCAGTGCTTTCTGGTCTCATGTGCCTTCAACCACAGCGGAGGCATGTTGTACTGCGCCACTGTGCAAACTACCAGGTCTTGTAATTGAATATCTGTTTGGGTTCCCTTTTGATTATCTGTCTGAAAACAAAACTCCATAGCTAAGCATTATTTCTTTTTTATGTTGCTGATGCTGCTGTGTCAGGGCAGTGGTATTAATTTTGGACACTTCATCAAAAAATCTCCTTTCAGGCTTCCTTCTTGCAGCCTCAAGTCAAGAAAAGCAAGCAATGAAACTATTGTGACTGAAGAAAGGAATAAGGTATTCGGCTTTTTATTAGTTACAAAATTTATTTCACTGCTGTTTCAACTTGCTCGCATCCTTTCCACAAGACAAACATCTGGATATATTTTATGGAAGCAAATTCTGGGGATGCTGGGGCCACATCACAGTGCTGTACAGCAAGGGCCCTTAAAAGTCTGCAGCACCTTTGCATGCATTTAAAAAGTAGAAACAAGGAACAGAAGGATTTGTACATGGTACTTTCATGTACAACACCATTGCTTCTATAAATATGCTCATCCATGCACATCTCAGTACACCTGGCAAATTTGTCAAGATTGAAAAGGATGCCATGAAAAGGCTATTTGCAGCCCATCTCTGATTCAGTGATATTTGTGATAATTTCACAGCCCCAATTTTGCTGTGAGGGGTTTTTTTTTTCCTACTTGGGAGGTGTTAAACAACTCTTCCTTTATAAATGTAACTACTTGTGGGGGGCAGAAATCTAAAAGAAAGAATTGCTGAAAAATGAAATTTTCCAATTGCCTTGAAGCAATAATTGATTTTATCAAATCACTAACGCTCTAGACTTTACCTCTTTATCCAAAATTATTCTTGGAAATTGTTTCAGTCTCAAGAATTAGTCTGGAATGGGAAAGGCAGGTTGTCTGCAATCTCAAGCACATCTCATGCTACCCTTCACTGTTATTTGAAAGATCTGAGTCAACACTTGCTGTCTGCTAATGGAATTACTCCATGTAGACAGTGTTTTATTCAAATAGATACCTGCACTAGTAGAGGACAAGGGTTTAAACCAGACCATCTCCCAGTGAGGGACTTTCTCTTCTGTGTGTGTAGGAATATAAATATAAGCATAAACACAAATTTTATGTTTATATATGTGCATATGTGTTTGTGCATATGCAAAACCTGTTTACAATGGTAAAATTACACCCCACCAAAAGAAGATGGCTGATCCTTTGAGAAATGGTACCTCTTATCCACAGTACAAACCGTGGTGACACCTGGAGCCAGTGAAGGAAGGAGAAGTCTCATGAGCAGAAGTTGTTCACAGTCTGCTTTGCTGGTCCACTCCTCCCTGTCTGTCTTAAATTCAGACCATTCACTTTCTTCAGTGAGATAGTCAAGAGAGAGGTCAGTCCTTGTCCTTATCTGACAAAGGTGCTCGAGCCAGGGGCTGCTGTCATCTCCCAGGAAAATCTCATTGGACAGGTAAGTGTGATGACAAACCAGCAGCCACAGCCAAAGTCACTTTTCCTGTCAGCATCTCCACCAGGGCAATCAGAAATGGGTTTGCATCAGCATGTCACATCGTTGCACCAGGATGGCTCAGTGTTTTGCCAGTTATCAGGCCTAGCATAAAGGACGCAGCCAGCATAAAGATGAACCAATAACCAAACTGTATTTGATACAAAAGGGTCAGTACATGGGTGAGTCCTGGGGGTACAAACAAGTCGGTCACATTATACATAATCGACATCAATCCCACTGACCCCAACAACACCACCACAAAACCAACAATGGGTGGAATAAATGATGACATGCAGTCTCCCATAGAAGGGACAAGAGACAACCCAGTCAACAAACCAAACACATAAGACCAAGGAAGCCACATACTGAATCTCTACACAGCCCACGTTTACAAAAGCCAGACCTGACTGGAGCCCAGTCCCAGGGAGGCAGGAGGTCCTTCCCCAACAGGGAACTCTGCACAGGGCATCCACCTCACAGACAGACACTGCCCCTGCCTGCAAGGGGTCCCAGCTTTTATCCCCAAGTGGGACACCTGGCCTTGGGTTACTGAATGCAGACCCCTGGGGTCATTTACCCAATGGCTCTCCCTGCAAGGCCGGCCGCACCCTGGAGGGAAGCCTAAAGGCAAACTCACCCCCCCTTTGGGAAGGGCTGTGGGAATCACCCATATGTCAACCTTAATTCGGGGCTTGGGGTTGAAACCCCAGCATTTCATTCAGATGCAGGATCCTGACATTTACAGATGGGGGAAAGAAACTAAACCCACCCCATGCAAACTACCATTGCTGCTCTCTGTCTGCTGGCTAAGTCTGAGGTTCCTAATTAACATCTCCTTATTAACAGAGCCAGGCAGGAAGTCCCCAACAAAATGTAATTTGAAGAACTGGGGGAAGGGGAGAGGGGATGAAGTTTTATAGTATTGAAAATTGTAGTTTAGAGAAATTAAAGGTTGGAAAATGTCAAGAACTCAAAATGAAGTGTTTGAAATTATCTTTTTATGTATTTATTTACAGCTCATTGGTTTGATGGAAAAAAAAAAAAACACACATTGAGACTTTTTCATTCGATCTTATAACAGGGAAAAAATTGTTCTACTCTCAGAAATTGTTCAAGGATGAAAAAATATTTCTTTCCGAGCTTTCACTGAGCAAAGGTCATTGCTGAATTCCCATGTTACTTTCCATGGGTTCTTTCCATTAATATGTCTCACATACATCCACTGCTGTGGACGACATAGCAAGCTCTTGAAAGTACAGATTGCCTTAGTGTTCTGTGTTAGTAGTGTTAATGCATCCAGTCAGCACAGAGTAAGTTTTTGCAAATCAAGACCTGATATTGACACCTGAGTATACAGAATTTTATTCTACACCAGTCTTACAAGCTTTGATCTCACTTTCAGTTGGTGATCAAAGCTGAACACTAATTCCACCTTTGCCACCCAGACCAAATCAATGCAATAGGGCTAGAGTGTGGCAAGTGTCCACCTAAGTCCTGATGCTTTGTCACCAGGTAACTACATGTGCAGCACCAGGTAGCCCTCCCACCCCCTTCTGAGCCCCCCATCTCCTGCATGCTCTAACAAGCTTAAGGTTCCTCATCAGAAAGACTGGAAGCTGTAAATGATACTGTGCCATACAAATACAGCAGGGTATGTCAAGGACATTTTTAATGTCCAAGGGGTACTTGTGGTGATAGAGTAGGGATTTTTTCAGTCACCCAGTTCTTAGAAGTGCACAGAACAAATAATTTTTCCAGTACTATTAATATCCTCTTTATAAGCACAAAATTTCAGCAGCTGGTTCTTCAAAAGCTGCTTTCCATCACATATTCGGATATCTTCTCAGGTGCAACAAGACTACCAGCAACCTCTCTTCCAAGAACACCCCCTGGTAGTACTGAAAAGACTCTGTATAATTGGAAAATTAGTCAAGAGTCAACAAGTGTTGGTGGTCAGTAGTACAGGGAGATACATTATCTGAGTGTTTGCAAACCTTTACCAGCTCTCAACAAAGGATTTACCAGTCTCAATGATAAAGAAAAAAACAGCTTTGAAACGTGTCTCAACAATAGCATTGTTACAGGAATCCCAGAATTCTCTGGTAGTATCCTGGGCTGATTCTACCAGATGTACGTGTTATTTAACTCTACAAAATAATTCAATGCAAAACTCTGTTATATCTTTGCCCTCTAGAAAGCAACTACCCAGTAAGAGTTTTGATGGTAAAAGATTAGTTTGCCACTTACCATTACATTGGTCAATAATCTAACCTTGCTAGTAGTGGACTGCACTATGATTGATGATCAATTATTTGAACTTTCATTCCTCCAGAATTATAGACACGATAAAAAAAAAAAAAAAAAAAAAAAAAAAAAAAAAAGACAGAAATTAAACATTTAACCGTTACACAGAGGCTTAATATTAAACTTCATCCAATACATTTATGTTTTCCTTTCCATGTCACAGCCTGATAGCATTTGTTGCAGGAGTTTTAAAAATTATTGACTCATTTTTCATTTTGTTCAGTACTGACTCGGGGGGATGGCAGGAAATGACAAAGAAACAAGGGGTCATTGGTATAAACAACTCCTAGGAAACAACTCTTGCTTTCTGTTGTAAAAACTGTTACTCCTTAGGGTCCATTCCTGCCATGCTTAGGCGTTGTCTGAACACTGAGAAAGCCAAAGTATCTAATGCCACATTCAAGAAGGCCAATGTCAGGTCACTGGGAAGTATCTCATACCATTACAATTTAATATCATGTTATTATTCCAAAGCAGGAGCTCCATGGCAAGAAGGCTGCTTCATCCTGGAATAGTGTCTCCGCACTGATAGGAAGTTTACTATCCACACTGAATTACAGGATGTGTACTGGTGCTTTGTGTCGGCCAGGTTGTTGTCCTGCTGAGTATCTTCCTGTGGGATTCGTTATATCATTGTAGAGTGGACAACAGGGAGAGTGATGTTAGTCTTGGACTTGTCGTGAGAACGATATAGACTTGAAAACATACTCCGTGCTTTGCTTTCCTTTCACTACAGGAAACAAGTTGCTTGCCCCCAGTCTACACCAAAGGTAGACCATCTCCTGATCTGTTCCCCTCAGCAGCTATCTATTAGGCCTTTCTTAGAAATCAGGTCCACAACTTTCACGGACAGTGAAAATCCTCTTATCTGACCTGTCTGTTGGCAGGTGCAAAAAGAATTATCCTGGTGTGCCAAAGGCTGAGCTGCAGCAAGTGTCATCAAGATTAATGACTGCATCATGGCAAGCTGGACAAATCAATCAGAGACCCTGATGGCAGTGAGAAAGACCAGACCCCATTACCCA
Source organism: Athene cunicularia (assembly GCF_003259725.1). Taxonomy (NCBI): domain Eukaryota; kingdom Metazoa; phylum Chordata; class Aves; order Strigiformes; family Strigidae; genus Athene; species Athene cunicularia. Next base: position 14,990,487 of record NW_020799105.1, read on the forward strand.
TCCAACCCATTTGTCACCATGAGCTCCAGACACTGCTCAGCACTTGCTGGGTGGGATGGACCCCACACCTCATGCTGCCCTCAGCTCCCGAGACACCTTGCAAAGGCCACTGTCCCTGCACACATTATTTCCTGCAGCAGGTACTCTGCACATCTCACTGGGGCCATTCCAGCCAGTGGGATGAGTGCAGAGTCATCCCACCAGTGCCGACGAAGAGTTGAACAGTAGTGCTTGTCATGAGCCTGGTCAGCTAAACTGCCCCCACTGCAATTAAACTTTCTAGGAAGCTTCTGCTCAGATTCAGATAGTTCTCAGTTCATCCCATCTACTTTGCTTTGCCTGGAAATCAGCCAGAGAAACACTTTTTTTGCAAGCATTTAAAGGGAGCAATACCTTCTGTTAGCAGAGCAAGTGGCAAGGGAAGTTAACAAGGAAAAAGAAAAAAAAAAAAAAAAAAAAAATACAAGATTAGACAGGTCTTATCTGACCCGCCAGGCTGACTAAGAAGGAGGCAGGCTATAAAGCAAAGTCAATGCATCCTCTCTTCCCCATTCCTCTAATATTCTGTCTGTGATGATGTGAGATTCTCCAGGCAAGGAAGGAACATCCCCACCTCCACCGGTCATCATGTCCTTGAAAGAAAGGAGCGTGAGCAGGTGTATGACTCATTTCTCCAATTAGGCATAGACTGAAGAATCCTTTTGCTCTCCAAAACAGCCCACTCCACTGAGAGACATCTGGTATATCCTATGTGAGTTAACCTCATACTACAATCTCAAAAACACACACAAATGAAACCAGGTCCCTCCTGCTGGCAGCTTCTCTGCATGGGGGGGTGTGACGAGCCTTGTCCTTGGAAGATGGTTGCTCTGTGGGATGTGGAGTAGAGCTGCCTGTAGGACAGGTACTCGTCCCCATGTAGAGAGGTGCTGCAATGCCTATGAATGAGCCTTTTAATGATGGATGAATAAAATTTGCCCTGGTGAATTTCTACCTGATGGAAATCACAGAGATCTGGGCCAAACCAAGAATGCTTACTGGAGGTATAAGGTGATCCAAAAAGTTGCTGTCCTTTTGCTCCACCCTCTACCAAAGGCCTGTGGAGGACCCTCTCCGTTTGGAGGGTTGGAGCTCCCCATCACCCACCTTGCCCACTCATCAGCTGCTCTCTGGAGGATTCACTCCCCCAGGGGATACACAACCCTACCTGATCCGCCTGAGCAGTTAATACTCCTAACAGCTCTGTGTTTCACATCCTTAAAGAAAAATGAAAAGAATAAGATCACAGCACTTCCTCAGTAAATATCCTGCAGTTCAATATCAACAGAACTGGGATTGTCACTGCAGGAGTAACAGTAGACCCTTAAAGGCATTTAAATTTCTACCATCTAGATGCCAACCTCTAGCGTTACCTATCAAAAGATCTTTGAGGATCTAAGTTTTCTCTGGAAATTTCTTGTTCATGATTTAACAAGATCCACAGTCTTATGGGATGTCCTGGGGCAAATTCCCAGGGATTCAACATTTTAACAGATCAATCCATTTAAGACACTTTTCTACCACTCACATCTAAACTTGTCACACTTTGCTAATCGAATGCAAAGTCAGATGTGCAGAAGGGCTTGGGCATTATGCTCTGATATAGCCCATCAGTTATAAACACACTGCTTTTTCCTTGGAGAAGCGTCTGAACTCCGCCACTTCCTGCAGCCTAACAAGAAAGAGGACTGGGTCTTGTGCGTTACCTCCATGCAGGTCAGGGTTAAATTGATGGCATTGATGAAATGTAAATGGAATATATTACGTAAAAAGAATTGCATAATGTTCCCAGATGTTTTCAATTTTCTGAGTACTGCTAAAAATAAAATGAACTTTTAATACTTAATCAACACAGTTATTCATTCTCTTTTACCCAAGATGAAATTTCCCATGAATTTTTTATGGATACACGTTAGTTATTGCCTTTGGCTTCCCGGTTCAGACACAGTTCTGCCCTCTGTTCCACTGATTGTACAAACTACCCCCCACTGCATAGGCTGGGTATACCCTTAGGTCCTTAAGAAAGCTCTTCAATTGATTTTATAAGTCTGTTCAGGTTTGGCTAGACTTTTACTTCAGGAGAGGAAGATTTGCAAGGAGTGCATTAGCTACCTAATGGGTGCATAGCTCATGCTTTAGTACCACCTGGTCACAGACCCTTGTAATCCCCTTACCCCAGAGTGGTACCTATCTCATACAGAGCCTGGAGCAGCCTTGGCAACATGGGCAGGGTGTGATGTGGCTTATCATGGGTGCCTGTCCAATATTTACTTCCTTTCATATCATCCTGCACTCTTAGATGCTGGTGGTAGAGATGCTTTGAGCATGGCAAGATGAAGACTTAATTGGATGGCGCCAGGCTGGATTTCTCTTTGCATTCTGCACTAATAAGAAAATCCACTGCAGGGAGGGGAGTCCTTCACATCCATTAAATCAGTGGGAATTCTTTTTATTCTGGACTTAAATGACTCTGTGATTTTTATTCCTATGTTTATTGCATAGCATTCTACAGCACAAGTCCTTAAAAATGAGAATGTGTTTTCCTGATATATCAGAGATGAAATTCCAGCCAATTTGTGCCGAAGGTTCTTGTGTAAATGTGTTGCATGCATCTTGGTGAATAAATGATTCAAAAGGAAAAGGAGCACAGAGAAATCTTGAGTGACAACCAAGTGTCTGATTTGATTGTTTGAACAAATAAGAATGTTTGCATGGCGATCTCCTAAAAGCAAGGTGCTGCAAACAAAGAAATGACCAGGGCGATATTGAACGGTCAGCCTGAGACAACAGAGATGACACTCAAGTGACATGTCAGCTCATTGTAAAAATAAAAGCTTGCAGCTTCCAAATGTTTCTGTGAGTGCTTTAGCTTGTCATGCCATCTCACATCTCTAAGGAAATGATGAGGCATCAGCGGGGAAGACTTCACATCAGGGACAGGTGAAAGGCAGGAAAATGCAGGATTGGTATCCATCCAAGCACAGCTACTGCTTGGCTCAATAGCAGCACCAGACTCTGCTCAGCACGTCCCACTCATAAAGCAGGAGATTTTCTAACACCACTGTGTAGCCACAATTACAAAGCTGAAAGGCAATAGCCCATTATGTTGTTTTCAGCACCATTGGTATAGACTCATATGGCGTTTAGCAAAGGCATGTTTAGTGCCTTGTACGTCTTTTTTCTGCCAACATTGGGCATCCATTTAGAACAAGTCATTGAGCTTTATTTTTATTTTACTTTTTTCTTTTTTTTTTTTTTTCCAAAATGCACTAAGATGAATACTAACAGCCGCTAGGGCAAACAGAAAATATTCATTTATGTTTATCACGGAGAGTTAGAATCCTACCACACTTTACTTCTCATGGAGGAAATTCTTCCTGTGATGAATTAATCTTTATGAGCTAGTTCTCATTTCCTTCATTTCTTCACAGCTACCACATTTTCTTAAGAACAAAAATAACTGTTAATTTTTTTCATTATGAGAATTATGTCTTCTGCTAACCACTATTTGTAAAAGGCATGCCTGATCCTCAGCTGAAGTACTCCAACCCAGAAATCTAAAACCACCAGAATACTTACCTCTGTCATGTACTCAGGCCTAAATATTTCCACTGAATTTCCAGAAGCCCTTGAAGGGTAAACATTTTTGTAATGACCCAGTGCAGTCACCAGGAGCTATTACATTCTGAAATTAGCGACATGCTCTCTCCAGATTGCTCCATTTTTTCTTAGTTCATGGAAACCACCAAACAAATTGATCTGGTCTGCCATCACGCTCATTATAAAGGGTCATGGGAAGAACAGGAGAGTGAGCACAAGCTCCAGGAGGCTTTCGTGGGGTGTGCAGCTGTATTAATATATACCGCCCATGTGCCGCAAGAACTGCAGTCACCAAACAGCCATTCCAAATGTGCACTGAAACCCGCTGCCTCCCTCCTTTCTCTTATCCTCTGCCCATTATCTTATACAGAGGTTTGTGGGTTTTTTTTTTTAATTTACAAACTTTATGCTTTTTCAGTTTTCTGGCTTTTAGGGGTGTTTCTCTCTCCCCATGTCACCATTCTGCAGGTGCCAAAGCCACCTGGGTAAGCTGCAGGGACCACGAGGGACAGCACAAGGCATTAGATCAGCCCTGGATGTCTCTTAAGACCACCACTGGGACAATGCGGATGGGGGGCACTGAGTCAGTAGTGAAGAGCTATGACTTCCATGACTCTGCTTCCTGTCAGTTGAAAAACTCATAGTCTAAAAAGCCAATTAATTGACATTATTTAAAGACTGCTTTACAGGGGAACCCATTGTTGGAAGAGCTGAATCTCAACTCTCTGTGCTAAATTATGCACAGGAGTTAAGGGAGGTGAGAGTAAGAAATCCACTGGGTAATCATAATCACTGTGCAATTAGGTTTGATATCATAATAGAAGGTTACTCTCCTAGGGGTAATGCAGTGAGGGTGAACTTTAAAAAGCCAGATTTTAAAACCAAGAGAAAAAATATTAACAGAAGGCTCAAGGGCATAGTGAAACTCTGTAACAACTTACAGCAAATTTGTTCCTAGAGTAAGCCCCAGGAGTTGTACCAAGGGTGAGTTTGGCTAATGTAATAAGTCCGGAGGCTGTTTAAGAACCTGTGCTAGAGAAGTGGATGGTAGTTGGACATTTGAACTGAAAATAAGAACAGAAAGTATAAAATCTGCATGGCTGAGAAGAGTTGTCACGGTTTATCCCCAGCCAGAAACTAAGCCCCACACAGCTGCTCACTCACTCCCCCCCCGGGTCAGATGGGAGACAGAATGGGAAGAGTAAAAGTGAGAAAAAACATGGGTTGAGATAAAGACAGTCTAATAAGTAAAGCAAAAGCCATGCACATAAGCAAAGCAAACCAAGGAATTCATTCACCACTTCCCATCAGCAGGCAGGTGTTCAGCCATCCCCAGGAAAGCCGGGCTCCATCACACGTAACAGTTAGCTGGGGAGACAAACACCATCACTCTGAACATTCCCCCCTTCCTTCTTCCTCCCCCTGTCCCCTATGCTGAGCATGGTGCCATATGGTCGGGGATATCCCTTTGGTCAGTTGGGGTCAGCTGTCCCACCTGTGTCCCCTCCCAACCCCTTGTGCACCCCCCAGCCTCCTCGCAGGCGGCGTGGGGTGAGGAGCAGAAAGGACCTTGACCCTGTGTGAGCACTGTTCAGAAATAACAAAAACATCCCTGTATTATCAACACTGTTTTCAGCACAAATCCAAACACTGCCCCATACCAGCTACTATGAAGAAAATTAACTCAATCCTAGCCAAAACCTTCACAAGAGTTTACTGAAAATAAACATCCTTTTTAAAATTATAAGAGGTATCTGACTACAGAACAGAACAGAGGCTAGAGTAAATGCAGACAAGTTAGAAAGAAAACAGACACAGAGACATAGGACTATAAAAACAATTTCAAGATATTTCTGATACAGTAGAGAAGAAAAAATTAAACCCTCAACCAGGCATGCAATAAGTAAAACTTAGAAAGCACTGTTGTTATGTGACAGCTCTACTGCACCTAATTAACTCAAATATATGGATCTGCTGGAAGACACCACTATTTGTGGTTACTTGGTATCAAATGTATAAAAACAGGCATTTCTTCTGCAGAATCCCGTATCTTTGTGGGGAGAGGAGAAGGCTGAAAATCAGTGAATGCTGAAGTAGGAAAAAACCCCTTGGCCTGAGTTATTTGTATGGATGTAACTAAAGAGATTCCTTGTCTGTGCGGCTTTCTGTGGGAAATTAGAGAGTGACTTCAGCCGTGATTTACTTTAACTGTGGAAGGTGAACAGGACCTGAGGAAGGAGTTATGTGGCCTCCAGTTCACCATGGCAGTAAATCACCCACACTAGCTAGTACCTAGCCCAGGCTGTAGAGAAAACAAACTATACAATAGTGAACCTGTCAAAGCAGGTGCCCCGCTCACCTTACCGAGTGAAATGCCCCCTTGAAAATGAAGGGAGGGATTCAGTGCTGGCTCCTATTGCAAGTAACAGCAAGGGAAAACTCACTGTGAACTAATGCAGGAGGAGTACTCTGCAATTCCTGCCGAAATACTGCCCATCCAGGCAGCACCACAGGCACTGCGCTGACCACCACCAGCACCATGGGAAGGACACAGGGACTACGGGGCTCGCTCAACCCCCAAAAGTGGTAGGGACACCCTGGCTGGGAGGTGATCTCCCACCCCTGGGAACAACCACCATGCAGCTGGTGCCACACAGGACACAAGGGCATGGATCTCAGCATGGAGAAAACCAGCAGTTTATTAAAATATGAAGTTTTCCAAAATGTCATCAGTCTCTCCTTTCATGTTTGTGCAGCCTTAAGCACAATGGGGTCTCAACCTCAGCTGTACCCCATAATGTCACCATAATGGAAGCAAATAAATGACAACGCGGAGTAAACCCACTTCAGTATCCGTAAGGAAATGCCGTTCTTTCAAAGCAATCCATCTTCTGAAAAGTTAATAAAATTGTACATAAAGGTGACCTGGTAGATATAATTTACTTTGGGTTTTCAAAATGCTTTTGATAAGGTCCGTCATAAAAGTATATTAATGATAATGAGAATGATCTTACATTTATGGTAGTACTTTTCATTCAGATGAATCCCAAAGTGCTTTACAAAGTTTTTACTAACTGATTGTACAAATCATGTGTCATATATATCCCCAAAGCGCTGCTGAGTCTGGGAGGAGGCATGACAGCTATTTAATTGCCTAGCATGCTGCTGTTCAATATTTTAGGGCAGGGTATAAAAGCAAAAGCTCCAACCATGCAATTAGAGACAATTTAGGCAGGTAAAAGCTACTCTCCAGAGCTGAGATCTGGCTGACAACCAAGCCCATCTTCTCCCCCTGCCCTCACCCAAATGTTGAGGGATGTCTTAGGCTGAACAGATGAATGGCTCAGCTGGAAAAAAAAGGCATCTTTTTTAGACTGCTCCCGAACATATGGTGGCCATTTCACATTGCTTCTGAACATACAGTGGACGGTTTATGGGCACCTATACTTGGCTATCTAACTCCAGAGAAGCACCATCATTTAAATTCTCTTCTCCAAATTTTCCATAGGTTTTTAACCTATGTCCTTCAGCTTCACGAGCAGCTGCCAGTGTTGACAGCCACCAGCAGAACATCTTCAGCTCTCATTAGTGTTTGGGAAGCAATTCTGCCTCTGTTCTGCAGTCAGTTTTGCTTTGAGGTGCACATCTGAAGCGCTACTAATCCAGACTATTATAATCTTGAAGACAGCTCTAGCCATAAGCATATTCTGTTTAGAGTGTATCAGAACACTTAATTTAAAGGCAGAAAATGTCTCATTTAATTGCCTGAAATCAAAGGTTTCATATTTTAATTAAGCTTTTAAGAGGACTTATTTCATTGCTCTGAGTTTCTGAACATTTTTTTCCTCTCAAATATGAAGGTCATTAAAGAATATTTTTACCAATTAAGCAATAGTAACAACAATTTCACCAAATTTCTTACACAGTGAGGATACTACCACAGACCTGAGCTGCACACATTATCAGTGATCAGAAGATGAACAGCACTCACTTATTATACATGGCTCAGTGCAAAGGTCTTCTTGAACTTACCTCTATTTTTCACTACTTGCAAAGAAAGAAGATGCCAAGAAAGCTGAATCATAACTTCTCCCTAGATACAAATTCTTCCATGGTTAGGCTGGTTTGGCAGTTCTTCTATTATCTTTTACATGAGCAGCCTAAAACCAGATACCTGACCAGAGTAAAATTGAAGCAAGAAGCTTACAGATGGGAGTTGAAAAGGACCTTGGAGATAGCAAGGTTTCCTAGCTGTGTAGACAGAAAGATTTCAGCTCCACTGCAATACCCTTGGGCACAACTTTCAGATGCTCCATCTAGCCCCCTGCCCGAGGCAGCATGCATCTCATGTTTACCAGCATCCTGACCAAGTGCTTCTGTAATTTTCTGAAGACCTAAACAAAGGACAGGGTCCCTTCCTCCACTGTGACAACTTGTCAGACTTTGCAGTACAATCCATATTTCATATCAAAAGAGTCCCCCTCAGATTTGTTATATAAATTACATATTTCTAGGTAAACATGACCTTCCTCTGCCGATTCTTTCAGGCCAGAGCCAGAAGCTAAAACAACAAAAATCTTGTGAGAACAGGCATCCAGGGCCAAGCTGTCAAAAGTCTCCAACAAGGACCTGATTTGTCAACAGAAGTCATCATTTCACAGGGAGCTCAATTCCTGCTTCAGTGCTCCCCTGGCCAAATTACTGACAGATTTTTGCTGAGCGATCCTGTGCCACTAAGTTTTAGCCTTTTATTTCCCACATAACCCTTCCCAGAGGGTAAGGTGGTCTCATTTTTATCACAGTCCTTTGGGAATAAGAGGCAGCAATACTTATGTGAAAATACAGCCCCACAGCCTGCCCCACAGTGCAGCAGGTACTCCCAGCCCCCCAGCAGTAAATTCACATTCCCTCGGAGAAGCTCTGTCTCATCCTCTACTTCCCACAGGCTCTGGAAAGAAAAAAAAACCCTTACTGTTAGGCAGTTTAACTTCATCTATAAATAAGCATTCATGCACTTGTGGCCTATTCAAGGAGGCTCTTTGGGCAAAATCATGGTTTTATATTTCTTTCTGCTGCCAGGGTGGCATAAAGAGGCCACAGCATACTTCAAGGCTGTTGTATGTGCAACATTATTAGTTTAAACTTTTGTCTCCCATAGACACTTTTTGCATGTGGTGTACACCTGGCGGCCCTAAACCTAATCATTTACTGCTTTGTTTCTTTACAATGGGTTTTAGTCCCCTCAGTAAAGACATTCTTAATGCAATGAGCCTGCAAGAGGTCCTCGAAAACCATAGAAAAAAGGAATGGGAAGATTTCCAAACACACATGACGCTAGCCACTTTCCCACACCCTCTGGGTATTCACGTGCCAAGGAGACACAGGTGTAGGCTGGTGGAAATGGGGAAATAAGAAGGGGAGAGAAGTCAGATTGGTCCCTGTTCTCCCCTACACGGATGCAAGGCACACTTACACCTCTGGTTTCAAGGTATAGATCTCATCTCACATGTTCTCTTGCTTTTGGAAGTCAGTGGCAGCACAGGCAACAGGGGAACCTTTTTCCTGGGTACACAGTTTTGAAATACTGCGAGCCAGGCGTTGATTGCTACTGGCATTTGTCTTTCAGCAGCTGTCACAGCAGGTTCCTTGGGAGGTGTGGGAAATGTCTTGCAATTATGTGCTTCATGACGCACCCCAGAGAAACATTTGGCCGTATGTATTTGCACAAGGATGCACACATCAAGTGCGCAAGAGGGTCCATGCTGGCTGCTATCAATGTAACAAAATTACTCTCCCTTTCACCTCTCTGCCTGTCTCTGATGCACCTGACTGCCCCCTTAAACAGATTAAGGGAGTGGAAATGCTAATCTTAAGCAAGAAGGTCTTTATCTCTCTCTGATTTTCCCTTGCTTCGCATCTTGCTGCTTCCTGCCTTGTGTCATTCCTACAGCCAACTGAGTCTCCTTTTCCTAGGGGTTGTATCTCAGTTCTTCTCAGATCTTTGGAGCGGCTGGGAACTGGGCTCCCTGCCCACATCTTGTACCTGTGACTGACTCCTAGAGATTGAGTGCAAGTGTGTTAGATGCAGCATTAAATCACTGGCTGTCCTGGAAGCTCACTGAGCTCTGGAGTCTCTGGGACAATCTTCAGGGAAAAATTTATTTGTTTTTGTCAGTGTCCCCTTTTTCAGAGCATCATCATAAAGTCTGCAGGGATAGCAGTTTCCAGTATTCCTTGGGAAAAGTGTTTGTAGTTAAAAATTTATTTTTGCTCCCCATTAGACTTTTTTTTTTTTTTTAATTGAGGTTGACCACTATCCCAAAAGGATTTTAAATCTTTTTCAAATTTTGCCCTTGATGATGGATTCTAGACACATGGAAACCCAGTTCTGAGCTATTACCAAAACCTTCCCCAGCAGGGTTAACAGAAAGCCCAACAGGGCAAGAGCTAACACTCACCTCTCCACTCATGCTTGTACCATTTCTTAATCATTTGGTTCTTTCTTTCACAAGCCTATTTGTATGAGTAAACCCCACTTTGTAACACTAAGAGTTACCTAACCGTGCTCACTGTAAGTTGGTACAAAAGCAGGCTGAGCAAGCCAACCAGCACTGCATAGTCTTGATCCCCTAAACGTGTCATTTTAGAATAAAGCATTCCTCTTTTTCTTTCTAACATCCCACGGGAAAGCAAAGGAAGATCTGAATGTGTCACAAGAAGTGTTAAATTCTTGGACTCATCAAACAAGCACAACTCTCTTGATGGACCAGTGGTACATCCTGCAATAGTCCTGCAGGAAAGCCTGACAGATAGAAAGGGAGAGTCAAATAGAGTTCAGTCTTCTCATGATTTCCATAAAAACGACTTCCCCACCTCCAGTACACTGTGGTATTCTCTCTACATTAATCTGAGTTAATTTAATTTCTTTTTTTCAGGTATGGTTTTACTTTTGCTCCCTTTGAAGGTCCTAGAAGGACCTCCTGTGGCTTTCACAAAGCGGCTCAAAGAGGCACAGTATGGGACCCGGGTGGTTTCTATGAATCCCCCAATTAAAATGGCAAGTGGATCCACAGTATTGCCACAAAGACAAATCTGCCTGGCACGTACAAAACTTCTAGTTTGGGGAACTAAATGAATAGAAGTTTAAGCTTTACAACCTTCTCAAATTTCCACCCTCCCTCCCAACCAGCTGGTGTTAAGTGGTATATGCTTTGTTTTACAAAAAAGCCAGGGAAATTGTTTCACTTCCAAAGTCTCCTTTCAAACATCCATTGTTACTCATTTTAGAGGAGCTTTGTCCTGGAGAATAACAATGTTTAACTGATCTTAGTGATATAACATTACTGCTACCACTAATTCCACAGTCATTGTTCTTTTTCTCAGGACAAGGAAGGTAATTTTCCTAAAATTAGCTTGTTTTCTAAAACAGCTCTATTCAGTGCTATACATCTACCTCCTGGCAGCATAGTTTAATTTGCATTTAAATAATTTCCTGATATCATTGGAAAAGTAATTATACATAACACTAAACAATTTTCAAGCTTCAGCTTTTAATCAGTCCACAAGCAAATCCCTCTCCTAAATTCTAAAAAAACCTCCCTAAAATGTAAAATTCCCAAATACCAGAACCTGTCTCCTTTCCTTAAGGTCCCTCCATTTGCTCATTCGTCTCATGTGGTGAATTCAAATCAGTAGAAAACCATGTTGATACTTCTATCCTTGGTTTCTCTTTATGGTTGTTTCACTTTGGTTAGCTGACTTTTCCCTGATAGAAAGGTTCAACTCTGTCTGCTATCTGAGCAGATCTTACAGAGATCCCATGTTCATGACACTAAAAGCACCACAATGCACCAACCTTTTATAGTAGTTACAGATGTTGGATCGTGGCCTGATTTTGAGATTTTTATCACAGATGAGGCAGACAATTGATGTAGTCTGAGTCAAGGCAATAGCAGGACATCTATTTTTGATCTAGAGTGTCCTGGACCTTACATTTTTGTTAGGTTCTAGAGGCCATTTGTCACACTTAGATCCAGATACATTCGTTCCTGAATTTTGTAGGCTTTTGATTTGGGTTAATTATACAAGAAAAAAAAAACCAGTCTATTGGAGATGTAGAACACCCTTAACAAGACTGTATCATATTAAAAGAGACCACCCTTAAAAGCAGTTTAACATGCCACAGTCTCTTTACCTTAGAAAGATAATACCTACAGAAGATTAACTGTATTTTTCAGTGCTCTGATTATCTACTCATCAGCCATGTGAGGAGAAATACAATCCCCTGTACTAAAAGTGCCAACTCAAAAGCATTAAGCCGTTAACTGTAGAACAAGTCCAATGTAAAAGAGAGAATGACGAATCATAGGGTCCATCATATGGCCCATAAAGTCAATATTGCAGCCATGAAATTCAGACGTGAGTGCAGTTTTCTTCAAGGTTTAGGATCAGCCTTGACCTAACTTGTTAGCCAAGTCCCCCTACCATTAAAAGTGATTCAACCATTAAGATAATTCAAGACTGAAATTTCTAATGACATGCTGTGGATCTGCTTTATAATCAACTCTTGTCTGGTGCTTGAAGAACCTTCTATGCAGGTAAGGAGCCCCAAGGATTTTAGTGCAGGAAATGTCTGTCTAAAAGAGGTAGCATGCTGTACAGCTAATGCTAGCAAATCAGGAGCTCTGCTAGGCTGTACACTGAGCCTAGAATGATATTGAAAAGGATCGCTTGGCACCGACCCTTTAGTATCATGCACCAGATCTCATCAGTGAGGTGTTACTGAGCCAACAGGAAAATTTTCAGATTAAACTTCCACAGCTTGTCAGACTTGAAGGTGAGTGACAGTGATGACCCCCTGCTATTTTCACCTCCCAACATGTTTTTAATTTGTTCTCAGGCTTGCAACCGTTTCACAGATGCCTGCAACAGATCACTCTGGGATGATTCCTCATCTGGATGATGGTGACAAGTAAAAGGTCTCCACTGACAGCACATGAAAATGTTAAAGAATCAATTTTCACTAAGATCTGAACTAGAAGGTGGATACAAATGAACAGACCAGTGTGTCAGCCCAATTCAAGTGTATGAAATATTTGTCAGCCTGGGAAGATTGTTAATAAAACAGCTCCAGAGGGCTATTTAAAGGCAACAGCTCTGGACTGGGATGAGAGCTAGGAAGCATCAGATCCACAGCACAAAAGACTGAACAAACTAAACCACACTCTGAACTCATGAAAGGCATTGCTGCACGTGTCTTGGTATGATGTCCCCCTATGGCTTTTCTGCCCTACTGATTTTGATTTGGGTCATGAAGAAAAATTTCCTGAGAAGAAAACATCTGTCTCACACCTGGGTCTGTAGCAATAGATCCCTTGCCTCTCTCCCCACCCGAACCAGCACACTCATAATAATGTAAGTCATTGCAAATTGACTGCAAAGTTTCTTAGTGAGGGTTTTGTTTGGGTTTGGTTTTTTTTTTTCCTTTTGCTATCTTAAGTAAAAACAGTGGAAAACAGCAACATGAACAACCGTATGAGAAAAAAGGCACAGCCTGGTACTAGAGATAGGCCTATTTATAAGAATAGACACATCACAACAGATGTCAGCTCTGTAACAGTGCTGCACAAAGCATCTAAGTGGCAGCCAGAGAATGGTGATAATGAAAAGAGAGGAAGGGAGTTGTTTTGAGATAGGAATTGCTGCAAAATGGAGACTATTTTGTAATTGGGATTTAATTTAACATACTTGTGAACATATATACATCAAAATAAAATATTTTTCACTTTTTGTGCAATATAAAGATTTAACAGTAACCCAAAGTCTTAGTGAGCTGATCACTGTATAAATTCAAACAAATTTCTCATTTTCCATTATTCCAGCAATTTATCTTCATTATATCTATCCCTATTCTCCCAATACCATCCTGTTAAGGAGCTGATAGCTGTTTTCTGTTTGAGCTTGTTTTCCCTCCAGAGAAAGATGTGGCCAGACTTCTAAAAAAGCAGATAAATCACAGACATCCTACAGACTCTTTGTTTAATTTCTACTAAGTCGCTTTATCCTAATCATGTCTTCCAAATTGAAAAAAATATGAAAGAAATCCCTCTTTTTCTATCCAAAGAGTAGAAGCTCTTTAGGACAGGGCTCATGCTTTATTATATTTTTGCACAGCATTTAGATTTCTGATACTCCCATTTCTTGCTCCTGCTTCCTTTGCCTACTTTCATACTACAAAATATTGCTATTCATAGCCCTGTGTTATCAGTGCTTTCACTCTAGTTATGTTTTTGTCCTATAAACTACCTTAATAAAGGTAATTAATTTCTTCTCTTTTCTTGTTTTAACAGAGGTCCAAACTTGAGCATGTACTTACTGCTTTTTTATAGGAAGGGCAGGGTTCCAGCCCTCCTCTGCCCTTTCCACTACCTGCAGAAGAATTATACTGATGTGAACCTGACCTGATATTTTATAGAGTTTTAATTTTTTTACTATACCCTCTGTAAAAGCAGTGAACACACAGGTACTTCCAAACAGTTCTGGCCCTCACTGGATTGATGGAAAGGAGGTTAATAACATATCTGGATAAAACAAATAGTTCAATGGATACCAGACATTGATTAATATTTGCTGCAGTGCCAGCAAATCTGGGGGAACTTCACATCATAATTCTGTTATAACTGAAGTTCTGTTGCCAGTGGAAGGGGAGATTATCACACTGCTTTGTTTTCTATGTGTCTGGCAGCTCAGTGCAATGCACAGAGATGGGGTTAATGTTTCCCTTCCACTCCTGATTTCAGGGACGGTGAAAGATCTGGACCACAAGTTTGCAGAGCTCTTGAAACTCAAGAAGTGCTACACTTGAATGTGTATTGCCTTCTAGGATGTGCTTGAAGAGGGGATGGGGGAAGTTTAAAGGCAGGACAGTAAGTTTGAAGAATATGAAGCCGATGTCTTGCATACGAGCAGAAGGATCCCTGTACTGCAGGACACAGGCAGGTTGCACAAAACCCTCCACAATGGTCAGCCCTGGGCTGGCCAGCACAGACCAGCCCAGCAAGAGGGGTAGAAGCTGTATATGAGGCTGAATTTCCTCACCTCCACTCACACCACCAGGGTGTCATCACTAAACAGCCTCACTTTTTTATTTGACAGTAAGTAATTCTTGTCCCTGATGTAGGTGGGATACATTTCAGGAAGAAAGGGAGGACACCGATGAGCAGCTCTTTAAATATACATCGCCTCCTGTTTGCAGGCACAATGTGTGGGAGCAACTGTAAACTGAAATGGTCTTGTGTTTGCTGGCACCTCTGAATACCAAATTACCACTGTGGCTATTTATGGGGTGGAGGGGGAGGGAGGCTTCAAAAAGAAAAATCAGGCTTTTTAAATCTGATACTTTTTTTTTTTTTTTTTTAACTGAAACACTTGGCATTTCTGTGGTGGCATTTTATCCCCAGTGGGGGAAAGAGTTACAGGTATTTTAATTATATATTAGTACAGCATTAAGCTAGTTTTATTTGCTGAACATTCTGTCAATTACTGTTGTTACTTGAGAAGCATGACTGCTCCCAGGTTGATCATGTATTTAACTAGCCAGTCAATGCTATTAATCACGAAGCATTTTCAGCCAAGGATATTAACATTGAAACCTATCCAGGAGGGCTTATAAATAGGTACTGGCATTCTTCAGAGGGAAACACTGTTTTCCAATGCAAGGGAGGTTCTCCCAGTCTTTTTTTTTTTTTTTCCCTTTTCTTTTTTTAAAATTGCAATCTAAATCCAAAAGTGGAATGAATAATTGCCCTTAATGAAATAACTGCCATCCCAGAAAATTAGTAAAGATGTGATCATCTCATTAGCATATGAACAGAGGGCAGGAGGTCTGTTTCTGTGGTGCAGATGCTGTAAGAACGAGTGAAGTATAAGAAAGTAGACATGAAAAAGAAACAGGGACATCCTCCTTCCTGGGGATTTGAGCAGGGAGAGAAAGGATCCAGGTAAGACTGAATAATGGTTAGCATTTAGGGATTGGAAATGGGACTCTGCAGTCTTATTCTTCATCATGATACCCTAGTCTTTTGGGTAGAAAAAGCATGGGCCTCTCTTTGTCTCCTGCCCGTAGAATCAGGGGACAAGAACATCACCTGAAGCCAGAGGCTCGGATACAACACACACCACTTGGAATTAAATGCTCCAGATAACATGGTTTGCATTCTGCAATGCACTTAGCTGACACACAGAATATATTTATTTCCACATTGTGAATAATCAACTGAAAACTCACTTTCATTAGCTTCATCTTCCCATTGTTGGCTCACATCCTGAAGTTTTCATACAACATCTGCAAAAGTAATAAACTAATTATAGAAGCCATCTGGAACAAGAACAGAGTGGAATAATTATTTTCTTTTTTAAAAAAAAAGCCCTTGCTAAATAAATGGTGCCATAATAGATGGGATGTCAGAAGAACAATGATCATAACAAACTCAGTATCATTAAGGAGGGATGCAAGGAGATTTACATCAAGAAACTCATGATTGCTCATTAGCAGAGACACAGCAGAGAGACATTGTGATCCATCGATGACACAGTCTCCATACTGAGAGGGAAGTTCTACCAGAGACCAGAGGCTACTACACAGATACCCCATCTAGTAAAGGAGAGGAGAAGCCATTGTTGCTTCATCCTTGTGTTCTCCAGTCAAGACCAGGGGACAGAGCCCTGAGGAGGGAAGGGTGAACCAATCACGGGCAGTCATTTCTCTATCACCTTCCACTGTTGCTGATATTGCTGTTTAATGGTATTACACAACAGTGATGTTTGGTGCTGATAGGCTACTAGACTGAATGAGCAGTGACATTCAGAAGAAAACACATAAAATCTTGACTCTCATACTGGTGTGAGGTTGTTATCCTTTTTCAAGACATGACCTTTGCTCTTAGACCTTTCCGGATGAACTATGAAGATATGTCCACCAGGAAAAGACACCTCTTCATTGCTTTTGGGCTGTCCTTGGTCCCCTGAAATCCTCAGCTTCCAGGAAACTCCTGGTGACTGCTGAAGCCAGTCATTTCAGCACTGACTGCTTTTGAACGATGAACTGCTTCTTCATCCATTCCAGCACTGCACATCCAAGCAATTGTCAGCCCCTGAAAAATGACGCACATCCTCCAGCTCCTAGTCTCTGGCATTGGGAGGGGCTCCCAGTGCAGGAGGCAGCAAGCTCCTGGGCAAAGGGGTGACTACAGCCACCAACGCAGGGACCAGGCACATGCACCATGAAAGTGGAGAAGAGAGCACCTCTTAGAGCTCTGCAGCAAGCCCTTAGCGATAGGATTCCTAGATCAGCCACAGCTACTGGCCGGGGTGCACCCATGTACAACATGATATCCAAAGGGAGTGAGATCCAGGGGTCCTTCTGATCTCACTGATGTTCCCAGCAGTCACCAGCTCTGTAAGGCACCACACAGGAGCAGTTTTTCTAGGAGAGGTGAAGATGGAGCTGCACTCCTTTTTGTTTGAGGAAGGAGGAGCTGGTAAACCATTCTCCCCAAACAGAGCTTAAATGTACATTTTCACAAAACACTGGAGATTTTGGAACAAGGCAAAAGCTGCTTTTATCTCCCTAGCCTTGTACTAAGTGATGAGCTGGGGTGTTGCATTTTTTACTACTATTTTTTACTAATTAGAGGTGATGCTTTGACAAAGAAGAACCTTACTGTTATCTGCTTAGTCCATGACTTCTACTAGAAGCACTTTCAGGGCAACCTGTATTTCAGTGTTTTAAGAGGATGATGACACTGGTAACATGCCTCAACATTTCATGCTTGATACATGTGCACAAATTCAGAAAACCAGTATACATTAGTATCTTCTGATGGTCCTAATGGCAAATGATGCATTCACATGTCCATTCTAACACTGAAATAATAGACAGACAGATAGATAGATAGATAGATAGATAGATAGATAGATAGATAGATAGATTCCCCTAGAAGAAAGTGCAGCTGTAAAAAATTTCCTTATCTATATTCTAACTAACTATCTTTGCCATGAACTTACTTCGAGAAAGGTCTGAGATTGTTAGATACCCAGCTGCTGAATCAATGGCATCCTGCTATAACATATTTCAACACACATCATTACTTCTGATTAAAAAGTATCACCCAGTTGTGATTCTTATTAGAACTCTATTAGTGTCTCTGCTAATAGATGCCACATCTGTTATTATCATAATTATTGTTATTTATCACTTATGTTACTGCAGCAGTGCTCATTTATAAGCCATGCCCTTATTGGATCATTTGCAAATGCAGAATCAAAAAATGTTCCTTTAAGACAACAAACAAAAGATGGAGGAATAGAAGGAGTCAAAGAGACCGTTTGAGTCAGCACTGAGACATTGCTTTCAACACATCTGGAGCCCAAGTACCACTGTGCTTCCAGTAAACAAAACCGAAGAATGGTACCCAAAGTTCCACGATTGCATTTTGATTTTGGTATTGTCTGCATCTTCACATGCTGAGAGTGCCACTGCCAGTGGCTCCTGGAGTGGAGGCACATTTCCAGCAGACACAAGCACGGGGATTCAGAAGACGTGAATCACATAACATCGCTACCACCCACCAGCCGAGTGTGTATGTCCAAGCAAACTGTAGCTCTTACGTGGGGCTTGCAGGATACATTCAAACAACGCCTAAGACTGTGAAACTCATCTATAGCAGTGTTAATATAAGCAATGTGTTTCTATTTTTGGTCTTATAAATAAGCAATTTGATTTTCAAAGGGCCACATCCTGAAGTCCCAACATCCTGAGCAGCCAACTTTATATTTGATGTCCCAGCTGTGGGCAGCCATGCAGGGGCTCTGCAAATACCCTCTGGCCAGAAAGTCCCACATGTGGAAGGGAAAAAGAACAGGTTAAGTTAAAATGAAGGAGCAAGCATACTTTCAAATAATAAATTGAGCAGGGAGAGAAAGAAAAGTGAGTTTGATGAAGAAGGAGACCAGATTCTACTCTCTCCAGCTCCTCTGATCCTCCCGACCATCTGGAATCAATCTTTTGTCTCTATGTGGCCTTGAAATATTAAGGAGAACATGAGCCCTGGTTTGAGGCTTGTGAGATGCTTTGTAATCCCAAGACAAAAGGTATCAAAGAACTGCAGCATACTTACTGTTAAAAATGTTTTCATTCTGGATTATAGTGCTGTTGCAGAGAGATCTTGCATGCCTGCATCCCTGTAGCCCTGGGCTGTCTTCTTTCCACAAATTCTTTTGTGACTTAGCTTGGAAGATTAATATTTTAAGAGCAGCTAATGCTGCTAATTGAACAGGGAAACAGATATGTCAACCTTTGTTTTCCACAGGACTCACTTCAGAAGCATGAATGATAAATGCACCCCAAGAGACATTATCATAATCATCACTCCAAATAAATTTTTCAGACCATGGAGTTCATGGCCATTAACTTTCAGTGAGATGCAGAAAACACACTCAGTGCTAAGATACTTCCTAAACATATGAATACATATTTTGTCCTGTTGTAATGAACTGATATTGTTTAGATGAGAAGGACCATGACCATGTAAAGGCAACACGGAGGAAGCTCAAAGCAAGGAGAGATACTGAAGTAGCAATCAAATTTAGCCTGTGCAGTTACTGTGGAGCTCCACGTTTAATGTCTCGATAAGACCACACAGCCAATGTTTCCTGCAGCAGTTTTTGGCAGTGAAACAGGAGAGGCCTTGTTATCAAAGAATGGCAGATATTTATTGGAGTGGGACAGAGAATTTTAATTTCCAGTATTAAATGATCCACTGGAGCTGGGAAGAGCTGCAAA
This sequence comes from Athene cunicularia, assembly GCF_003259725.1. Classification (NCBI taxonomy): domain Eukaryota; kingdom Metazoa; phylum Chordata; class Aves; order Strigiformes; family Strigidae; genus Athene; species Athene cunicularia. Next base: position 15,009,967 of record NW_020799105.1, read on the forward strand.
AAAAATAGCTAGCTTTGTTGTCTCATTAGGCACTAATGATATAAGGTGACTTCTTTTCAAATATATTCCTCCTCAGCTCTACAATTAATTTAGTATTTTGGGAGGTGTTTCTCTGGGTTGCATTTTACCAGAAAGAAGTGCTAATTCTGAGCTAATACATCCCCACGATACAAGGATCTCTGACGTGGGGCTGGCAGGTTGTTAACTGTGCAGCAGAGATCCAAATGCCATCCTGAATTCCCAGAAATTCCAGGCTGTCTGGGGTTTCATTATGGAGTTGGGTGCCCTCTTATTTGGTGCAGGAGATCCTTGCCCCAAGCTTTAAAAATTAACTGTTTTGGAAAAGATGCTTCCCACTCCTCTTTCCCTGATGCTTTGTCAAGAAATTAAGTAATTAATTAATTGTTTTTCCTTAATGAAAGAAAAATAGAAAACACATTTCTTTTCCCTGATTTATAATGAAGAAGGACTTTTTCTTCAGAAATGATCTGTTGGCAACTTTTATATCAATCCTACTCAAAGGTTCTCTGCATTGGAAGTCACATACCTGCTTTCCCAAATACACTGCATTTCTTTGTAGGTTCAGCTGAAGGAAAACACATTAAATAAATTATTTGTTTCCAGTTAGTCACTCAGCTCTAAAAACAAATACACACACATCTTTACATAGATACATAGCAGGCAGACTAAAACACTTGCTATTTTATGAGCTTATTGGGAAATAAGGAAGGCAAATGCCTCTTCTGATCATTAGCAGATATGTCATCACTCCTTGTGCAAAAATATAAAGGGCAAGAGGGTTTTTCCCATACTGCAGGTAACTGAAATAAAATAAAACTGCAAACCTATAAATATTACTTCATAAACACTTTATTTATTTTTAAGATAAAAATGAAGGTACGCATCTGTTATACTATACTTTTACTTTCAGAACCATGATCTATGGCAATTAAGAGATTCTGATGGTCCAACAGCTGTGTGATCCTCCTTCCTGATGAGATCTTGTATCATCATCTAATAGAGGTGAGACAGACTATGAGAAAAATGAGCATACAAGAGTACATTTGTTAATACTGGAAGATATGCACAAACATGTTTGCTGTTTCAGTATGTTTTGAAGCTGTTCCATTGTGTTTTGGAAAACAAGTTCTGTTTTCTCTTTTTCTTATTCCAGAAACACTTATTTTGCATGATTTCTTTTTTCTTTTCTTTTCTTTTTTTTTTTCTTTTCTTTTCTTTTCTTTTCTTTTCTTTTCTTTTCTTTTCTTTTCTTTTCTTTTCTCTTTTCTTTTCTTTTCTTTTCTTTTCTTTTCTCCAGGTGCAAAGCAACATTGTCAGGATGCTGATGCTAAGAGATCAGGTAAACCTGCAGATATTCCCTATGTGCTCTCTTTAGCTGTCCTTTCCTGCTTTAACACTAATCCAGGCCTCATTGGCTGCACCTGCTGCCCTGAAAACAAGTTTCATGGTTTACAGGTCCCTTCTGGGACTGGTCAACCCAGGCAAAGTTGTGGAGGTTGAGTTGTCATTAGGAACTACAGCAGCAGGTAGAGCATTTTATCTGTAAAGTGTCCTGGACAATGATGTATTGGCTCACTTGCTCATGTTAAGATGATGATATCCCTTCCCAGGAAAAAGGGAAAAAGAATGGGTTTATTGCATTGGATACAACCTTATGTTAACAGTTAGCAGAGCCTCTAATTTCCAGCCCTGCTGCTCTGAATCTGCCTGTAACTGCAGACCTCAGACCATCCCTGTCTGCTTTTCCTGTTTGTTGCAGAATGTGATAGAAGAGGCTTACAGGGATCTTGGATTTGTATTAGGTGAAATAATAAAGCAATAATGCAGGGACTTCATACATCTCTTCACTATTCATATTTCCTCAATCTACAAAACTGTACTGTAAACTGAACACCATTGAGCCTGACATTAGCTCTATGTGTCCTTGAAAGACTTTTTGCAAATCCTGACTGTGGGTTTCTCTCTTTTTGTTCGTATGCTTTGCTTCAAAAGGCAAGATTTTACTTCAGAAAATCAATGTTGATCCTCTGAAGTGTGAAAAATATAAACCAGAAGGTCCTGAAATTTCTTGCTCTTTTTCATTTTGAGAAATAGTCAGACTGATACAAGCTAGACTAAGCAACAAATGAACTTTAATAATATTGTCTACTTAGTATCTTCACAGTCATCTTTGTTCCAGAGAGAGAGAGAGTTTGTGAAATCTTGGAGTTTACATTATTTAACAAGTCCCTTAAGCTTATCATGCCTAAACTCATGCTTAAGCATTTTTGTTACATGTTAATGAGCGCAGATTCAGCAATTTATCTAAGTACTCTCTTAACACTGGTTTTAGCTTTGCAGATTTCCCAGCAGGCTGCCGGCCTTCTCCAACTAATTGACCTGGCTTCTGCTTCATAAAGAAGGAAGAGCAATAAAGAGAAGCACTCATTTCCTACAGCAGAAAAGGCCACCATCATCTAGTAAACCTTACTGACTTGACTAAGCAAGAACTGGTAACTGCCCTGGCAAGTCTTTTTTCTTGGCCTTTCAGCCCAAGGAGAGGAGCTGAAAACCTTACCCAACACTTTTTATGCCAGTGATTTCTGACACTGAAGGCTGTGGAAGTTTATTTCACCAGTCAGGATCAAATACTAATACATTAACACAGGGTGTCCTGTCCTAACTCTGGTCAACTCAGAAATGGTGCAAAATTATTTCATAACAAAAACTGGTATGAGCACTGTCAGAGGACCAGTTAAAAAGTCCTTACATCAACAACACTTTAAATTTATTCCCATTTGGGTCAAGCTTGAAGCTCAAAAGAAGATAATCCACATCTTACAGCCCTGCTTGAAAAGCTCCAGCTGCTCTGAATCCCAGAAAGGTCTGACCTGAGGCTTCCCTGTCCTCTTGTTTATTAGTGAATGAAATTGTCTCACTTTAGTCCCCTGGCTGATAAGGGGGACATGGCAAAAGGAGCAAAGATGACAGGAGAGCCTCTTCTGGCTTTTACCATATCCAGTACTGGTCATTTCTGAAGGTGAAGTGGGTAATTACAGGATAACCTGTCCAAGAGGTCTCTTCTGACCCGCGTTTCACTGATGACTTTTCAGTACAAGTACATCTTGGCTCAAAGCAGGGGTAAGTACTTTTCTACTGACAAGTACGGGTACTTTTGCACAGGGAAGATGACTAAAGAAATAATAGCCTGGAGACCTCCGGCAAGACAGACTGGAGCTTATAAACGCTGGTGGCAATGGCTGTGCAACACTCGGGCCAAGGCTTTCCACCCTGCATGGCTGCAGGCAGGTCCAGCAGATGAAGCCTCACTGATATATAAGAACCCAACATTGCTGCTTTTTTAATCCTTATAATGGAGGCACCATCTGTAAAAGATGCATAACCATATTTCCTTTTCTCAGTTTTACTTATTAGAATGTAAATTGTTTGGGTTGTCTCCCATTACTAAGGAGTATTTAGTCACTGCTTCAATATAAATACTTAAGAGTGATAAAATGACACTCTGAAAGACAAAGAATCAGTATCTGGTAGAAATGCATAATCTTTCTCATTCTCCAACATCAGTATGGCTCTAAGTCCACCAAGAATGAACCTTTTGGTGGCTCCTGGCCTTCCTGACAGCTCCAAGGACTGACCTGACCAGAGGAGTTCAAGAGGGCCACCTGTGATGAGAGGACAACACTGCTGGTTTATCAGGTTCCACAAAATGCTCTCACAGGTTGCAAGACATGTCTGGTGAACTGTCTGCATATGAGAAGATAAATGCAGTATTCATTATTCTATAAAGAATGTAAGTTTTAAAAAGACATGGTGTAAGACAGTGTATCAATCAGTTATCAGTGCCAGATATCTGAGGGACTGGCATTTCCATCTTAACCTGTCATTTTTCCAGTCAATCTGAAACACTGTATATGTAGAAAATTCGTGTGAGTGTGTGTGCATACATACATGTGTAAGTGTGTGTGTGTGTGTGTGTGTGTGTGCGTGTATACACAGTAAAATTTCCCCTTCTGCAAAGAAACCATATCTAAAAGGAAGTCTTGGAAAAAATTAATGAACTCTTAAAATCAAAGAACAAGAAATGCTTGAAGTCAGTCAAGTTAGACACAAGTTTACAAAGAGATCCAAAACTTCGGTGAATTCAGCAGGACTATATTGACAGTGTCTTCACTTCACTGCAGAACTCTCCCAGAATTATCCTGCACAAAAGACACAAGATATTTCAGTACATATGATACATAAGAAAGAAGAATTATCAAAACAAAGCTAGTGAAATGATAAATAATTCTTAAGTATTAGACATTAAGAAGAGTATTGAGACCTGATAGCATTTAGGAGAACAAAATTAATTGGAGTAAAAATTTTACTCTGTGAATCACCAAGAATTTCTCTGGACAGAGTTCATGAAACCAAGGATAAAATGTCTGACAGTTGGGGCAAAACCTTATCTGCTAGTAAGATATGGCTTGGAAAGTGTCTTCTAGGAGAGATTAACTTAAACAACAGTATTACCACCTTTAGGAAATATTGCCAGGTTACAGTTTGAGCTCTGTAATAGAGTAACAGTACAGTAACAGCATGGGCTTTGCAAAAATATGAGCAATTCCATTAAAATCTCTGGCTTTTTCACCACTGTTCTGAAAATTCATCCTATAGAAATATATTGTTATGTAAATACATATTAGCCCAACCCCATACATATGCTTAGGGCTAGGGACACACAAACAGTCTCCATCTCTATGGTAAATTGCTGAAGTGCAATAAACTAATCATATGCATGAACCCTTTTTGACAAATGACTTCTCCTAATTATATCTTTTCCTAGGGAGACTTCAAGCCCAGAAATTTAATCATAAGTAAAGAATATCCAGCAAAAAATTCCTTCGAGCCCTAGACATAACATTTTGGATCTATGGTTATATTATATGTAGAAAATGCCATATTACATTAATTAGCAAAAGCTTTTGTGGTTGATTCACTCCCTTGGCAATCCACACATATAGTGCCATAGGTGTAAGACAGATGAGATGCTGTATTAAAGCGTACTCTGTGAATAACCACTGCTGTCATTCAGCAGTGCCTTTTACCCATGCAATAGGAATGTGACTGGATCCGAGCCCCTGCCAGTGGAGGTCGGTCCTTTCAAAGGTAACCTCGGCCAACGAGGCACTTGCTTCTTCCTGCAGCAGTCAGGAGCTTGCTCGCTTTTAAATCCAATCTGGAGCAATTTCCCTCAACCACCAGCAGAGCAATCATTTCAGCAGGAGCAGTGTACAGCTTGACCCCATTTAGTGTCTGCAGACCCTTGGGCTCCTGCCCCCGCTGACTCTGGGTCAAGCAGCAGCCAAGAGCATTTCTTGCTGCAGGTGGTCTCATCCCCTCCATGCTGCGGGGCTGCCCCTATGCCAGCAGGGAGCTGCTGGCCAAGCTTCCCTGCACAGGGAGAGCTGGGAGGGAGAGATAAAATAGTTCTCCAGCCAAAGCTGAAAGCAAGAGGAAGTTTTTTCTCACCCAAGGCATAAGAAAGCTGTAAAACAGCATGATATGTGTGGGAAGGAAATGGGGCCTGACAGGTTCATATCATGAAAGCACCAAACATAACCCATTAAAAGATTTTGCTATTACTTAGTGCAGTTGTAACACAAAGATACTGTGGGGTGGGAATCCTGAGTCTGACCACGTTACCGTAGCACAGGAGAGTGAGCCAGACCTGCCGCTGTGTGTGTGTGTGTGTGTCTGGGTGTGATATATGTCAGGGCTCCTTCAGAAAACAGCACTGTTTGTTCAGCATTCCTCTCCTCCCCTCCTCTCAGGAAAAAAATGAGAAAGGGAAATTTATTTGTCCGTGAGGCCTTTTTAAACAGACGAGGTAATTACCTGAGTACATCTATTATATGCAGAGCTGCACCAATCATCACAAAGCATGATTGCCAAACTATAATTAAATGGGGGGGGGGGACAACAACCAAACAAAAAACCAAAACCAAAACAACAAAAAAACCCACCCAACCCTGTTTAACTAACTTTGATGCGGGGACACGGACCAAAAATTTCTACTGTCAGTCTCATCATGCAATGTCAGTGAGAGGGCTGGAGGCCAAGAGCAGAGCTTCGCCCTGAAATACGTATCATTGGCTTCTCAGCTCCCTGTGTCCAAAATTCTTAACACTGTATTTTTTTAGAACTAGTCTACTATGGAGAGTTACTAAACATACATCAGCAGCCCAACAGAGCACTAACAGGAGTATGCGGCAATCAACTAAATGGACCAAGAGAGAGCCGGGAGGAAGATAGTGTGGGAGAATTTTAAGTGAATTGGTGTGTTCATAAAAAATGATAAATGGCCCAAAAGACTCAAGGTCCCTGTTCATTCAGGAAAGACAGAGAAGCAGTGCAAACTCTGGAATGGAGGATTAAAATGTGCTAGGATTGCAGAGCTTGTGGAGCTACCAGGGCACAAACCCCGCTTTTCCTCCCCACTTCTGTGCAGGTGTTGGACTAAGCACAGGCAGCTCTCAAGATCAAACGCTGTGGCCTGTTTCCCTCCCTTCACAACTGCCTCCAGGGGAAGATGCATCAGTGGGAGCTAGACATTTCCCCCAGGTCAGTGGCACTGACACCACAGCAGTGGTGCTGCCATGGGAGTCCCAGCCCTTTCCCTTCCCATTGCTGTTTGAGGTCCCTCCTGGCGATGGAAGGAGTAGCTGGGATATGGTCCTCTACCCCCATTTCTGCCCCAGGCCCCAAATACTGCCAAGGCAAACCCTGAAGATACAGGGTTCAACATCTGCTGAGAAGGCAGCTCAATCCCTGTAGTCCCTCAGTAGCCCACCACAATATCCAGCATTGTATAATGTAGGAATAACAAAGTAGGCTTTTATCCTTTTTTTTTTTTTTTTTCCTCCCTTTCAGGACTGCCTAGCTCAGTCTTTACAGCTTCAAATGGGCTTTAGTTTTGTTTCTGGTGCCTCTACCATCTGTGCCCAGGAAAGGCAGGAATTCAGCAAGTTGCATCCCTATTTTCATAAAGAAGTAGGGTTCAGCTGAAACCAAATCTGACCCAGTCCTTCCCCACTTCTCCTTCTTCTCTGAGGAACTGGTCCAAAGACAAAACCAGCACCTAAGTGGAGTGGATAACATGGGAGTATGAGCTTCAGTGTGCTCAAATCCCAACTTGATGTGACAGTATAGACACAGTGTCATTCATAAGCCTAGAGCTGAGGACCTCTGCGACTGCAGAGAGTGTCTCAGGGAGAGAGACGTTGCCTGGAAAAAATTTTTTCTTTTTGCTTAACCCTGCTCTGCCCTTCTCATATGGCATCAGTCAGAACAGCAGAAGCTATTCCAGGGCAGAGCCACACCAGAGCACTGTGCACCATCAGAGTCTGACAACATGGGCAGATGTCAGCAAACGTGGTCCCCACCACTCCTCACACAGCACCAGGAACTGGTTCACAGCTGGCCACAGAGAAACCTCTGGGGTTTGTGGAAATTTAGCTGCCTAGAGAGGAAAGATGCCCGTGAAGCATTGCGGGGGGGTATCTAGTTAATGAAGCACCATGAGAGAAGTGCTCATACATTCATAGGCTCAGTACTGTCACCATTCAGAGGCACTGGACTGGACAGGTTCTTACTGCTGTCATTAGTCCAGTAGCTCTGTGCTAGGCATTTTTCACACCCACTGGGATAAATGGCCATAGCCACCATTTAGATGTGTTTAGAAATACACGTACCTACAATAGGATGTCAGTTATTACATGAAGCTTTTACTGTTGGATGGCAGCCAACATACTGTACTCACAGAGTAGCCACGCTAGCGAGTTTGCAGACAAGAGGGCAGTGGCAGCAAAGCCAGGTCACTATGGCTTGTTCCCTAATTCAAGAATGCAGTGACTGGGGAGAATTACAGAAGACCAGAGCAGGCAGAAAGAGAAACATTTCAACCCCACCCCCATGTAATTACACAGAGCTGAAAATCAATTTGTCCTAATTTCCACAAGCATGAAAGAAGAATCAGGAGTCACATATCTATTTATTATGGTGCTAAAAGGGAAGGAAGGAATCAAGCAAATGGTAAAGCAATGTTTTGTTTTGTTTTTTTCTTTCCCTAGTCCTAAAGTTATTGGGACATGCTTTCAAGGAATCCTCCAGAGACACTCCAGTCCTGCAGTTGACTTCCCCCACTGAGCAGATTGCTTAGCTGCATTTACACTACCTGACCCAGTTTTCATCTCATTGTTTGAAGAGAAAACAAAATCATACAGAAAACCAAGCACAGCCTAGATGCACTTAGCGAGGCTTTGGACTGTGAATCACATTAAAAGGAAACAAGGATAAGAGAGACCTAATTTTCCTAGTGTACAAAAGGGACTGGTATATTTACTTTCACAGTGACTTAACCTCCCCCCTGCCTTCCTCCCTGCACCAGATTTCACCTTCACTAACTAGGTTATAACCACACACGCCTGTTCTAAAGCTACCATAACTTCATGCTTGCTGTAGGTCAAGGCAAGCTCTGTATACGCTTATTTCTAGCAGGGAAAGATGATTAACCTCAAGATGTTTGTCTGCAAGAAGCCCAAAGCCATCTGCCAAAATGAGGAGCTTCTCAAAAGATAAAGTCACTGACTTCAGCACTGGAAACCTGGATACCCCACCACTTCACAGATCTCACAACCTTTTCAGTGGCCAAAGATCCAGTCCCCAGGCCTCCAGCTCTCAGATAAGTGCACACACATTCATTTTGAGGGGGGGTCACCGGCATAGACACCAGCTTTCCCATTGATTCATGCAAGCTTTACCAACCTCCACAAACCTAAACTACATTTACTCCTGAGTCCTTCCCCACATCATGCCTTGTGACTGGTCTGACCACAGTCTGAGGGACTGTTCCCAAAGTTCTGCCTAATGAACGTCATAATATGGCCTCACAATTATTTTTTCATTCAAATGAGAATGAATGGACTTGGGCTTCAAATAAGAAATAACTTCCAGTTCTCTCAGGAGGAAAAACTTCACACCTCTGTGTGTGCACATATGTGCACATGTACTCGTACATGCAACAGACCAAATTTTCCCTATTTGCAACAAAACCAGACAAATTTCAAGCAGTTCTCCCTAACAGAGTTTCTCCCTGTACCTTGCGCGTGTTAACAAAACACATCATAGTGTCCTACTTTCTCTTGAATTTTTAAAAGTGAGAGCTCCAGAGTAATTTAATGTCCCCATTTACCACACTTTTTATTGAATACAGAAATCAATAACAAACTGCTGGTCAATAAAGAGCTGCTTATGGAAGGTAAAAGCTTCTTGCAGGTGCTAAAAAGGAAAAAATAGAGGAATAATTAATATGTGTTTGACAGTGGCCACCAGGCTGTAACTAATAAGGGGAGTGTATCATCTGTTAGGAGAAAATTTTCATTTCACAGCTGCCTTGAAGACCTGGGGACATTTCTCCAGCTGCCTGCAAGAGCCAGGCACAGGTAGTTACCATCTCATATGGATGTTTTAACCAAGAAATTAAAACTTTTTTCCATCTCTTTGAAAGCAGTTATCGTTTGTACAGAACCATTTTGTCCAGTCCCCAGCAAGTCAAAAGCTACTTTTACATTCCTGCAAAATAAGATGGAGATCCTAATGCCCTCATCACCGTGTGGCTGTATCTGCTCTCTCATCAGGGTTTATAGATCCTGCTCCCTCACTGACACAGATCTTCTAATCTTTACTACGTGACTTAAAAGCAGATGCTAACTGCAGCCTATCACCCATGGTTCAGTGATCTCAGTATCATCCAGCCAGAACAGGCTGACATAAGCCCTGCCCAATTCATTACAGAAGTTATTTTGTTCTGCCCTCATTGAACTGGAGAAGACCCTGGTTACCCCCAATAGGCTGGATTCATCTCATGGGAATAAAGCAAAACGCACGGAAAGAAAAATATTACAGTGGATACTCTGTAAAATAAAAATGCCCATAAAAACCAAGCCCTCAATCTGATGGAGGAATAACCATATCAACAGAAATTCACAAATAATTTATTACATTTTTAGGAACTTCTATTCCCTCTGGTTTCCAAATCCTGCAGTAAAGCGCTCTGGATAGTCAGGGTGCAACAATCACCTCTGCTCAACCTCACTTTAGCGACCTAAATGTGCTGAAGATCCAAATGGTGCTGAATTTGCCCAGTCCCTTGCACCGTGCACAAGTTTTATTTAGACAGATTATAACCTGATTTCTTTTTTTCCAGATGAAGACAGAAAGATGAAAGAAGGGGATTGCAGCAGGAAACAGTGAGTCTATAAGGCAGATTTCAAATCCTTTGCCTTGACAGCCAGGCTCTATCGGTAAGGTTTTGTGGACATATTCCTGCTGTGTTATATCATTATCCAAACAATTCAAATGCACTGTCTGCCTTCTTTTGCTCCATAAGCTTTTATTTTCTCCCTCAGTGCTATCATATTTTAGTTAGAAGTGATCACTCTACATTATCTCACTGTTCTGACCCCTCGGGTGCCTCAGCTATTAGATTATACTGCCCCATCCATGAAGACAAGGATATTGATATTATCTATACATCCATCCTGATGAGCTGCTAACCACTACAAGATCACCTTGAGGGGGGAGGCATTTAAAATGCCCAAGAAATTAAATTTATAGGCGAAAAAAACAAAGCCAAAAAGAAATGAGGAGTTTGCCTACATGGGGTACAAGTCATGGAATAAGAGCCTTCAGCAAAGATTACCTCCTTCCGACAAGGAGAAGTTGCTGCTGCTGTTGTTTTTATACAAATGAGTATGAACAAAGGACTAAGCTGTTCAGGTAGGAGAAATAATTGAGCCTGTAATCAGTTATATGTCTCCAGATGGAGGCTCATTAGTTTTTCAGGCAACATACATTAAGATTCTGACAAGTTCATACCGAAGTCCAAGCACCTCCCCAGCATGTCTGTGGCCTATAAGGTTCTCTTTTAACCCTCGCCGCTGTGGTGTTTTAGAGTCAATGAGGAGAATGCTCCAGCTCTGAACCTAATCCATACACAGCAGTGATGTGAAGGCGTTGGGATGTAAACAGACTGACATTTGGTATATTTAGGGTTTAATCTATATGTAAATTTCCTGAACATACTTCAATAAAAAAATAATTCACAAAAATTTATGGTTACAACTTTGGACGTGATTCTTTATGTCTTTAACTAATGGTCTCAGATCTGTACTGTAGTATTTTATAACACAGATCTGATAGATTGTTTGAACAGGAGCAGAACTGAACATTTCCTTTTGTAAAAACAAAAGAGACCTGAGAGATTTTGTTAGATGAGTAACAAGCAGTGGTAAGGCTCAAAAGACCTCTAGCGAGTTTAAGTCTCTTGTAAGTTAGGCATCTGTGAACTGGTGCAGAGAAAATATAAGATTAGCATGGACATCCAGCTTAGCTTTTAAATCATGTGGCCTGCTGAACCCTTCCAGTTTTTCTACTTCATCTCCAGCTGTTTATTAATATGAGGTGGACAACCTACTGCTCCACATATGTTACATGTGAGGGTTGGTCATTATTCCAAGTACTGGGACTGACTCCCAAGAAGCTGCAGAGTTATAAATTCAAACCACTAGACATTTCTCACCTGCTGCTAAACATCATTTGGACTATGCATATTAGAGTTGGAATTTTAATAACACTTGACATAGATGAAATGAGTTGTGATCTGTAGAAACCTTAAATATTTCTCCATACAAGCAGTGGTAAAATGTGAACAGTCAAACATAACTCCCAGTATGGATATAAGAAACATCATTACAGTTCAGACCACAGTTTGGTCTTCCTCAGTTTCTGGTCTCTACCAGTGGCCAGCAGCAGATGCTTATGGAAAGATTAGGAATCAGCAATATCAGTGATCATTCCTGAGACTGGACTCACTCCTTGTAAGCAGTGGCCGAGTAGATCCTCCCTCAGTGGGCATGGAATTGCTTGGGTTTTGTTGGACTACTTCATCCTTTAGTCTTAGCCAAAGTACGGGCGCTTCTTTTAAAAAGGTTGAAGTGAGTGTCTGTCTGAGGCCACACCAGCACAGGAGATGGTGACACATGCTTTTGCAGACAGTAGAGGGAACAGCTGACTGCGCAGTAAACACTTACCAGCCTCCAGGAGTTCCTCCAGCACCCAGCTGACTGCCTGGGGTCTCCACCCTGCCCCAGTGGAAGGGTGTAGGTAAAAGATCTGATCCCATCTACAACCCTGAGTAAGCTTCCTCATCTATGAGTGGTAGGATCTTCCCCAAGGACTAAGTTGCTTCCACATTCAGGTGCATGCATATGTGGGGAAGGGACATACCTGTGTAGCATGTGCCATCTGCAGCATCCCAGTCCTGGGATCATTCCCCAACCAATTGCAACTGTCCCCATCACCCTGACTCCCATGGAGGAGAGGTGCCGCCACTGCATGGAGAAGATGGTGCCAGTGTATTCAAGTCATGACTGTGACTAACCTGGGGCACTCATGAAAGCTTCCCAGCCTATGCCCAACTCAGTGTCAGCACATACCCTTTACCTCTCCCTGGCCCCCAGCCCAGCTGTCTTTTGAATAGGCACACAGATCAGCAAGGATGCTCCAGCTGGGTCCCCAGTTTGGAGAATCAGAGACAAGGACTTTGAAGACCTCTGTGTAGATCACCTGCACCACAGTCCAAACACAGACTACAGTTACTTGAAGATTTGCAGAAAGTGAGAAACCGAAAGATCATGGAGCTCCACAGCATTGCCCCAAGTGATCTCTAACTAAACCAATGTCAGGCCAAGAGCATTCCCAAAGACACATTCAGTACTGTCAGCAGGAGCTGAGACCTGCAGAAGATGTGGCTAGACTGAGTATAAAAAAGCAATTTGCATCACATTCATCATATTAAGGCAAGAAAAGGGCCTAAAAAAAAACAACCAAAAAACCCTCATAGGTCACTACCTCTTCTAGTTCCTCCTACAATGAGAACAATAACTCTCCAAGACAGCCAGCCTTCATTGAAAGTCTTCAAGCAATGGAGATTCATCATTCCATTAACTCTCACAATTTCTCATTTCTATGGCAGCGAAACAGTAGTTTTCATGCAAGCTGAGAAGCAGGCATGTTGAAAGGAAATGCTCATACATACAGAAGGAATGAGTCATGAATGTTCATACTTAATATCTATTTAAATGTCTCACACTAACACGCAGGTTATAAGCAAGAGACCTAACAGTTTTCAGATCTTTAGCTAGATGCAGAAATGTTCCTTTTAATCTTAAATCCTGTATAATGTATGAAATGCTAAAACATATACTTTTGCATATAACAAAGCCATTCATATTCAGATGGTTTAATTGTCTTGTTCAGTAGGAGCCACATTAGTTAGCTGCATGTAATTTTGAGACTATTTTATTCATATCATGTTTATAGAAAGACTGAAAAAAAATGGATTATATGCACTTTGATGGCTTTGCCTTAAAAAGTAGGAATATTTACATGCCATATCGGTTTAAAAATTTACCAGTTAGTAATACTGAATTGGGAAAATTTAAACAGAATTTCAAGCAAAATACATTAAGAGTATGTGTAGGTAAGTTAAGACCAAACCTGTTGCAAGCAAAATCAATAAAAATATTCATTAAAAACCTTAGCTGTTCAGAGTTCTTAGAAAGCTCTCAAACACCTTAAGGGGAAGACAATGCACAATGAAGACATTTAATTAACCTTAACTCTGACCCCCATAGCAATAGCATTCACATATCTTGCAATCATTATTTCTTTCCTACCTGCTCTGTACCTCTGAGAGCACACTTTCTCATCACCTTCTCATCACACAGATCTTTCCATGCTTTTCTAAATTTCTCCAAGATAAGCATAAAGGACACTTAATGAAATCACATAAGGAAGCATAGGCAACCGAATGAGGTTAAAGATAAACATAGATGGAGATCGTGTCTTCTGTTGGGATGAAAAATCTTCAAGATATGAGAAGATGATCTGTAGTAATGCAAATGCAGCTGTTCCTCTCACCTGGCTCTACCACAATGGGAGATCAATAAACAGAAGGGAAGTTATAGGGAGACATATTTTTTCTTTTACATAAAAGAGAAATGACATGATTCTGGGAATGAGGAATGCTGCCAGACCACCCTCTTGCCTTGATTCCCTGTTTGTAAGAAATAATAACCAGGGCTTTCCCATGGACACCAAAGTAGCAAACCCTATGGAGGTAAGATGAAGGATGGGAAGGAGACTTGTTCAAGCTCCTTCTCAGAAAGCTTCCCAGGTTTCTCCTAAAACTCTTTGTAATCTCCCCCCTACTGACACTGTTACCATGATGAGAACCTCAGACTGGGAATTACTATAGATTTATTCACAGATTTTATAAAAGCTTTTCAACTCACCTTCCAAATGCACAGCAAATTCACACGAGTGTCAAGAAATCCTGAAAAATACCATTTGGAAAACGACAGGATTTTTAAGAGGTGGATGAGAAATGCCTGATTTACACACAGAATTTCTCAGTGTTCACAGGGTTCTATGAGAACACACAGAATTCATCACAAGGAAAAGGAACTCTGCACTTTAGAGAAATTCCTGCTATGGGACGTGATGTAAGTAAAGTGTCATTTCCTTGCCCTGCAAAGAATACTCACAAAGGAAGGCAGAGATGTGTTAAAAAGGCAGATCCACTAAAGGCTGACATGCATTAAGCCTTCAGCTGCACTGAAGAAAAAGCAAAAAACATAATTGGAAGGTGTATTTGAAAGTTATTTGGAGAAGAGGAGAACTATCTCTTCTGCACCATAACAAAATAGACTTCCTAAACCAGCACAGTTATGGGAAATAGTGCCATAAAAGGAATGCAGACCATTTAGGAGAGTGAAATTTTGTGTAACATGGATTATTTTTCCTTGACTTGCAAAGGCAGTATACTTTTACTGTTTCGGGTAGTAACTGAGAAACTAACCCAAAAATCCTCTTAAGTCAATAAAGAGGCTGCCACTGACTTTATCAGATTATAAATCCAGTCCCAAAGAAGATAAGTGCAATGGGTGTACTTTCTGTCGTTGATAAATGATGGAACCGAGGAAAGGTTATTTTACAGCCATAACCAGATCCTTTGATTTCAGCCAAGTGCAACTCATTGCTGAAAGCAATGTCTTCTGAAACACAGCCTCTGCCAGGGCAGCATATGGATCTTTTAAACAGCGTGGTACAGCAGCATAACCCGCTTTAGCGATGAGAGCAGCTCAAACACTCACACATTGGCGAAGACCGTGTACCATGGGCATGCTCTAGGTGATCTAGTTGAACCCTAGTGCATGATTGTGCAAAGATGTATGGATATGTTTTCACACCTGGAAGCCTCAGAACAAACGTAAGTGCTTGCATAGCCTCTCTCAGGCTGCCCAGGACATGGCATTCAGTCTCAGCAGAGATTATATGGTTCCTTCAATCATCAGACCCACTCCCTTGGAAGATGCTAAGATGAAGTCAGCTCAGTCCTGTATCGTTTATGAGATTTGATGTGAGGATAGGCCAAGGCCTTACAATCTGAGGGCAATGGCCTTTTGCATTCACATAAGAAACAAAATATCTGAACTCATTACTTGCTGGAGCACACACCATCTGTTATATCATGTCATCGTGTAGACTGTCAAAATGAATGACTTGGAAAGATCAATACTGGTATTGATACTAGGGGAAGGCAGACAGATGGCTTAAATGGGAAAAGCCAAACTCTTCATCACGGCTCTGATCTGTGCTTGTCCTATTTTGGTTGCTTCCTTAGGCCTGACTTTTCAGAGACTCGCAGAGTTGTCTGCATAGACAGACCTGCCTGCAGGTGAGCTTAGAAAGCATGAAGAGATAGTCCAGACCCTGTCTGTGAGAGCTGTAATATCACTGCTGTCATTTCACTGATAGAAACTAAGCCCTACATTTAGCTTCAACCCTCAGGCTTCCATTGTGCTTGCTAAGAGTCTAGTGGGACGTTACAGGAGTAAGTTTGTTCCCTTTCTTTGAACCAGACATGGAAGGGCAACACCCCAGGTCTGAATTACTGCTCTTGAACACCCATCCATGTACCCTGGTTGTTAGACCAAACCCAGTGATTCTCAGGACTTTCTGATTGAACTGCAGAAGAATCTATCTGGCAGCAAATATCAATTACTTTCTGATTACTACTCCCTCCCTGCCTATATGCTACTGATAGCCCAGCTACTGAGTTGTATTAGAAAGGAGTGGAGACTTTTTGCTTTGCCAGCTCTTGCTTCAAGCCGAACTGCTAGTTCAATGCTGCCATGAACTTTTGCCTTCTTGAATGCAATATTTTGCTATCCAAAGCTGGAAAAGTATGAGAAAAAAAACACCTCATCCTAGAAGGAAATTAGCATCCGGCAGCCTAATAACCCATTCTCTGCATCACATGCAGGGTGCTGTAATTAAAGCCATAAAATATTCAGAATTGATTTCTGCATTTGGAAGATACACTCACAACATAACTAATGATGGCTGCTGCTGTGTGCCTGGGAGAGGAATTCTCCCCCAGAAGGCTGTTCTCCCTAGGAAGCCTGCTGGCCCCATCTTGCCTTTCCTAGAGGAGGTGAAGGTCAGATAACCCAAGCAGCAAATACATTCAGTTCCTCTCCAGCCCCAGCTCAAGCCGTCACAGCTCAGTGCTTAAAAATTTGAGCTGGGCTGTTCTCTTGCAAAAGCTTCCCCAAGCACATTTATGCTGCCACACAAATGCACACCCAAGCCTAGCAGCACATCCTGCAGCAGTACTGTGCCAACGCTCAGCAGTAACCAGCCCCTGCTCACCCACTTGGCAGCGATGGAACTCATCAGCAAAGCAAAGGGCACCCAGACACAGGCAGATTAATGAGATGTGCCCATAGATTTGCAGTGCTTGTGGAACTGGTCCCCATTCCCAAGAGGCTGATGATTTGCCAATGCACCATGTGGCACAGTGAAGTTTGCAAATCTCCTCCTGCCCTGCCAACATCAGCACTGCTTTAAACTGCCTCTCTGTGATTTCCCATAGACAAAAAAGACCGCCCTGACCAAAGATTTTGGTTTGATGGTCTTGGTTTTGTTCGCTAAGCGTGAAAGTCTCCTCGAGTCTGCCATGTTCCCTTGAAAAGAAGAACAAATTCCCTAATTCAGAAAGTTTTAAAAGAATCATGAGAAGTCAAGATGAAACACCTTTTAATCAGAGTTCATTTGCAACAGTGTTATAAGCTGTACAGTAAACAGAAATTATCTGATCTGCCTTAAGAAGAGATATTTTTGCCTCTCCGCTTTCTACCCCTACTCCAGCCACTGCAGTGACAGCTTTGCCAGGTCTCACTCATCACGCTCCAGGGCAGGGTTATGAAAGCAGTCTTCTTGTAATGCCAAAGCAGATACTTTCTTATGGGAACTGGACTGCTTAAGGAAAGAGGAGAGGGGAGGTAGATGCTGCTGCCAGCAATGCTACAGTCACAAAAGAAACAGGATCTATCTTGAAACACTTTGGTAGGAGATCTCCAGGCTGATGCCTCCTGCCAAGTCTCAATCCACCTCAGCACAAAAAAGATGAGGAGTCCTATAGCCAGGACCATCTCTGCTGCACTAGACATGCTGCACTGTTCTATTTCATGGAACAAAGCCCGGGACATCAGGTCCAGCAAATGCAAGAATTTACTTTAAAATCCAGTAGTTTCTGCCACTATATTTCACTACGAGAATCAGAAATTCTTCTACCATGTATAGCTAAGAGAGCAAATGCAGCCTGAGGTCCACCCTGCAGCCAGCTTTGAGCTAGAACAAAACTATTCCCACAGTTCAGCTAAAATTTGCTTCTTGTCTTTTTTTTTTAAAAAAAAAACACCCTGTCTTGTAGAGAACATTGGATGACTCCCCTTGATTTACAGCTACCGTCTTTAGGAGATGTAAGACATAATAATGACCTGCTTCTGAAATGTCTTGCTTCTGAAAGCCAAAACCAATCTGAATTAAAAATTCATTGATCA
Organism: Athene cunicularia; assembly: GCF_003259725.1. NCBI lineage: Eukaryota > Metazoa > Chordata > Aves > Strigiformes > Strigidae > Athene > Athene cunicularia. The sequence goes on from NW_020799105.1 coordinate 15,027,999, forward strand.
ATATTCTCCCACCATCTTCTGCCAATTAGACCTGTAAGTTAGTGTACCTTGAAAACTATACCAGAGCAAAGACTTCATGGGCTCAGCTTTGGCTGTTCACCTGTCAAAAATAAAATCTGCTTAATTTTTATGTGATAATAATTATGTAACATTTTTGGAAGTAAATAATTCAGCAAGGATGAGATGCACAACATAGAAGAATGGGTTGTGCCCGTGTTTTGCTTACTGATAAGGGACAGTTTTGCTGTCCCTTTGAGTGCCTGCAGCACCAGCATTAACCTCTGCAAGCATCTTGAGAGAGAAATTAAAAAGAGTCCTCCCAGCAAAGTTAAATTCCACTGCCAGCTGACATTTGTTTCTTTTTATCTATACATTTGTCTAATTAAGAAGATATAGTGCCATTTTAATTTTCATATAAACTCTTAACTTCAATGGGGATGCATTCTGCAAACCAAACAAGGATTTATTAAGATAATAAAGCAAGCACTTCATAAAAATTTAAATGCTTGCTACGATCATCTTTTTTTGTGTAACTAAGAGGCCAAGAAAATCTCTTCGGCGGGGGGAGGGATCTGCAGTAGTAAACAGCTTCAGCAAGCCCCTGCCCAAGTGCATGTGTGAAGCCCACATTTGCAGGGGTCACTCACCCTCCACAACACTGAGACTTCAGCAGGATTTTAGCTGTGTGCCAACTTTGCACCTTTTCAAGCACAGGGGTGCACTGGTTCAAATTAATTGATTCATTTACAAGAACCTCAGCTAGGGGGGAAAGCGTATTAGTTTCCCTTGCTTGTGCTGCATCGTCTGATTATAACAACATAGTTAATCAAAGGGAGGGGAGATGAAGATCTTTTTTTGCCAGTGTGGCAGGAAAGACTGTGAAGCTTTAATTGACCCCTCGAGAGACTAAGTGAAAAGTTTGTGGATTGAGTTGAATTTTTAACACAAGGGCACATTTTCCTTTCAATTCTGCTCTGGAGACTAAAAGAAAGGGTCACACTCCCAGCTCCCAGCCATTCTGGGTGCAGCTGCTGTACCACCTCCTTACCTGAACCATTTCAGAAGCAATGTAGATATTCATACCTCAGGGTAATGACTCAAAATAATCCCTTAAATCCCATAATTGAAAAAAATGGCCACTGCTAAGTAATGATTTGGAGGCTGGGGCATAATGAAGTGAGTTCTGCATAAGATGCCTGAGGATTTTAAAGTGACCAGTAGATCTGCCTTACTTGTCTGGGCTATGCAAGGTGTTCCCAAAGGCAACATGTCCTAGGTCAGCCAGGCAAAATGGTAGCCAGGTCCTCTGAGACCAGGACTGTGAGAGACCAAGGATGCTGTTCCATGTGTCATGTCCTCTATTCCCTCCCAATACATGGTGACACCAAGGTGGATTCAGCAGTCACAGCACAGCAGCAGGCTGCCAACAGGGTGGGTGAGGAGGGACAATGGCCCTTGTGACTGAAGGAAGATCTTGCAAAACGAAAGAGGTTGAGAGAAGGGACAATATCACACACCTTTTTTTTTTTTTTTTTTTTTTTTTTTTTCTCAAAACCACTCAAAATGTGATGAGAAGTTCCTGCAGGGAACTGGTGAAGTGCCCCTACTCTCTCTTATATCCCATAGGCTTTTACCTGACAAACTTCTGGTTATCTCTATCAAATCAGACTTTCCACCCTCCCCTTCAGTTCTGACAGAGAGAGAGATGAAGAGACTAAAAATATATGTTACAGCACAGGCCAGAAAAGGACAAGTTTCCTATTCACTCCTCCTGTCCTGGCCATGACCTACAGCAAGATTGCACAAAACTGAGGACAGGCAGAGATTAGCTGGCTAATGAGGAAAGATGTGCTCAAGGGTAGTTTGTGATAGCAAGACTTGATAATGTTTGCCCTACATAAAGTATGTCATCTGGAGAGATGGACAACAGGTTCCAGTGGCAAAGGTTGCTGAGGATTGCTACAGCTTGTTACCGGTGCTGCATATGAGATCTGCATCTCCTTTCTTTTTTTCCTCTCTCCTGGTAAACCTGAAGCACAGAGGCAGCAGTTTCACTACTGGATCTGATAGCCAATGGGTTGCCACAAGTCCCAGCCAATAATCAATGGTTTAACAGGTGGAATTTCCTGGCTTACAAATGTTATGGTGAACAATTCTTCTAGCCAAAAAAAAGCAGATGATCTGCTTGCAACTTGCATGATCATTCCCCAGGTGTGGACATCTATGTGGCAACGGTGAAAAAAGGTTTTTTGATAGGAGCAATAGCTTTTGTTACAAATAAAAGCTGTTACTTCTCCTTACAAAAAGTTTTGTCCTTCTCCTTATACCACTGCATCTCTAACAATGCTATCATAAATAATGAACATACACAGCTGCATGGCAAGAAAATGTAAACACCGTAGCTGCTACACACTGAACTTAAAAAATTCTAGTTGGATTTCCTCTCCGCTATAACAAACATTATGTTTTTCCCTCTTCTTCTCAAACAACTGTGACACTCGTGACCACATTGCAAGAAAGTTCCCTGCAAGCCCCCAGCTTTATGCAACCTCATTAGTAGCTTTGATTATTTATTTGGCACATCTCCAGCTTCCCTGAGTGGCTGTATGACTGTCAGTCCTGTGCACTGATTCATATCGCTAGTGGTTAATACAATTCTAGTGCCAACAGCAAGCCAAAGGGCACAGCCAAAAATAGGTAGTAGTGACAGCTGGGAAAAGTAACCAATTCACATCATGTCAGTGACTCCATGATGATCCTGTTGAGCTGGTGTTTAATAGAAGGCATTGAAAATGAAGATGTCATACCTTGATACTGATGTATCAAGGTGTCATACATTGATAACTTCATGGAAATGACCATAACCCAGCACTGTCTTTTCAATGATTGCTAATCTTGTTTAAGACAAGAAAAGCCAGTTTACTTGCATGTTCTGAGTCTACAGGGAGGTTTCATTTCGTTCTTCCTTTCCTTTCTCTGAAGCACCAGATGTTAGACAGGATTAGACAACAGTTTGAACTAGAATGCAAAAAATAATAGCCTTAAGAAACATTTCCATTGCCTTAGAAAAGCTTCTGGAACAAGGCATCCAGATCCTGGTCCTCATTTGAACCAGGTTTGGGTGGTTTTTTTTTCTTCAGTGTAGCTGTTTTAAGGATGTTATCAAAGTTGTCTTACATATAGTGCCCTCAGGACAACTGACCAATGACCTATTGATGATCTCCAGTTTTCAGTGAGCAGGGCAGGAACATACCTTTAGCCTTGTCAGGATATGCCCAGTTTTGATCTCTTTGTCTTATACTGGAGCTAAAAACAGCCCACTCTTCATTTTGTGAGAATCAGTTTGTTTAGAAATGTTTCCTCTGACTTTCCAAATCAAATTGTCACATAGAAATTCTTCATCGCTATACCAAAATGCAAGTGATTAGTATTATTGCCAAAGGAATCAACAGATGAATAAAAAATAACTTTTTTTTTTTAACTTACCCCTTAAAAAGAATGACCCCAGAGCTGTCCCACAGGAGTTATTCTTTATCACCACTGGACAAATAGAGATTTTTCTGGTTCTCCAAGCCCAAATCATCCATATTCATGCCAAATGTATAGAGTTCCTGTCAAAAAGGCTTTAATCAGACACAAGGCAGAATGTAGATTCCTCTTGCACCAATAGCTCCCAATATGGTGATCTACAAAATGTCATAGCAACCAGTTCTGCAACGGGCTGAATTTCCTGAGTTACGCCAACAATTCAGACCACATCTTGGGATGCAGGCCAGAGTGATTAACCAGCCCCAGGGACTGATGGCACCCTCCTCTTCAAGCTGCCAAGTTCCTGGGTTGACTTATAGGAGGAAAAAAAGACATGAAATGAAAAACCAGGAGGAATTTGGACTGAAAATGTTCTTTCCACTAAAGGTAAGCAATACATGAAAGTTGAAGCTCCATGTTCAACAGCCAACCATTAAGAAGGCAGGTTCTCCACTCCATGGGGGTTTCTGGGATGGGATCTGGCTCTAGACATAACATTCTTCCTAGCTGTTGGTCTTGCTACACTCCTGCAGCCCAACAAAACTTATAAGGGACCAGCACTCAAGAGTTCTGCAACCTGGAGGATCATGATCTGGACATTTCAGGAGTACTAGAAATGCTTGTGCTGCTTGTAATCCATACAGCACAGTGTGGCCATGACATGGCCTCAGACATGGAAGCCCAGATGTTCTCCAGCCACAAAGCATCCCACCACAAGGCACAGTGGTATGGCTCCCACCTTGTCTTCAAAGAGAGCTCTGGAGCTCCACCGCCCTACAGCAGACAGCTCCAACAGCCAGGAAAAGCAGCTTTTCCCACATTGTTTTACCCTGTGTTTCCTCCCAGGTCGACCCTTCACACTACAATCAGCCTTCAGACATCCCTCATCTCCTTGAAACTCACATTCCAATTTCTTCACAGGCACATCACGTGCTTCTTGTACTCTGCTGAGGACAAGGACAAAAGGGGAAGGGGTCATATCCCACTTCAAGAACTGTTGATTGGATTATTTGAACCTGCTCCCTTGAAAATGTACCGTTATGGACCAACAAGTAGCACACCCAGAGGTGACATTCCCCACATAAACGAATACTTAAGGATTAGTCATGCAGCTGTACCGAAGGCATGTGGCTGGCTTTGCAGGAAGGATTATTGTAGCAAAGATGAATACAGATGACTGAAGCAGCCAGGACAGAGACCCATCCTTCCACTTCAGCTGGGTATAAAGCTTCTGGCTTGAGGTCTGTCTACTCATATTTGGCATCTCCTAGATGCTCCCACAGCACTACATTTGGTAATTACGAAAGGAAGGAAATCCTCTAAAAAAAAAAGAGTAATGAACACAAAAAAAGTGTTTGATTTCCCAAAAAAATCTTGGTCGATGCACTAAAAAGTCCTCCCCCTCCAGCTGGCAGTTTCTGAAGGACAGTAGAAAGACAAGAAGTTTCTGGAGCATTTTCAGTTGCGGAATTCATAGACGTACCCAGAGAGCTCTTGGCACAGCCTGAGCACAAAGCCATCATGCTGTACTGCAAGCGCAGAGGCTCAGCAAACTCCTCTCCAAAGGGTCGTTCCCTTTGAGTGAGCTGAGGCCGGGGAGTTCGTGTCCTCCTTCAAACCCAGGAGCTGTACTCACTTTGAGGAAAACTGTTCTCTGCAAGGCCCTAGTCCAAATAGTCCCTAGTCCCTGATAAAGGTGAAAAAATGCTACAGCTGACTTCACTAAGCTTTCAAATCAACCCTCTTTTATGTTACATTAAGAACTGCAGCTTTTAGCATACTGGAGCCCAGCAGTTTCTTAGGATGCAGTAGATGCCCTTTGGTTGCTCTTTTTTTCCTGTTGCTGATTTATTACCCTCATGACTCTGTCAAGAAACACCATGGGCCATTTCTTTCTTTATGGAGAAGTAGGATGGAGGGGAGAAGACACTCATTCTCTAGTGCTGAGCCACCAGCATATGTAGGGGCATCTGATGTCCCCCAAGCAAAGAGACCAAACTCCTGCTCTCACCTAAAACCACACATCATCGACCCCTATTTGTGTCTTAGTGCCCACAAAATCATGAGCAAGACTATTACAGACCAGATTTGGTAGCAACAGGCCTTAATTTTATCAAGGTTCCTCTACCTTCATAATTTCAAATACCTGTCAGCAGCAAAAAAGTGTCAAGCAACCGCAAGTGATCAGAGAGACTTGATTATTCTCTTCCTTTTTCCCCCACGTTTTTTTTCCTTCAGCCATAACTCTTTCCCACACTAAGTAGAGAGCAGGTGATGTGATTTATGCTGGGTTCCAGCGTTGCATCGCTGAATAATTATCAGCAGATTTTTCCTAATGGACACACACCGGTGCGGGGCCGGAGGGACAGAGGGGAGTCCAGCTTGTGTGACATCTCCATGCCAGGCCTGCTGTCTCTATTTGCTAGCGTCATCCTCTTTTTTACTGTTGTTAAACCCGAGCTTACAGGGGTTTCTGGGAAGCAGGGACAAGCCCGGCTGCGGGGCTGGCAGTCCCGGTGCCCTCCAGAGCTCTCCCCGACTTGTCACCAGTGTCGCCAGCAGCCGAGCCGTGCTGGGGGACCCCATGGCCGGTCCGAGGGGTCCCTCTGGTGATGGAAAGCGGCGGCGGCCGGGGCTGCTCCTACTCTTTCCATACCGAGGACTACCAGCCCTGTCCCGCCGGCCGCACCTCCTCCCGGGCTGTCCTTACACCGCGGCAAGTCGGGCTTTACGCCCCGGGGGGTCTGACCCCGCTGGGCCGGGCAGCATCGCGCCAGGCCGATGCGAATAAACCCCGTGTCGGGGGACGCAGAATTACTGCCCCCGTAGCGGTGCAGGGCGCGGTAGCCCCCCAGCACCCTTCCCTCTCCTCCACCCCGGAGCGGGGAGGGGGTCAGCAAGTCACAGCCCAAAGGCAAAGCCGGGCGCCGCCCGCACTCGGGGTTTCAGGCTGTAACCTGGCTGTTAACAGTCACAACTCGCATCAACAAGAAATCCTATTCCTCCCTGGGTTTAAGGAAATGAATCAATAGCCCCTCTGCTCAACATGGAAAGCAGGGACACAGTCACATAGCACAAACTCCCACACACGCAGCATTTCGGGGAGAAAAGGTAAAATGAGGGTGGGCAGAGAACGGACCAGAAGTGGTTTTCTGATGACTGAAGTTCGGCAGCTTGTAGCCAACAAATTGGCTTCAGATACCTTTCTCACAAATCACCTACAGCACATTCCCACTGATGTAGTCCAAAATAATGAAATCTTCTTTAGAAATTGAAATCCAGCCACTGTTTACATTCCAAGTGCCCCAAATCACTAGACTGAGGATATGGCTGATTCACCATTTCTAATGACCTGTCAAAGCTGGGGGAAGGAGGTCAGATCCGAGGTTTTTCTAGGCTCCCCAGGGCTCAGGGGAGACCAAAGCAGCTCTGCTTAGAGGAAAATAATGTGTTGCTGGTCCCAGTCCTCCTTTCAGTCTCATTTAGCCAGGTGTGATACTGTCAATAGTGGTGGCAATGCATTACTTTACACAGGTGTAATTTAGCAGAGGTTTGTGTCTGCTTTTTTCCCTAAAGAGCTTTTTAAAAAAGCAATCTGTCAGACCTTCCTATTCAGGTCATTCCCAAGTCATGTTCTGCAATACAGTCACAGAGACAAATGTAGAGTGTTTTCACTTTAAAGTGTGATGATAAAAGAATACCTGGTAGCCAGAGGGAAATTTCAAGAGGTGAAATCAGTGCTTCCAAATCCTCTGGGGGTCTGACATTACATACTCCTCAGGCAAGTAAGTTATTAACTTGCTTCATTCATGCCCTTTAGCAGGAAGCACAACTAAGAGCAAATTCAGTCCTGACTATTGCAGATTTCATGCCTAGTTTGGCATCTTCGTTTTTTCTAGCTCTCATAAATAGGTGCTTGTCATCTGAGAAGCTCAGCTTTAATGAAAAAATAAAAATCTGCCTCGTAGTCCTCTTGTTTGCAGAATACAGATATTTGCAGTTGCACCCTTTCAGAGGGCAGTGTACCAGCTTTCTGCCAGTGCTACAAGGCAGCAGCAAGGTGTTTAAGAATCCAGCAAACTCTGTTGAAGCATCTCTTATACTGACAATACAAATGGAGCTGCCTGTATTTCAGCACTGACACACCCTAGAAAGGTCCTGTCTGAATACCCCAGATGGTGGAAACGCTCCCTCTGTCTCACTGACACCTGGACTCTCTAAAAGCTCGACCTTGTCACCTCATGTGGGACTGGATACTTCTGCTCCATGATACCCATTTTCAGTATGTTCATAGCTAATGGACAGAGCTGGCCTCATGACTGAGTGTCTCAGTCTGCTACAGAACACAGACACCTCTACACACAAGCAGTTTTCCATATGTCATTTTTAGCCTAACAGAAAGGAGTTACAGGTGCCATCCAGTGAATGCTTTGCTCTTATTACCTACCAACAGAAAGTATTACTGCAGTCTTAGAGCTCTGTTGCCTGTTCAGTGCAATCATGCTTAGTGCTTCCCCTGCCTGGAAAAAGAGCATTAAGAAGAAACTTTATGCTGCAATTTACTACTATTTTACATTCTTCACATTAAAACTGCATCCAGCCCTGCTTATAATGACAGTCTTACTCCCTAGCAAGGCAATCCTCATACCCTCAGAGATGCCCTTCCCTTCACAATTCTCACAGTTAGTAATGAAACTCTCCACTTCCCTGGCACCCTTAACTACCAAGCACTTTGGAGCAGACAGCCAGTGCCCCACTGAAGCAAACAGACAGACAGACTGTCTTTGATTCTGATGGGTTCAAATTAGGCTACAAGTTCAGCTCCAAATTCTGTAGCTCTATCTGTGGTGGACCCAGGCTCGTTGCCTGATTTGCAGAGGGCAAAAGCATTCAAACAGCTTCTTGCAAGATCTGAAGATTTAAGTGTGAAATCAATATTATGAACCGATACCAGGCTTTAGCCAATTATGTTTTAATTGCTTTTTCTCCCTTTTCCCACCCCAGCCTGGAAAGAACTGAAGTTTGTTTCACAGGTACTGCCATGCCAAAGATGAAGCAGTGAGGACCTAGCATTTCAGAAGCTGTCTGACAGCTCTGGTCCTACCAAGAAACTTTGAGGAACTTCAACAAGTTCTTCAAGTTGAGCACATCATGACATGTTGCACAAAGAAGACTAATCTCTTTTCTGCATTCTACTTTGGGACAAGCAAAGCATTTGATCCATATCCCTTTGAGATCCACCAAAATGTTCTCATTAGCTTGGCTGAGGTTTGAATTGGGCCCAGAGACAATTTCCTAAAGTCATTTAGCTTTTGCCAAGGTCCAGCACAAAAGGAGATGAGGTATAAGTTTCTGCTTTGAGGATTTAAGATGTTCCTGTTGTATAAATAACAGGGGCATCCACCCCTGTCATTTCTAACTGCCAGGAGTGGGAGGATGTAGCTGGAAGGGAGTGGTGACTGGATGCGTCTCTCTACCCAAGCAGACAGATCTCATCAACCCCTGACCCTGCCAGCCAGCTAGTGAAGCTCCTTTGTGGCACCCATGTAAAGGTCAAGCTTTTCCAAATCATGCCCTACTATAGCTCTTGAAGGATGATTTTCACACACACATGAAGGAAGAGAATATGTTCAAAACAAAATTAGGATAGAAATATACAAAATGTGAAGCTGAAGGCTTATGATACCTTTATGATGCCTCAAACTCCATTAAAAAGTTGGTTTTCCAGAAGAGACCACTCCTGTTTCATACTTAGAGAAAGGGGTGTGCCAGGTGAGGGGTGTATCATATAGCACTTAACTTCAGGGTACCATGAAAAATCCTCTCTTATCCCCCATGGGAAGCAAAAGCAGGCAAGGACTCCCACCTCTCCAGCACTAATGGATGAACTGGTGGCCAGGTGCCCCAAGATGGCATTTACACAGTTTTCCAGGTTTGGGACTGAAAAGTGTAAAATTTGACCCTTCCTAATTTTGGTAGAGGGATACTCATACTGTCCAGAAAAGAGAAGCAATGAGCACATCAGGGCATCCGAGACAAAGCACACCCACGGCAGACAAAATTAGTGAGTGGTGTACAATATTAATTCAGTTCCTTATCCATGTGAACCAGGATGCTGCCTTTAATTAAATTAGCATAAGCTATCTCTTTGACATTCTGATTTAATATTATAGACTCAAGGTTTTATCCCAGTAAATGCATAAAACGAGAATGCATCTCAGAGTCATTTTTTCATGTTTCTCTGTACACTCACTGTTTCTATTGTCTTAATGATCTAGTTTGTCTTTGCCAGCCAGGATGTGTGTGTTACAGACTAAGCCAATGTTTGGTTCTCAAAAGGGGAGAGCAAATCACTACAGTGGCTTCTTTATTGCAGGGCTGTGGGAGCTCCCCAGTGAGATGGAGGAGCTTGACGGCTGTTATTTTCCCCAAAGTCATCCTGAGACTGGGGAACAGGTGCTATTTGAGAGGAATTTGTGCTGGGCTTGAATCTGAGTCTGTCCCATTCACACCAGAACAGAGTTCATGTAGGTTCCCTGATGGTTCTTAAGCAAACAAGGAGGGATGTGGAAAGGCTCTTCTCCCTGGGCTGTTTCCTCTCTTTTAAAAGAATTTTCACACTGTCAAGTGGTGTAAAAATGTCATGGATAGATGAGACCTAGGGGACAGGTCACACTGCCTTCCTTGTACAGGGAGCTCCACGCACTCTCTTTGGGTAGGATTTGTTTCAGGCCTCTTCTGCGTGAAGCCTCCAGACGACACTGACCTGCCTGGTAAGGAGCTCATATCCAACCCACCTGCAGGTCTCCCTCCTGGGTTTCTGCCACCCAAGTACCTGAGCACCAGGCCAAAATGGCAACAAGTGATAAGGAAAAGGCTGAGGTGCTTAATGCCTTCTTTGCCTCAGTCTTTAAAAACACAACTAGTTGTACTGAGGGAATCCAACCTCCTCAGCCAGAAGACAGAGATTGGGAGAGTGACCCCCCCACAATCCAGGAGGAGACAGTCAGTGACCTGCTGCATCACACAGACACACACAAGTCTATGGGAACGGATGGGATCCACCCGAGGGTGCTGAAGGAGCTGGCTGGGGTGCTCGCCAAGCTGCTTCCATCATTTACCAGCAGTTCTGGCTGACCGGGGAGGTCCCAACAGATTGGAAATTGGCCAGTGTGATGCCCAGATATAAGAAGGGTTGGAAGGATGATCCGGGAAATTACAGGCCTGTCAGCTTGACTTCAGTGCCCGGGAAGCTGATGGAGCAGCTCACCCTGAGTACAATCACACAACACGTGGGACAGCCAGATGCTCGGGCCCAGTCAGCGTGGGTTTATGAAAGGCAGGTCCTGCTTGACAAACCTGATCTATGACAGGGCGACCTGCTTATTGGATGACTTGAAAAGCTGTGGAGGTTAATACCTTGACTTTAGTAAGGCCTTTGACACCGTTTCCCACAGCATTCTCCTGATGAAACTGGCTGCTCGTGGCTTGGATGAGCTCAAGCTTCGCTGGGTAAAAACCCGTCTGGATGGCCGGACCCAAAGAGTTGTGGTGAACGGAGTTAAATCCAGTTGGCAGCCGGTCATGAGTGGTGACCCCCAGGGCTCAGTGTTGGGGCCACTCCTGTTTCACATCTTTATTGATGATCTAGACAAGGGGATCGAGTGCACCCTCAGTCAGTTTGCAGATGACACTCAGTTGGGTGGGAGTGTTGATCTGCTCGAGGGTGGGGAGGCTCTGCAGAGAGACCTGGACAGGCTGGAGCCATGGGCTGAGCCCAACTGGGGGAGTTTCCATAAGGGCAAATGTCGGGGGCTGCCCTTGGGCCACAGCAACCCCCAGCAGCTCTACAGGCTTGGGGAGGAGTGGCTGGAGAGCTGCCAGTCAGAGAGGGACCTGGGGGTGCTGATTGACAGTCGGCTGAACAGGAGCCAGCAGTGTGCCCAGGGGGCCAAGAAGGCCAATGGCATCCTGGCTTGTGTCAGCAATCGCGTGGCCAGCAGGGACAGGGAAGGGATCTGACCCCTGTACTCGGCATTGGTGAGGCCGCCCCTCGATTCCTGTGTTCAGTTTTGGGCCCCTCACTACAAAAAGGACATTGAATGACTCGAGCGTGTCCAGAGAAGGGCAACGGAGCTGGTGCAGGGTCTGGAGCACAGGTCGTACGGGGAGCGGCTGAGGGAACTGGGGGGGGTTAGTCTGGAGAAGAGGAGGCTGAGGGGAGACCTCATCGCCTCTACAGCTCCCTGACAGGAGGGTGCAGAGAGCTGGGGATGAGTCTCTTTAATGAAGTAACAAGCAATAGGACAAGAGGGAATGGCCTCAAGTTGCACCAGGGAAGGTTTAGACTGGATATTAGGAAGCATTTCTTTCCAGAAGGGGTTGTTGAGTGTTGGAATGGGCTGCCCAGGGAGGTGGTGGAGTCCCCATCCCTGGAGGTGTTTAAGAGTTGGGCTGACACAGCACTTAAAGATACTGTGTAGATGGGAACTATCAATGTTAGGTTAATGGTTGGGCTGGATGATCTTCAAGGTCTTTTCCAACCTAGATGATTCTGTGATTCTCTGAAAACCCATCTGGGATCCTTCACTGATACCAGCACTTTTGCTTCAGGCTGTGTTTTCTCTCCCTGCACATAGAAGGCTTGCTGTGAGGGGGTGAACCCAGGGAAACCAAGGAATCAAACTCCAGTTCTGCAACACGTGGTTTATGTGCTTCCATACAGCCTTTGCATTTGTGTGTTCCTGAATCACTTTACCGCTTGCTGGTTTTCTCGTGTCAATAAATGCACTGAATGCAAAACACTATCATCCTTACAGTGACTATTTCCAGCTCTACAGCAGATTAAAACTAAATTTGCTGATGTTTCAAAACTGACAAATCATGCACCTGCAGTACAAATTTTAATGCTAGGCAGATTGTTATTAATGGTGGGATGGCTTGTATTAAAAATTCTATGTTTATGAAATGCACTTTTAAACGCTTGACCATAGCAGCATAAAACTCACTTGCTTTGTTCTTTAAAGGTAATGTGAACTTGCTCTACTACAGGGTCATTACCAGGTTAATTGAGGCTCTGCAGCTTTTTCTGGTGTCATTGTATATCTTCTCTTGATTCAGCAGCTGGATTTTTGCTGGATTTTTACAATTTTTCCACCCTACATTGGAAACTCACCCTCTTCTCCTGCTATAGGTCTATGTCCCAGATATTTCAACCTATAAAGACTAACTGACCTGTGATCAAGTGAGCAATGTCCCTCTGTATACAGAGAACTGAATAAATGGAGTGAGAAGGCCTTCTTCTAGAGAGCCCCCTCCAGACTCCTAGTACTTTTCTGCCTTTGCAGAAAAGCCTCCCACTTTTGGGGGGGCTTTGCTATTTATCCAGATCATGCACAACAGCTTGTGATCATACATGCTGCAACATAAATTCGTATCTTCAGGCTCAGGATAAGACATGTGTCCCAGCTCTTCTTAAGACAGCTCAAACCACTCAGGAGGAAGACTAGAGGTGAGTGAGCCCTGTCCTGGAGCCTGTCTCCACACCTGGACAGGACTGGTAAGACCACGTTGATACAAGTGGGGTTGCTCCTGGTTGAGGCTGTTCTCTAGCGACCACCCACATTTTGACATTGCCAGCACCCCTTTCCAGAGTGTTGGATTCACATAATTCCCATCTTTCAGCCCACATCACATTTAATGAGCCGGACAGGCAATACGCCAGCCTCTTCAAGACAGAAGCAGAGTGCAGTGTGCTCAGTAAATGATTAAAGCAAGATCCGTGTAATTTTACAGCTAGGCCTAGTAGGATTCAAGGTTTATTTTTACTGAGAGTTGATAGTTAAAAGCAACATTAATTTCTGGTTGTCAGCTTTCACTGCCAGTTACCATCCCAGCTCTCCACCCCTGTGTCGGGGCCCGCGGTGCCCCCTCTTTAATGCTGGCACCTCCCCGGAGCTCAGCTGGGGTCGCTTGCAGAATCCAGAGTTGATAAGAAATTATAACCCGTGCTGCAGGAGCAGGAGGCAGCACGCAAAAAAGCTGTCTCTATCGATATTTCACAATTAAAAATTAAGTCCTGCTGAGCCTCCTTGTAGCTATGTTGAGCCTTTAATATAAAATGGGTTTGCAGCTTTTCTTGGAAAGAGGAAGGGGAAGGGAGCTGGGTATCTCCCCATCAGGCTGCTCACAGTCACAGCTAACAATGTTTTCAGGGGAGCTTTTTGGAGGAGATGTTACATTTCAGCCTGTCTTCCTAAGGGGCTGGTTATCCCAAAACAGCAAGTCTTACCTGTTGCTTCCTGTCCAGGAAGGAGCTTGTGTTGCTGGCTCGCTGCTTGCTGTGGGGCAAACACATGGTGTTTGTCTTTCGGTGTTATGGAAACAGCCAACTGTGCTCCTGTGGTAATAATAAAAAACATCTTTAAACAGTGCACAAGAGGGGCTATTTTTTAAGCAACGGCCTAGGCACCTGGCTTCCGTCACCCCCACTCTGCAGCAGAAGCAGGGCAATGTCATCTGACTAGGAAGCAGCAGGGAGCACTTAACTCCATGAGACATCTCTATCACACTGCAAGGCGTGCAGGTACCCTTACCCATGGCCTTCAGCAAAGAAAACACAAAAGCGTCAATGCCCAAGGTTATTTGCTTTGCCAAGTGGAAATGCTTGTTCTCATTTTCCTGTGGGAAACCCAAAGATGATAATAGCACCTGACATCCCTGCCCTGGGTGGCAAGCCCTTTTAAACTCCCTTGCCGTAATCTAGACAAGAGGTTAGAAGAAACACGTGTTATCATAGTTTGGCTGCGGGTAGCAAAGGTGGGACGCAGTTTGCTTGCTAGTCTGTACTGGCATACGGAGCTGCCTGCCCATGGATGCCACAGCAGGTCCCAGCATCAGCAAGGGTGCCCAGTCAGCCGCTGGCCACAAGCATGGTCCATCAAGCTGCTCACCTGGCTCACCATTTCTCTACTTGATTCAGAGCTGCCCAGTGCCATTGCTCTGGATTTGAAACATTTTTTTTAAATCTGAATAGCTGAGAACTTTGTGAATGATGGGAGCACTTCAGAAGTGACAACACAGCATTGCACCCAGAGGGGGGTCAGTGAAGGTCCTAGGTGGGATGTGTTGCCTGAAGCAAAGGAGAGGTTTGCATGCTGCTCCTGAGTCTTGTCATATGAACACAGGTTCATTTATTCCACGTAGCCATACCCACGTGCCTGAGATGGCTGAGAGAAGCCTTGTCTGCTTGTCAAGTCAACAGAGAAGTCTATAAGCACAGAAGGAAGCTTCAACTCACAAGTATGCGACATCATTTCTGGGGTTACCTGTCTCTCTCCACTGGCTACAGAAAGCAAACACAAGGTATTAGGTCTGTCTGACAGGATGAACACACACTGATGAATCTTACCTGCTACTCCTGTTTCTCAGGAGTATGCAATCACTGCAGCAGGAATTTTTCAGCAATATGCTTGACTTCAATGATTTTTTTAAGGTTTTGTGTTTCTTATCTGAAAAATTCAAGTTCCTCAAACTTCAGTCTGTACAGGGGATTAGGGCCAGGTTTCATCAGGTTTATGTCAAAAAATATTTTAATACAGTTTCAAAAATTGTCACACTATCTTGTTCCAACAAGTTCTAAATGGAACACTCCCATCTTCTACTTAATTATTTTTTTTACTTTAAAAATGAATCTGATTTTTTGAGTTTAATTAGAATTTTCAGTACTTAAAAGACATCTTCTAAACCAATGAAAACTAAATGGTTTCATGGCTGTCACTCTTTTGGCTCAATAACTTTTCCAAGTTTTTGGTTAGCAAAATTTTTCACGGTCTTATCATCTCACCCCAGAATGAAATAACCCTACAAAATATTTTTTAAAAGCAGAAAAAATATTTCCTGTTTGTCCCTTGTTTTGACCAACTCTGAAATTGCAATAATTGCTGCAGTGTTGAGCTCCCACAGGCACTCAGGCTCCTGAAGGGAGAAAGGAAATGCTAATTCCATGGTTGGCTTTACCTAATTAAATAAAAAGAATATTTGGACAAACAAAATAGAATTCTTCCCAGACCCTGCCCTGATCAAGCTGTGCTCAAAAACATGCAATCTGATGATCCTCATTTTAGCAAACCGACTTTGTGACCCAGCAGGAAGATGGGCTATTAACAAGTCAGGTATTTATAGCACAGCTGTCAATAATTTGGAATATTTAATCACAGCGTATTTCAATTTGTCCACAGTTTAGAGAAATGAGCTGGCTGTGCCAAGGGTTGTGGATGCCTATGGAGGTGGTCTGGGTCTATCTAATATCATTAGATATCTACTAGTTCTTGTATAAGAAAAGAAATAATGGACCCAACCTATAACCAAGTCATAATGGATTAGCTCGTTTCCAGCCAAGGCCAGATCCCATACATCTACGAAGGCTCAGCTCTGCATGGTCTTAAAGAAGCTCTGGGGGCTGATGAGGAAGCTTTGCTTTTTCTGACTGCATATATTTTTCTTGTAAAAGGCCTCTCAGATACTAAATTTTGCAAATATTATCAAAAAGTCTTTTTTGAGTGCCCAGAGAAGGTGCACAAGCTAATCCTGTAGCACTGAGATGATAAAAGCACACCCTGAAGGAATGAATGATTGAAGCCCAGCCCTAAATATTAATAGGATACAAGGGGAAGAGGACACTTTCCTCAACTTAGCACTTACCAAGCTGCCTGTTTGGATTTGAGCAGAGATATTCTCACAACCACTCCAAGCTCCTTAAATCCCCTCCTAAAAGACCATGGCACTCCAAACTATGTTACCTTCACCTGAAATTCCCCAGCTCATGTTGTATTCAAACCTCAAGAGGAACATGGTGGTGTTTACTGGAAGCTGTGCTCCAAATGCAAATGGAAACAAAGGACGCTCACCGAGTCCCCTGTCAGCACAGAGGGGAAAGCAGCATCTTCGTGGGAGAGAGGATGCACAGAGGGACAGGGCGTAGCGAGTGGGACCTTGCTCCAGCTCTGTAGATGCCCAGCCACGGCTGCTTGACATGATGCTGGGGGGATGAGGGGGATATTGAAGGCTTATGGTAGACCCTCTCCAGTTGATTAATGCCCTGTTTTGGGAGTTGTTTACAACACACTGGCCCCAGACTGCTTTTTGAGCAGATCAGTCCAATGCAGTGCTGTACACAGCAGTCACAAAGACCAGGCTCTGTGTTCACCGGTTGCCAGCCCATACAAATTGCCCCAGAGACTGCTGCACGAAAGGGCTCACAGCTGAGCACGCACAAGGGAGGGCACCCATCTTCAGGCTCTGCAGGCAAAAGGCTCCTGCAATGCCAGAAGCCAGAGTAAACCACTGGCAGGTACATTAAAAATGGATTGGATTAGATTTTTTTTTCTTCAAATGCCATCTGAGTGTAGAAATTGCTCTGCAGATGGTGCATCACAAAAGTGGGGCAACATCATACACCAGAAGCCTGTGCTCCCAGGAGAGCTGGTGACAGGCAGCCCCAAGAAACAAAACTCCCCTGCAGGCTTCACCAGCCCTCAGGCCAGTAAAATATAAGCAATTTAAATTAAAAAAAAGGAGGTTCTCTGTTGATATGACTTAGGCTGCTCTCTGCTGGCTCTGTGTGCTCCCTGTGTGTTTGTGGTCAGGGTCACCGTCAGCATTAAATGCACTAATATTCACCCCTGGAACAAGCCCTGGGCTGGGAGTGGGAAGATACGAGGTCCCCTCCTCATCAGGCTGATGGCTTGTTAGAGGAGTTCAGACCTCTGCCTTCAGATTTTTCTAAACCTTGCTATTACCTCTCCTACCCCCTGCCTACAGCCTTTGCCTAAGCAGCCAGCAGAAGAGGGATGATGCCACAGACTGGCTTGTCCATCAGCAGGGTTGTTCAACGTTAATCTCCTTCAGACCCGTCTACCAGTGTCCCTGTCCCTCCAGTCAAGCCCATTGCAAAGGGCTGTGGCTGGAAAGCTATTTGTTTCTCACATGAAATGCCAGGTTGCGTGCAGAGGCCCTGACATGTTGCTGAAGGCTGCAGTGACCAGGCTGCCCTTCCCCTTCTCCAAGCTCCCCCTTGCAGCCTCCCCTCCTCTAAGAGATACCATGGAGGGGTCCAGAGCATGTGATGTTTGGACAAGAGGAGAATGATGGCTCCTCTTCTCCTTGAGCCCTTCTTCCACCAGACAGTGAGGTTTCATCAACTTATTCTGCTCAGTCTTTTCTTTGTAGGGCAATGTGACTGAGCTTGGCTTGTCCAAGATCCATTACATGTGTTCAAGAACATAACATGACATACCAACCCTTGGGTCAAGTATATTCCTCTTCTACCAAAAAAACAGCTGTCAAGGAAGGTGATGGTTAAAGCTCTTATGATTTTGCTAATAAGTCCTCTCATGAGTTCCTCCTGGAGCAAGAAGGATGAGCAAGGGAGCTTGGGTGCAGCAATAGCACAAGGTCAGCTTGTTCAGGACGGTCAGGTACAACCCCTCCTCAGCAGCACGTTCAGGAAAGTAAACAACCAGGAATAGTGAGCCTCTTGAGCAAAGTACCTTCTGGCTGTAAATCAGAAGGTTCCTAGTCATCAGAGCAGCCATGCTCTCTGGCCACCCACATGAGGCACATTTGGAAGGGGAACCCCATCCCTGCAGCTTATGATGGAGCCTGTCAAGCTCCTGAAGGATGGTGTGACACCGTGATGGGACAGCCAGCAGACAGGCAGAATAACTTGGCATGTCCCTTCCAAGCACATGCTGTGAGCCCACACCGGCTGTCCAGGCAGTATGTGCAAACCAACGTGCCCCACTGTCAGCGTGGAGCTGCCAGCCCCCTCCTCCTCATGCAGCAACACGGAGAAACTGTAAGAAACAGGAGGGGTTTTATGGGGTCAGACAGCATTGCGGTCCCATTGCTTTCCCACGCTAATCTTCATCAGACAGACGTCACTCCACTGCCTTGCGGAAGCAAACATGTCCGTGGGCATCTGCCACATCCCAAATTTAGAATGATTTTTAACAAGCTGGAAGGAGCAAAATAAACAGCACTTGATCTGCAAGCTTCCCATTCTTGACAGCGTCCCTAGAGGTGGTAGAAAGCTGAGGAGATAGCTCCCTGCTTTAATTGGTACATTGAGATTCTTCCAGGCCACTACGCAACTGTTAATAAGCAACTTAATTAAGCACTAACCCAGTTCATATTTCTACCCTCCAGAGGCTCTTGTTTCTTTTTTTTTTTTTTTTTTTTTTTTTTTATTACGTCCAAAGCCGTGGGGAGTTTTGTCCTAATCATGTAAAACAAGCTGAGGGCAGTGACACCAGGCAACTTATTTAACTCCTGATCTCCAGACACCTCCACCAGATGCCCAGGCCTGCATTTCTTCCCCAAAAAGAAGACAGAGGACTCTGCGAATGAGGTGTGAATTGCTACAAGTCAGCAAAAATGAAGGCAATAATCCTTAACATCAGCAGCCAGCTCACCCCCACTGAGTGTAAAAAGGAGAAAGTGTTGGGCAAAGACAGGTCATCTCCAGGCATCAGGTGCCAGCACACAGGCGTGTTTTAGGCAGTCTCCTGAATGACTGAGCAAACTTATTCAGCCCTCCATGAGCATCTTCCAAAATGGGGGTGTCCTCCATGCTGTCCTCAGCCACACACCACCCAGAGGAGACACCTCAGAGCACCATGTGACAGAGAAGTAGCAAAGGAAAGAAGATGTCATTTCCTGATCCCCAGGGAGAGCTTCAATATCTGGCTGCTCCAACCAGCTGGTTCTCACTGTCGCTATCTGCTAAAGGAACCACAAGAATAAGCATCCGTGCCCCACAACACACTTCAGCCCCTCATTATTACTGGGCAACTATTCACTGTGTGCAGCCTCAACATCAGGCTGGTTTGATGGGTTTGCTGAGGAGGTCCTCAGTAACAGTGTTCTCAGAAGTTTTCATTTTTCTTTCTAAGGCTGGGCTGGGGTAAATCAAAACTTCCTCCAATAGCTGTCGTGGAAAGTGATGGGTTTAATAGTCATGCGAACAATAGTGGGGTTTCCATTACAGGTGAGTTATGAACCATTTAAGTTAAAAAACAACTGGATTTTACTGCTGCCAGGCACATTTAAGTTAGCACCCTCAGACTGAGGAAGGAGGGGTGACTATGGGGAAGCCAAGCAGTCACCAGGCTTATGGAGGGAAGGAGCATTTCTTGCTGGTGATGAATGAATATGAATCCTTCTGCTCAAGGAGAAATGGTCTATTAGCCTCAAAAAACCTTGTACACCAACAGGCACATTGCCAATGCACACATCATGATTCATGATTGAATGGTAAAGCTGATGCGGATTTTCCTCACTGAAAAATAGGGTCTGTCTCCTTCTGTAACATTTTTATTCCAAGGGAAACAAAGAATTTCAGAGCCCCCAAACAGTAACAGCATAGCTGGAGATTTCTAGCACAAACATTGACGAACAGCTGGGCTGGGGGACAGTGAGGGAAGAGCTCTGGTGACATAAATCAGGGTTGCCACATGGAGTATGATTTACATTCAATGAAGTCCTGTCCCACAGTTAGAAACAAGATCAGGTGGTGGCAGCGGTTGCGGTGAGGTACAACTACCCACTGAGCTCCTGGGCTGGATGAAGTGATAGGACCTGGTAGGCTGACCGCAGAGAGCACCCCTGTAGCAGAGGCTGTATAAGGAGCACACATGTGCTTTGCAGCACGCTCTAAAACTGTGAGACTATGAGACAACCACCAGGTTAAAAATACTGCAAAAATGAATGACTTGAAAATAGACCATCAAGCATGTTGCTACTGAAAATGCCCCTTCCTTCCCACAACAATAGCTTGTATGGAAAAAACTTTTTTTTTTTTTTAATCAAATAAAATTATTCTTTTCACTTGAACAGCATAATTTCATGGTCATTTCTGTGGATGGCACTCATACAAAAATAAAACCCAAACCTGACAGAAACTTGGCTTCCTTTATTCTTTTACTTGTTCCTCTCTTCCTTAACTTTTTCCTTCCACCAGGAAAGGAAGACACCACCCAGGGAAAGCAGGCATTGATGGAATAGATCAAAACCTGGAAGAAGAAATAAAAAAAAGAAGCCAAGCTTAATTTCTACTGGAAACCTGAAGCTTAGACAGGAAAGGATGTAAAATATAGTGGTTTTTTAAAGGAGTGAAAAGGGAGAGACAAATGCCTTAGAGTTAGGAATATGTGTCAGCCAGCCCCACCCTGCAAAACACCCCATCTCCCTCTGCTGAGGTGCCAAATCTGAGAAAGGAGTAAAGATCTCCAAGCTGTGACCAGGACATGGTGGCATGCTTCCTGCAACAAAAGCCCACAGAGTCAAGGTGGCATGGAGGGTCAAGCTGGGGAGAGAAGGGCAGGAGGTATCTAGAGAGGCTCTCCGGGCTGGTGCCTAGAGGAGACAAGTCTGGATTGCGCCAACTCTGGCCCTGTGCACTGGAGGGGACTCTGGGAGGGGAAGGGGCCATGAATTTCTGGGATCTGGGTGGGAATGGCCCCAGGTTGGCATCCGACTGTAAAGAGGGAATTGAGGTGGGGAAAAGGTCTAAGTCCATTCACACCTAGCAAATCACTTTCAGTGTCATGCCCCCAATCCTCACCCAGGTGTCTGAGCCAACTGCGGTGGCTTTGAGTCAAGAGGACAAAAGCTTCTCGGGCTGTTGTTTCACCGTTTGGTTGAAATCTTCCTCTTCTGCCTTCCTGTGGGAAGCACTTGCCCTTGAGTTTGTGGAGAGACCTCCCCAGGCTGGGTGTTTGCCAGGACATCCAGGACACCATTCCTGGGAGTACCTACGGTCAGCAGTGCAGCCCCTGCTGCCATCTGAACTGGCACCATCACCCCAGAGAGCAACTGCCTTCCAGCCTGAGGTCTCCCACTGGGCCGGGGGAGGCTGCAGCGTTTGGCTGACAACTCCCTGGTCGTTCAGCCTCATCGCATGCACATCGACTTTACCAGGGAAGTCCCAATTTGTCACAGCACGACCTGTTCAGAGATGCCCGGCCTGTCCTTTGATCCTGTGGCACAGTCAGCACCTACAGAGGCAACAGGCACCTTTGGAAGAAAAGTTTTCCCTGATCCATCTTAGTTGATAACATGTACTCACCAGACACCACGGACTGGTTGGTGTGTCAGATGGGTTTCCCACAGACAGCTAAGATGCAAGCAAACACTTCCAAGTGGTGGTGGGAAACCACTTGCATATATAAATACATACACCTATCTGCAGAGGCCAGAGTGTGAAAACGACCTTTTAAAGCACTTACTGCACTTTTGGTTTAAGACCTTCTAAGATGACATAGCTAGGAGGCCAAGCAACTTGGTTTCTCCTCCCACTCCTTTTCTGTTCGGTTACATGATATGGCTTCCAATTTACAGAACTCTTGAGGGAAATACTCATTTCAAGTCATTTAACAGACAGTATTTCCCTCTCAGGATATGTTGGGCAGAGGGGGAGAAGTAAATTACATATACAAACATTTCCATTTGCACAGAACATTTCTTTAAAATATAAGGAATCTGAGTTGCTGTTACCTGATTGCTCTTTTTAGATCTAACATTGAACTTGAAGTCAATCAAAACACTTCCAAGTGTAAGCGTTAAGAATGACTTCTTCCTGCAGTAAACATATCCTTACCCATCATGTAACATTATGGACAATGCTCTGATGCACCTGCACACAGTGCTTTTCAGAAGACCACAGAGCAGAGCACTCCGCTCTGGGGAGGGGACAGCTCTCCTGCCTGTATTTAATTTGCAGCAGCTCACTTACCACTAAATGCCTTTGTGCACTGCCTGGCAGCCCAGAGCACGGCTTCTGGTGGCCAAGGCCAGGCTGATTTTGAACCAAAGTTGCAGAGGCCTTCTTCTGTCTATTGTATGCTTTTCCTTTTTAACTTAATAATTGCTTTGTGTCCAAGAAGAGCTGTAATTTCATGATACTGCCCACAGATCCTGCACTGCCAAGGGTTATTCAAGTACTCAGTAAGTCATAACAATAGGCAGAAGTAGTGGCCTGGGTGCTCTGCACACACAAACCTCTGCTGAGTGTCACCACATCCTTTCCACAGTCTGTCACGAAGCACTGAAGGGAAGAACTGACTGCTCCTGTCAGGCCCCTCCACGTCTGCCCAGCACCGAGCACAGGGCAGCCCCATACATATTTCTCCACTATCTGAGCTTGATGCACACATAAAGGTGGAATTATCTGGTTCTTGCCCTTCAAGTTGTCAAACCCAACACATCACTGACTGCAAGAGAAGGCAGACGGAGCAAACAGCGGGTTGGAATCTTTTATTCAGTAATCAGTCCTGCTATGTGGGCAGCATCTTAGCAACTGGAACCCGAGTATGCAAAAATACCGAGTTTTCATGTGAAAAACCAGACAGTATAAAATATTCCAGTATTGCCTCTTAGAACCATTATTTCAATAAAATCCCTGTTTGAAAGGCAACATGCTTATTTATTTTGTTTGCTTTCTATTCTCAACCCCTCCCCTGAAAAAAAAAAAAAAAATAACGTTGAGACAGTAACCCTTCTTACCCCCACATTACCCACACATGTTGCAGGGAGAGAAATACTACATGAAAACCCCTCCTGATTTCCAAAGGTTTATTGAAGAACATTCTCCCAGCAGTGTCAAGCGCCAAGAAGACGTAGATTATTGTGACACCGAGCTGTCCTGATGTTCTACACACCGCAGACAACTGTGGTGCTACTGAACTCTGATGAGAGGCTCCGTCTCCTGGACAAGCCACCGAAGAGCTTCGTGCCGGCCTTGCCTCTCCAGTTCTGCTCCAATTACTTCCCTGCACTTCTGATGATAGTCGTTCACCCAGTTACACTAGAGAAAGGGAGGGGGTATGACATTCAGTATAAATGCAGAAGAGTTGGTGTCCTTACAAGTTGTGCACAGCCAAGACATCTGTAGGCCCTTGTGGTCTTTGGGATCAAGCTGTTATGCTGGGAAGGAATCCTGTCCCGAAGAGACAGACCTCTCATATATGGAAGTGATTTGTAAATTTGATGAGGGTAGGAACTGAAGCAATTCATCCTGGGTTTTCAGAGGAGCCAGGTTCAGTTCAGCTATGGGTATTTAAAGCCTCTGCAAATCGGTGCCTCCAGCAGATCAGAAGAGCTACCTTGGCACAGTCTAGTAAATAGCTTTGCAAATCTGTAACTGAACAATGCAGCCCTGAGACACAAGCTGCCCTACTGATCTGAACAGTAACCTTACAGCAGATATTGGTACTCTTCACAGTCCTCTTCAGAAAAAGGAAATGCAAATAGGACTACCATTCAGAAAAGGAGGATGGGTTGAGTCAAATTAAGGAGTATGATAGAAAAACAGGATGAAAGACGTCACGGTGAAGGTAGTGGGAGACCTAAACAGAAAGTTTAGAGTATGAAACTATTCAGGAAATAAATGCCCCTGAGCAGATATCATTGATGTCTGCTCAGACTCTGGATGTACTGCAGAATGTGGTGTGGCTGAATGGGACTGGTCACAAGTAGATACAGACAACAACATGGGACTGTCATTGCTATAAGTCTCTGGGGAGACAGCACGATAGTCTGACAGAAGCAAATTAAGGCAGGAGTAGGAAAAGACAAGAGATGATAGCAGTAAATACCATATCAAGGGAACTACCAAAACAACATCATCGGAGGGGTCCTCGCTGCCTTCATCACAGAATAAATTAGATTGGAAGGGCCTCTGGAGAGCTCGTCTAGTCCACCCTCCCACTCAAAGCTGGATCAGGTTCAAAATTAAGTCAGATTGCTCAGAACTGCTCTCTGGATCTATGAAATGGAACAGAGGCCAGTGGTTCTTGTAAACAGAACAGAACAAGCTGGTCCTAGTGCAAAGAAGGCAATGGAAACCTACTGTTTCACTTACCTCTTTTTGTGTCAGCAAATTAACATCAATCATTTTCGTCTGGATCGGAACCAGTGTTAATGGTTCAAAAGTCAGGCTCCCTCTGTTTTTGAAATTATACTGCAGCAGAAAGACAAACAAGGTTGTAAATTTTTAGAAACAGCTCTAGACAGATGACACTTACTCCTTGGCTCATGTCATCACTACAGAACGACCCACGTAACATTCAGATGAGAGGGTAGCAACTTACAATAACATTTTTCTTACAGTTCAAGCAAATAATCTCAATATAAACCTTAGTTATTTAATTCACTGGTTACTTTCCAGAGGCCATGTCCCAGATCACAGTTATACAGGACTCAGCTTGATGACTATATGGTAACCCAGCCAGACAGCAATTATAATGTCAAAATCTGTCTGTAGTTTTGTTTCTACTGCCACTGTGCCCCCATTAGCAAAGCGGGGTTTTGGAGACCAGGAGTCTTGAGTAGGATTCAACTGTCTGCAGCATGGTCCCACCTCAAGTCCCAGTACATAAAGTTTTACAGCCAGTGAGTCACAGAGAAAGGAGTATCATGAGCAGGTCATTCACCTTGGTTTCAGCAGGGATCACAAGGACAACATTTTCTATTCGGATCCCAAAGGACCCATCTTCATAATACCCAGGCTCTGCAGAAACAGACAGTAATTAACTAAGCCACATAGATGCACTGTGCTAATACTTACTCCCTATGGCTAAACTTCCCCTCCATGGCTTTAGTCCACTGAAGTCACTAAGCAATCTTGACATCAGGCATCCACAAAGGCAAACAAATTTCTGACTCTACTTAATCTGCACAGAAGCCCCGAGCAAGGTGACAGCAAAAGTTCTCAAAGGAAAGAGAAACAAGACAGACAGCCCTTGAGCTCAGAGTCTCCCTGCAAGTCAAGAAAGAGCACAGAGAACATGTGTTCCAAATATCAGAAACTCTGAAAATATTAATGTCTTTATGAAAGGCAGGTGGGTAACCCCTTCCTCAAAAAACTTAGTTTAGAGAGTGCTCCCCTGATTCCCTGAGAGGACTTTGCAGCCCTGAAGAAATGTAAGTCTCTCAGCAAACCCCAGCAGGCTGTTAATTTGATACTGGAAGAATAAGGCATGTAAAGATTTAACAGCTGCCTTAAATAGCCCATAGCAAAACCAAGATGAGCTCCTGAAAGACTGGTGTCCACCTTGTACTGTAGCCAGCTCTTCCACTGCAGAATGGCAGGCAGCATGCCAGAGCTGGGCTGGTCAGCAGCACAGATCCACTGAGCTTTGCACTGTAGAAAGCAGGAAGCAGGCCTGCAGCACCAGGCTGCAAAGACACTTTATGGAAGGCAAAAGAGCTAAAATAAGGGTCTGTCTTTACCTAAAGAGCTTAAATGACAAAATAACAAGCTCAGGAGGCAGGACCAGAGCTTATGATCCCTCCTTTCATTTAAACCATTGTCAGACTTATTCTCTCTGCATTTTAAAGAGTTTAGTCCCTCTCCCGGTAACCAGAGAGAATCACCAATGCTAAATACCATCAGAGACGATCATGCCAGCCTCCAAGGGCTCGTCTGCAAAGGTTTTGTAGCTAATGCCACAAGGACCCTCATGTACGTTTAGGAAGGAGCCAACTCCATGTCCTGTCCCATGCAGGTAATCCAAGCCACAGTCCCACAAGGCAGAGCGGGCAAAGGAATCTAGAAGGTGACCTGGAGGGGAAGAGATAGACATGGAGAGAGAATCTGATCAAGTCAGGCTGCCTCAGAGACACTGATAATCACACTGAAGGCTCAAACCTGGAAAACATGCCAAAAAACCCTAAACAAACGAAACCACTACCACCCCCTCAAAAAAACCCCATCACTAGCCAAAGAAAGCAAGTCGTTGGACTGTCAGAAGTTACAGAACAGATTTGGCAAACCTGACATTCAAGCCCTTTCCCAACCAAAGAGCCCATCTCTCTCTCCTGTTACACAGCACTTCAGAAGATGGTCTGAAACAGAAACATTGCACTGCTGTTTGCTTCACTGGGGTTTTCAGGAAATAATCTAGTGGTTAAATGTCCCACAGAGAATTCAGTACCCTTCTTAAAAGTAGCTGCACAAAAAGAACTCAAAGTAGAAGACCTGCCAATTGTATTTGGTGCACTAATCAGCCAGACTTCTTGCCTGGATGGCCTGTCATTTCAGATTGTTTCAGTCAGAATGCAGAGAATGTGAATACCAAGCCCATATGTTCAAGTTCAGACACCCTCCGTTTTCAGTTGGGGTTTCTTGTACCACTACGCAGCTGCTTTTTCCCCATCTACCCTAGAATGCAAATGTAAAAAGAGGCATCTTTGTGTAAGGTGTATGACGAGGGAGAAAATAGTTTTGCAACAAATTCAACAAGGGTGAACGTATGTCTCAGCTTCTCTGGCACAAAATCAAAACAGTTCCTTTGTGTGTCATTTTCCCATGCTGCTCACTGATAAAAGAGATTCCACATTAACTGGAAGACAATCAGCCAGCCCTTCTGAAGCTGGAAAGTGACCTCTCATTTTGTCAGAGCCATGAGTAAAGCTTAAAGACAACCTCCAAGCACAGAAAGGCCACAGATGTGTTAAGAGTGCCATTGACTGATGAGAGTCACCATCACCCTAGAGCCACAGCACTCTGAACACCCTTCAGACTTCCCCCCTCAGAATTGGTTGCACAGAGAAAAGACATCAGTAATCCAGAATCAAAAATGTTGCGATGGACCAGTTACATCAACACCTGCCCAACATATCTGGACCTGTCAACCGTAACGTTGCTCTCAGACCACCGAACGGTTCTTCAGAGGTCACTGCTGTGATCAAAACACTCCAACTCATCAACCTACCTTTGGTTCCATTTGGGAAGATGGCTGCACTCACAGCTATATGTCCCTTCAGGACATAGGTGAAGCATTCCTGTCAAAGAAATGTGTGCCATAAATAAACAGGGAGAGGCAAAACTTTGTCTTCCCCAGGAATGGGAAGAAAGACTGCATCTTGTAGGAAATTGAAGAGGAACTGGGAAGACTTGCTCATAGTCTCCCATGGCTGGCAATGTCAATGCAAACCATGAACAGAGAATGTTTAAATTACTCTGAAGATCTTTCTCCACCAATTATGGAGTGTCACAAACTCAGGCTGCAGGTTTAGCAGCAGGATTCACCTGACTGATTTTCTTTGTGGCTGTACTCTTACTTCCTGAGCATACCCTACAGCATATTTTCATCACTGAGTGAACTATAATGACGAAATCAGTTTTAATTAAAGAAGTAATTTAAAACAAACAAAATTACATTGTTGAATTTCCAACACAGACATTCTCAGGTAAGTTTTTGATATGGTACACTAGACACAAACCACTACTGCAAGCCTTGCATTAGACACTGAGCTTTGCACTAAATTAAACTCTCCTAACTCCCATGTTGGACAAGCCAGTAATGTTTATCCTCAGCCTGCTGATTTTATTATTTCTTGTTAGACATTTCTTATTAGACATGTATGAGGGGTGCATTTTAAGATAGAAAGGTGTCATTATCTAAATCATTTGGTTTATATTTTGGAAGTCTGAAGTCTGACAGCCTCCCTTTCAGTCTTTATCAAAATGCTGTCACATATTACTAAATAAATGACACTTGATAGAGCACTTTGACTACACAGCAGTAGGACACATTACTAATTTAAGTATCTCTAATAATAAGGGTCAGATTGCAAACCATACTGAGATGCCAACTTACTTTTTCATAGGCTGATGGTGTGCCAAAATGCATTGTCCTTGTCACATCTGTTGTACCATCTCTTCAGAGGCAGACAAAGATTCAGGAAGCAAAGGGATGGGGTAAAAAGAAAGATGGAAGTCAGAATGCACAGAAAATCCAGTCATGCTGCAGCAAACCAATCAAACTCATAAGTGGGTAAAGTCATCTGATCTGTGCTACACAAGACTTATGATGTAACAGTTTCTAATCTCAAAAATTCCTGAACACACATGTCCCAGATGTAGCAATAATGACTTACAATTCAAAATGTTATCCTTCATCCATAAGCATCCCAAAGCTCTTCGCAAATTAGAATCTAAACTGCTCATAAAAATCATGTTAATTTGAAGTTTAGCAACTGGTACTTTCCCATTGAGACCAGAACAAAGAAGGCCAAATTTAGTCTATCTGCATGGAAGATGATTCATTAGCAGCTTAAAAACATATACTTATCCACAAATGACCGCTACCAGCTCAGACAAGATGGAAGTGTAAAGGGGTATAGTGTCCCCTTCACCCTCAGGATGTCTTGTGCTAAGATTTCTAGAAGTTACTGATCATTTGGACAGGGGTTAGTCTGAGACATCAGAAGCCAGCTCTACGTTCTTTCTACAAATACAGTTTTGAGCCTGCCGTCAAAAACACAGAGGGTCTTGAAATAATGAGTTCCCTTTGAAACACTCACTCCTGTGCCTACACTTCTCCCCAGCACACACAGGCTATGGTCACAAAGCACTCGCAATTTAACTTCTCAGCAGGGACAAGTGGAGCATCCCTATCACAATGATGTGGTAAGTGCCACTGAGGTCCAGCTTATATTGTATTCAAAGGGCTGTTTTTCATAGTGGCACTAAGGAAATCGTTAATTAGGCCATCAGAGGGGAGGAAAAAAGATCTCCTTGTAAAAATCTTATCAAAGGATGCCTGTATGGTTCTTTTTCAATGCTCTTCCTGACTAACATAACAAAAAGGCATAGCTCTAGAGACAAAGCCCATCTCAAAGGAGCAGACAGGCCTGTCCTGCATCTTTCTGAACAAGTCACTTCTCATCTACACTGGCTAAAAACATCACTACTTTCATTCTCCACGGAGTCAGAGTTCCACAGTAAACAGCTGCAGAGATTGAGGCCACTGAATGGCCCTGTCAAAACAGCACTGAGTGAGTCAACAGACATAATGCCTTTCCAAAAACACACCTGAAACCCAAGTGGCCAAGTGGGATGAGACACCTTGCCTCTAAAGACAAAGAACACCACAGGACAGTGCTGTCCTGATCCTTTGCCCCACCTTGTTCTGACCTCAACATCAGTCAAATTTGCCCACAGGGCAGATCCTGGCAGGGCAGGTGCCTCATTGAGCTGTGCAGGCTGCTGTGCAGGAAGCCCAAGGCTAAACCAGGGCAGCCAGGCCTGCTCCCTGTTCCCTGCAACTCAAACACCAATGTCCCAGGTGAGCAGAGATGCAACAGACAGGAACATGAACCACCAGCTAGAGCACAGCTACCATCACACTGGTAATGGGACTCAGATGGGAACTGTGCTTTTAGAACCCATCCCCTACCCCAGACAAAGCTTGTCAGCAGCCTAGTCTGCTGTCCTAAGCCTAGCTCAGGGCCTCCTGTCATGGATCAGTCACCCATTGACTGATGCCCTTGACTATACTCAGAATCCCACAAACTCCCTCCAGAGGGGATACAACGAGCAGGCTCTCTGTGAAATGCCACCGTGCTCAAAACTACACATTGCCATGCTTGCCACAGCAATTGTGAGCTGACCCTGTGGGTGGTCACTGGGAGCAGAAAACACAGTGGTTCAGCACCATTCTTCCCACTCACTTGTACTGTGCTCCCGAGTCCAGGAGGTAGATCTCGTTCACAGACAGCGTTCTGTTGGTCTCAGGAACTGGCCTGTTCAGTTAAACACAAAAGTTTTTGTTCCACAGCATCAAGGTCTCCAGCCCACTTCTGAAGTCCAAAAACCATATTAAGTGCAAGCTTGGATGTGTTGGCTCTGATTTCCTGTGGCAGTGATGGAAATCCCACACATACTGAGCCAGGCATCATACTGAGGAATGTAAACAGCACTACAGTATAAAGAATAGTTTTATTGCTTCCAGAAAAACCCTCAACATTTGTTCCTGAACATATTTCAGAAGAGTTTGCACTTCATACTCATCCTTCCCAGACTTCTACCCCCAAAATAGCCCTCTTCTATGGCCCCTGAGCGGATCAGCATCATAATACATGAATGCTGCCAGCAGGGAGAGATCTTTATTTACTAAGTGTGGAAGCTCTGGTGGAATAAAGCAAGATGGCAATCAACAGCGACTACATCTCCCTGGAGTACTCTGTTGTGACTTCGCAAAGAAGCTAGACAGCTCGTTCCAACTATGTTTGCTGAAGGATGAAAGGAGAATCTGTGTTTCTCTTACTTGTAGTGAATGATGGCTCCATTTGGACCCGTGCTTGATATAGTAGCAAAACTCAATTCAACGAAGTCTTTCTGTTGGCTGAAAGAAAAGATTGTGATCACTACAGCAGAAGCAAGAGGAGCACACCAGGCAGCTGGAGCACCTGGAGTGCCCCATCCTCAATTTCACATCACTTTAGCCTTCTCCTTACCCTTGAAAGCCATCTGGACAAGCACACTCAGGTAGGAGAATTGTACAAATCGAAGCCCTATCCTCCCCTCCATGTGGAAACCTTCTTTCCATCTCTATCCTTTCCTTACAAGCAGAAAATTCATCACCCAGACCACCCCGGGAAGAGATGTCCTGAATAATTTCTTCTTTCTTTCTTATGTACTCAAAGGCATTTCTAGAGGTCCTGTTGATGTACACATGGGAGTATCTCTCAATACAAACAGTGCTCATTCTCCATCAGAAGAGGAGAAAATCTCACTCTTACATCAGCTCCTCCGTGGTAAGAAAGCAACTCTCTCGTACGTTTCCTAACCTGCGACACTCCTCACTGCTACCTCAAGGAAAACAGATAGGATCCAGTGGGCTGGGACTTGTATCTCTCAAGAGACCCAATTCTTCACCAACTCTTTCGGGTGTTCAAAGAAATCTTGTTGTAATGGTTTCTCCTCAGGTAAAATATATCTGCAAGTGAGCTGGATTTCTAAATAATAAAATAAAAACAAAGGATAAAAATGCCACCCAGAAAACATCCTCACAGGGGATTTACTTTTTACCTGCGAAACTCCTCTGCTTTGTCTGCAGCAATTATTTCTGTTACTGTTCCCTTTGGAACCTAGTGGACAAAGATGTAGGTTGAATTAGTACATCAACAAGCAAAGAAAATTCAATATGCTTAAGTGCTGGGCCTCATCTGTGCATTATGAAACCCAGTCTTGAAGTTGCCTCTTTCCAAGTTTTCTGTCCTTATTCCTCAGTAATGACAAACACAAACCTAGCAATATTGTGCAGGGTATGTGAGAAGCAGGATGCAGAGACAGTCACAGCAGGATTGCTGAACCCTGACTAGGGAGCAATTAGGGCTGCATTAACTTCACTAAGATATGTACAAAGGTAGCATCTCACATGGAAACATCTCTTTATAGACAGGTTACACTAAGCTTAGACAGTTGTCTCTAACAGCCCAAGGTATTAGCAGAATTTTTATGCTGTTAAATCAGAAATGGAAGCACTTGCAGGAAAGAAAAAAAAAAAAAAAAAAAAAAAAAAAAAAAGGACATAATTTTACTTTAGGCATTTGATAAATTAAAACCTGTGACACAACTTCCCCAGGACTGGACAAAAGGCAAAGGGGAGCAAGAGCTAGGTTTCACAACCCCCAAGGCAGACTTCCTGAGGTACTCAGACATGTAAAAAGGCACCTTCTGGAAGTCATCAAGCCATCTCCACAGAAAAGTCAATGGACTCAGACATGCAGTAGCACAGAAGCAGCACAGCTTAGTAAATTGCTGTGTAACACCTGGCACTCTGCACCTTCACTACGTACTTCTAACACAGGAAAAACACAACTAATTTGTCTTTATTCCATTTTCACTGCACATGGGCATGACTGTACCTCTCTATTCATAAATGCCAAATCTGTCCATACTGCCAGACAAGACTGATTATCATGAGAATAATTCCAAAGTATTGCACCAAACTGGATATTATTTCATGATTTACACTACCAAACCAGCACAAGACAGTATTAACACTATATTAAATCTGTTCTCACCTGCTCTGGCTTTGGTTTGCGTAAAATGAATGGGAGTATGTTTTCAAAAAAAATCATTCAGCTTGGATAAAAGCATTAATTGAAACCCCCCCCCAAACACAGATAAAACCCCACTTCCCCACTTTTAGCAAAGACACTACAAAGACTATCAAAAAGTTTATAAAGAATTTTACATAGCGATAAAAACTCCAAGTTAAAAAAAATTAATACACTACCTCTTTCTCCAGCCAGTTAAAGAGCTCACACAGGGCAACTGCATCTTTAATCTATGTTAAGAGAGTCACAAGAAAAGAGAATTGAGAAGAAAAAAGATTTATCAAGCCTCAGTATAAACATATTTTGATGCAAAAGAGTTTGACCTGCAAGTTTCAGAAACAAACTAAGAGATGATCCAAGAGGTCTTTCCAGGTTCTACATCCTGTAATCAATACGAGCACTGGAAATGTATCTGGACAATTAAATAAATGTTAATAAAGGTTTACTGCTGGGAATTATCTTACTGCGAAGAATTACCAAGTACTCAGTATAACACTGACTTTGTCTCACACATAACTTTCAAGTATCTTGTGCTTCAACACACAAGATCTTGCATTTTAGACTGTGGAAGGTAACCACATGACGCACCTGGTGATGCAACAGGGTAACATGCACACCAGCACCACAAGGTCCCTGTCACACAGCTTCTGGCTTCCCTCTTGCCTGATGACCCCCCTATTTCTTCCTTTTATCTACATGCTTGCAGTATGCAGGGGCAAGAGCAGGAGACAAGTATGCAAGTGCAAGGCACAGTTTTGTGCTCAGGTGGCAGGTGACAAGTGTCTCTGTTCAGCACAAGTACATTTACTTTCCCTTAACAAGCAGAGAAGGAAAAGCACTGAAATAGAATGTAGCAGTTCCCAAGAAGCTAGCAGAAAATATGGGACAAGTCCAGAATTGCCAGCTCTGCTTTAACTGGCACATTTCTCCTGAAATTTTGAAAACTCCTGCTTGAAAATTAACAGGAAATAAACAAGAGAAAACTTCAGCTCCACTATGAGCCTGTTTCACAGGCAGCTTCTTTGCTCAAAAATATGAAGCTTCCTGGGAAATCAGTCTCATTTCCAGAGTGTCGTGATGATGACACAAAACCAGAGTGCTTTGAGGACACTGGCTGCTTCTGAGTATCTTGGCCTGTGTTTTGCACCATGTGTTGAAGAACTTCTCTGTGTTCTGTAGGCTGTGTTTATTCAAGTGATAACAATTTGAAGACTCCACTCAGAAAGATAACAGAACTAGCAAAGGGGAAAGAACATCCCTTTGAGGGCCCATACTCTAAACAACACTTCTCAAGTCTGCACTGTCATCCAATAGAGCAAGGTTGGTTCCTCACACTATTACAAATGTTGTTCTTCACTCCAAGGGAATATTAAGCAAGCAAAAAAAACTGCTTCAACAGCAGTAGATGTCTGACAGAAAACCATTTTTATCCTGCCATCCAAATTCTTATTTGCTTTTTAATCCAAAACACTAAAACTGAAAGGAAAATGTAATTTCTTTTCCTAAACATAAAGTAAACTTCTTGCCATGTGCAAGGAGGCTCTCAAGACTTCACTTACATGTGCTCTTCTCATGCCTTCTGTTTCCGATGCATTCTTCACAGCTTTTGCAATGCAGATGGGGGTATATGGGGTGAGGTATCGGTAAGCCTGCAGCAGAAGGACAGGGATTACTTGTGGATTAGTCAGACTACATAATCCTTCAGGTTTAATAACTCAGCCTGGCCACAATTTGTATTTTGGCAGTCTGTCTCAACCTTCAACGCTGTGAGATACTGGTTGCCAGTAGTCAGTTAAGTGCACTGGGGAAAAAAGAGGAAAAGCAGTCCCTGACTGAAGGAAGAACAGCCACAGGGAAATCCAGGCAACAAAAGGGTCAACAGCTTGTCACAAAGCAGGGTGAAGATTTGGATATCCTAAATACTCTATCAATGTCCAAGCCATGGGTTTCCTGTTGCTGATGTACACTAAAGAAAAACAGCCAATAGGAAACATCAATCCCAGTGATTAAGGTGGAATTTAGGCTGTGCAGACAGACCTAAAAAGTCACCTTGGCTTGTTAGCTAACTGTCCCCCCAAGTAGCAGGGAGCAAAGGGTACCCAGCCCAGGTACCAAGCACTGGAGTTGAACCTGGCAGGCTCCTCAAGCCTCTGGCTCCTTCAGCACTGAGCATCACCGCTTCTAATGATCAGCAGCTCTGACAAACACATGAAAGGCCTTTGCAAAGCTGAGCTTTTCTTACTGTCCACCTCTGAAAGAAGCTTACATCAGTGCATTGAAACAAAGGTTTCATGTGCCTGGATGGGGTGGCCCTGCATTAAGAACTAGTAAGTGATCCCTTACCACAGTGCACTTCCCCAAACATCAGCTGTCCTTAGATCAGCAGGGATGCTTGGCTGGTTCTAAGCATGTCTTCAGAAATTCACCAACTGAGATGACTTGCCCAAACCTCATCACACTTGTCCTCAGAAGAAGGAACAAAAATGAAGTCTTTTGCCCCACAGTTCTCTGCTCTACCCATTATATATCAGGAGATGGGATGAGCACCTACACAAGCACAGATGAAGCAATGTGCTGTTTTCCTTTTATCAAGGCACGAGCATACAAATAACCACCACTCAAATTCATGGGAAAGGCCTGGTAGACCCTCAGCAAAGACCAATTTCACACAAATCCTATAGGCTTACAGTTTCCAAATTCTTAAAAATAGCAAAACAATTACACTACATTATGCAGAAACTAAAGTACTGAAGAAGCCACAAGAAAGTCAGGAAAGTCCTTTTATCAAATTCAGAGCAAAACTTCTGAACGGTCAGATTCTTAGATTGGCTTGCATTTAGAGATACTATTATCTATATATTATATTAATCTTCTGTGAAAAGTATATTTACATGCCGCTGTAGGCAAATCTATAAAGAGTTTGCAGATTTGCATTTAATAATGGATTGGATTTTTCCCAGTGTCAATATTTGGCTTTGATGGAGACAGACAGTAGATGGACCTCCAGCACTGGGGTTCTTCAAAGCACCCCAGACCAGTTGCTCAGCTGGTGTAAAGTGGTGTAGAGTTGGAGAAAAACACTCAGCATGAGGAACTGGGAAACCTTTGGCTCTCTCAGTGACTAAGTGGTTTTTAATCAAGACATTACAGCCCTTCCTCTCCTGCTTTCTATTGCACAGAGCTCCTTGAGGCAGGGACTCTCCCATTGCATACAGAGGGCATGTAGCCCTAGAATGACTCAGTATCAGCCAAAACTTCCAGTGCTAACAGGGTAAATAATGTCACTACAGCTCATTACATTCCTTAATTTAGGCCAGACGTGCTGTACGTCTCCATATGGATGCTCTGTGTGAATCATCTACAGCAACTTACCCAAACTGGAGTTAGTCCATTGATTCCAAATACAGGAAGGGGTATTCTACTCTGAAGTCAAAAGAACAACAATTTATCCTGAATGCTCCATAGACTCTACGCTTTCTGCTACCACAAACAAGAGAGCGGGCAAAATGTCAGCATTCTGTATTAAAATTCCATTTGCACCTAGAAATGGATCGACAGCGTCAGGAGATTTAACCCTGAGCAGCAACAAAAAACTGTTTATCTTGCTCACGTACATGTCTTGCTGTTTTTTAAAACACAAAAAAACCCACACAAGGCAAACAGCACATTTCCTTCAAGTCAGTGCAAAGGCACAGAGCGCCACATCCCGTATTAAAGGGGATTAAATTAAATATAAAGGGGATTTCATTACACTGAAAGCAACAAAACTTTTCAGATCTGTTTGGTTTTATTACCTGTCCTAATGCACCAAGTACAATGATGTTATTAAGCTACATAAACAAATGTCATCACTGGAGAAAAATATGCATGGTTCCTGCTATTTTGGCCATAAGAGCTGAAGATCTTAAGCAGAGATTTTCGCTGGTATCAAACTAGGGCAGCCTGGGGATACACACACAGACCCTGCTCTTGGGATTTTGTCCTTTGGAAGACACAAAGCTGAGACCACTCTTAAAATTCTTGTATACAAAAAAAGCCTTCAGGCCCCATGAGTTAGCTCTGTTGTCACAGGTATGACTGTATCATACTCACACCTACAGCACAACCATGCGATATATGAAACAGGCAGGAGATATCTGCCTGCCTGGTGGAGGCAGAAACCTGGTGGTGGGTGAATGCAGACTTACAGCCAAACACTTTTTACAATTCAGTTCTTCCTTCAGCAGCCCCTTCATCTGAGCCCTGCAATTCTCATGCAGGAAGCTTAGACTGTTCAGTAACCCAGCACAAGCACAGATTCTGTTCAGCAGGTCTGGTCTTTCAAGGCAACATCTGGAAAATACCCACTGGTCCCTAACTCCCAATCATATTTACTCACAGTATCTGTTAGGTACTAGGTATATCTGTAAACTAGATGGCATTCCAGAGAATGAGATCTCTAGCAAAAAGAGGTATACACAAGACACATGGAAATTTATCCGTAGTTGCTGCTGTGTCATTCCCCAAGTATCTCCTACTGGAATATTAGGTGGACTGCAGGACTCCCCAGACAGCCAACTTCAAGTACAAGGGTAATATAGAGCAAGTACAGCTGTACAGAAATTATTCTGATGCTACAACTGTCCCTCAGCAGATGCACTCACTGCGTGGACAACCAGTGCCTGCAGGTTATCCATGTCCTCACAAGGTTCCCTGCTGCACAACTCTGTTGCCCTGTCCCTCCTGTTTTCGGTACAAGACGTCACATATTGCCTGATATCCTCTAGCCACTGAAATAAATAAGGGGAACCATCTTCAGACATTCAGATGAAGGCAAGTACCCCCTCCCCAAAGTCCTGCTGAACTTCCCTGCTTCAGTTTCTGCAAGTTTCCAGCTCTTACTGCTGGTCCACATAAGGCTGATGCTCTAGCCACAGGCAGAAAGACCCAGAATGACCAAGCCTCCTCTCTCTCCTCCTCCCCTCTCTCGCTGTACTTGTCTTATCTTAAGCTGACAATTCTTTGGGTAAATCAGCTTAGTGAGTTGGAAGGGCAGCTCCAGCGAGAGCAACCCCAGGATTAACAACCCCTTGATACCTCAGCATGGCTGGATCCCTTCCACACAAACTCTAGCCTGCATCATGCTTTGTAGAGGAGAAGTCGAGGCCAGCTGCCCTCATTAACACCATTCCTGACCACTCTGAGCAGAGAGGAGAAAAGTGTTTTCCCTCAAAAGGGCCACTAACCTTGGGAATGGCCTCAGTCAGAGCATAGCTGGCTTTGTCACTGAGCCACACTTTCTCCTTGGGTGAGAGGCCTGCACCAACAGCCTGCAGCTCTGACAGGATAGATCCGTAGGGCATCACCTGGATTTTAAACTCAGGCTCCAGGGTGGAGTCAAGCTGTAAGTGCTCCCTCACAGCTGGGTTCGTCATCCGGTCACCATCAATGAAGAGCCTGAGGAACAAATCAGACAAAGCAGATAGGTGGGACCACATCTGACAGTCATTGGAGTAAGGAGGGAAGGAGAAACCATTCTGGTGACATTTCAGGGAGAAAGGAGTTTGTTAATTATGTGCTATACTTTGTCCTATATTGTTTTAACTACTGGCCTTCACACGGCTTAAATCCTGCTTTGAAATTAAGATGTACCACCCTCCTGAGAGCAAAGGTGATGACAACACTTTTGTTTGTATGACACATTCAAAACGGCTGCATCCCATCACTGCTCTTCAAGCAGGAGAGAGTAACAGAGGCAAATAATGGCCATTCTCTAATTTTTAAGGGCAACAGCCAGAAATGGAAAAGCTACTGCTGTTCTAAGTACCACACTTTATCACTTTCACTGAATTGGAGAGTTCAGCTCAATCTTCACATACAATCTGTACTCACCCAGACAGGTTTTATCTCGGATGCATCTAGCTCGCAGCTTGGAGATGCCTCTAAAAGACTTGTGCTTGCTGAGGCTCATTAGACAGGGCAGTCACAGGAAAGAAGCCTCCTGTCATAAGCCGGCCCTGAAACTTTTCTACACAGTCCCTGCAGTTTTGAAGTGACTCATCAAAGACATTAGAGAAAAGTTTTCCAATGTCCAGGCCAGCACTGGCTCTTACCCACATTTCACCCAGGGCTCTGAGGGCCCTCTGTGTTATCTCAGGGTGACAGACAAGAGGGGTCAGCCATCATGCCCAAGGTCACCCTGCAAGTCAGCCGAGGTGCTGAGGAGTGCAGCAGAGCTCTTGGCTGCCTCTCTAGCTCTGATCAAGGGAGGAGAGTAACTAACAATGAAGACAAATGTGCTCAGAGAGGACATTAAGATGCCCAACCGTAGGCGTTTTGAAAAGACAAATGCTTTGCTAGAACAGCTCTCCCACAGAAAAATGCATCTTGGGGGACAGAAGAGGGGAATACAAGCACCTGATTGTGTTCATTCCTATGACGGCGTATGCAAAAAACACAGGATTGTACTCAACATCAGAGCCTCGAAGGTTGAAAAGCCCTGGAAAATAAGAACGCCAAGAATCACAGTCCTGGTTCATCTTTTGCAACGTTAGAGAAAGCCAAAAATAATCTTAGCAAAACACAGTCAACCAATGAGCTGTCACGGGTGCAGGATGTGGGTCCAGCTCCTACCCAGCTGTCCCACGTTCTGCTGCTTTTCTGGCAATCCTAAATTTTTGCCAGGAGATGGCACCAGAACTGTAGTTTAAACACCCATCGGGCAAGGAAATCAGGGTTTAACTTCTAAAGGAGTGCTGCCTTGGAAGAAAGCAGGTACAGGCAAAAAAGACAAGGACACATGTAAAAAAATTAGTGTTTGCCCTTTCTGGTCTGTGAAATGCAACAAAATCTCACTTCTCAACAGCCAGAAGACTTCAAAGTTTCAATTTATCATTTCATTCCAATCCTTTTGATACTTGAGGGAAGAGAGAGACACCATAGGCAAGACTAAAATACTCCAAAAAGGCCTCTCATTTGGGTGCCTCCAATATCTCAGATTCAGACTGCACAGTTTTAGGTTTTTTTCACAAAGATTTTATCCCACACAACTCCCGGCAAAATCAAGAGGGGAAGTAAATGTTCAGCATCTCCAAACTCCTGATTTTAGGGTCAAATAAAAACCCCAGGGTATCCAATTAGCTGAAATGAGTTACTCAAGGCAATAAGGCCAGCCAGCGGGACAGCTGGGCTAAGAACCAACATGTCCTAAATCACAACCCAGCACTGAATTCATCGAACTGTGCAAATTCTGCCATGCAAGTAAAAATAGAGTTTGATTCTCTCCAGGGAAGGAACAGGTCACTTGAAAGCAGGAAAGAGCCACAAAGAACTCTTTACTGCATGGGTATAAACTTCCTTGCTCAGCCAACTCCCAGTGCAGTAAGGAGGCAACAGGCTCCTCTGTGGCTCTCTTTCTGCCCCCAGAAACTTGTCTGGAGTTTAACACAGTGAACTAAATTAGAGAAAATGAAAGACAACTTCTCTCCCTTCCCCCTTTAGGATAGGAAATCAAACAGGCACCTGGCAATAAGCTTCTCTCATGACCTCCTCTGGTCCATCTTAAAACCCTTGATTCATAACCAAGCTTGGCCTTGCTGGAGACATTTAATCTGAAACCACCTCAGGGCACCAATTTATCATTAATTTAATTGGAGATGCGTCTGAAAAGGTGAGACACACAATCTCTGCTCACGCAAGCCTCCCCAGGGAGGAGTCATATTCACCACTCTCAGAAGTACTTCTTTCATGAAACAAGCTCTTTGCTCAGTGTCCCAGATCCAGGGCAGCCCACAGACCTCAGCAAGCTGGCTTTACCCAGCACCAGAGACGCTGAGCTGGCAGTGCTGGATCTAGGAACACACCACCTTCATTCCCAACTTTTCAGATCAGACAGAGGGCACAGGCATTAGCAGCACTCAACACCCTGCCAGTGTTCCCACTGCACCAGTCTGTGCACTGGTGATTTCTGCGCAAAGGCTACACAGCACTAGTAACAACAGTCCCAGGAAAAACATTGCTGTTTCTGGCCATTTCCCTTCCTACACACTGGGCTGGAAGCCAGGGTGGGCAGACCTAGTCATCCTGGGGCCCCAAACACAGAGGGGACTCTAGTGGGATCCTGGGC
Organism: Athene cunicularia; assembly: GCF_003259725.1. Lineage (NCBI taxonomy): Eukaryota > Metazoa > Chordata > Aves > Strigiformes > Strigidae > Athene > Athene cunicularia. The sequence goes on from NW_020799105.1 coordinate 15,068,542, forward strand.
TGCAATGATCTAGAAATACAAGTTGAGCCCTGACTGACTTGTTTTAATCAACGCATTTGCCAAACACTGGAGAGGTAGAGACTGACTTACAAAGTCGTGACAATTAGGGAGATTACTGTAAAAGCTGTGTACCCCACCCTTGCCTTATGTATACAAAGCCACATGTTGCTTTGTTTATAACCCAGCCTCCACAGCAGAAAACAGTCTCCATCCTCCCATTGGATGAGGCAGCATCAGGATATTTTACAGCCAGAAAATCTCACAGGTCTTTTTTTTTCCCTTCAAATTGCCTCAGGCTTTATATATAACCCTCCTTTCCCTTTGCCTGGGCTGTTTTTCAAAGGTGGTGATTTGCTCCATTTCCTGGGCCAAAAATGTACCGAGGAGCTGCACTGGTGTAATAAGGCACCGTACAGAAATACAGGCTTGCTGTTTGTGACCTGTTACCACCACTGCACTTGATACAAGTTAACTGACCTCTAACAAATACATTGGCTGTAATAAGCACCTCTCACCCTGGGAGGGTTCTTTCTTTCCAAGACAGAAAGGGGATTTATTTTGTAGGAAGAACTGAGAAAGGAGATACAAACACTCACATGCTACTTCATCCAAGGCTGTTACCACAAACCACAGGACTTTCCTCTCAGCCATTTTTGAACGGAGGGCTACAATTTTGTCTCTCCAGCTGACCCCTGCAAAACACAACATGAAAAGCTACAGTCACCAACTTTACTGGGAAAGATGATGTAAACACAAACCAACACACTGGATTTTGCAGGGACCCAAAATACACTGTGCTTGTGTTCCTTACTCCTTTCTAATAACTGATATGAACTATCTCAAATGAGCTGTCCTCCAGACATCCACGGATTTGTTTTGAAGTTATCTAGCCTCTAGCAAATGGCGATTTGAAGTTTTGAGGACAAAGGCATCATTAGCTGAGGTCCAATCACCTTCTTGACCTATTCATTGTGGATCATATTGTGCTGCAGCAGTGTTTTTCTCACTACTTTGTAAAAGGAAAGCAAAGGGTGATAGAACAGCAGAAACAGTCCCTGTCTATCGGAAGTTAAGTTTCTCACCTGTATAACTCAGGTCAAGCGTGATGAGAGGCTTACAGGGGCGCTGAGGACAGTCTGTCCAGATTGTATCGATCAGGTTTTCTTTGATAGGCACAAGGTCGTGGCCGGCACTTCTCAAGGCTTTGGACATCCTCTTCCACTGGTCTGCCAAAGGGAAAAGAGTCAAGAGCGATGGCTTTAAAAAACACACACTGGTTCAGCAATGGCCCCATTCACAGGGGGCAAACTCAAGAATCTGAGTCTCCTCCTTTCCTTCCAGCCTCTCCTTCTTCCCATTCCCTTAAAAACAAAGCAGAAGCTATTGCAATTACAGATCCACAAATGGAGTCGCTACAGCCAGCAGCAGGCACAGAACCTTGCAGCTCTGGAGCCTCATGCTTCAGTTGAAGAACTGCTCCATCTGGGAGACAGAAGTCACTGGAAGAAGCCACCCCAGAGGTTGTCGTAAAGGTGTCCTCTACCCCAGAACCATGCTAAATCTAAGCTAGATGAGAGGTGAGATGGGCTTCACACAGCCATGAGACTGATCCTTCACTCATCTCAATCAAGCAAACGTCTCTCCTTGCCTCCAGTGACCTTTGGATTGGGCCCCATGTTCTGAAGCATGAGCAGATGGATACTCATTCACCTGATATAAATGGTACCTCTCCAGGAATATGCTTCCTACAGGGAAAGCTGCAGAGATGCCGAGACCACCAAGTAGGAGTAGCAGCACGAGTTCTGCCTGAGTGTTCTGGCTCACAGGCTGGCCATGGCATTCAGCCATTTTGCACTGAAGTGCCCGTGACAAGCCACAGCACAGACAAAAGGAGGTGAATTGGGACTCTGCTTTTCACATAAGGTCACTGCAGGCCCATGCAACGTAGTAGTTCTCGTGCAGTGAGTAGTTCCCATCCCTTGTGTTTTGGGGTCAACGCACTGCTGTGGAGCTCTCCTGATACAGGCTTAAAACCAAAACCCAACCTGTTTTGTGTAACAGTTTAATCAACCACCCCATCTGGGCTGAAACATGGTTAGCTACATACTATCACACAATAGCTTAGCCAGAGAAGCAAGGAAGCAAAATCTAGTTGCCCAACCCAGCGTTGTAAAATAAAGTAAAACCAACCAGCCGGAATAATGAAAGGGTCCACTCCCACCTTCGAGCCTTCTGGGAGGACACTCACTAGCCAATCCTCTTGAGTTGGTGTATCTTTCAGACCTCCATGGATTTAAAAAAAAAAAAGAAAAAAAGAGGTTCAAAGAAGCAGTCATACTGAAGGGTTCCCACACTACCCAAAAAGTCCAGGCTAAACACATCAGATACATCTACTAATGAATGTCTAGACGCATGGGCAAGAAGAGTCACAGGACACTAAATCAGGAGCAGCACTGTATCCAAGATGTCCCTAAACCCCTGCATGATGGGGTACCCCTGCAGCTCAAGCTGTAACGTGTGAAGTGACCCAATAGCCTGTGATTGTTTATCAGTGGAGCAGTATCCCAATCTCCTGCATACCCATTTTCATGAGTGTCCAGTTGTTATCCATTTGATGTGCAGCTTGCAGGAAGTAGCGTCCATCTGTCCACATGGCTGCATGCTGTTCAGTTACTATGGCAGTACCTGGGCAGGAAGGCAAAAAGGTGCAGATTTAGAGGTGGGCAGCCACCGTGCAGAGAAACAGACAGCAGGGGGAGTGTTTCAAACGCACCCTAGTTCTCCAAAGGCAGCTCTGCTCACTATTCAAAAGATAATCCAGTTTCAGTGGAGATGCTCACCGTTTTCCCTCCACTATAACATTTCAAATTCTAACAGAGACAGTATGCACAAGGATGCAGCTTAATGAATTGCTTCAGATAAACTGAACTTAAGCATATCTTGGCCAGTCAGTGGAACTGGGTAAATGGTTCTTTCTAAACCTTCTGAAACGGAGACTGTGGTCTCCACTTGGCTGTTGTCACAGTAACACATACTATACATCCTCAGACTCCATCCCACCTTCTTATGGGCAGGAAGCCTGGGCTGTGGCTATCCACAAAAAACAGCTGTTACTAGGCTTGCAGACATGGGTATCACTCCCATCTGTCAGCTGCACAACTTTCCCAAATGTTACAGCTCTAGGAGAGATGGATGAACAGGAAATATGAACACAAACTTCTGCAGGTTTCAGTGGAATGGGACAGACAGCTGAGAGGCACTGACATCTCAGCAAGGCACTCTAGCTGTCTTGCCCTTGGTGATTCAAAAAAAGCCAAACAAATTCAAGTCTTTTGAGTCTCTGCATCTTGACCATACTCTCTGTCACCAGAAACTAAAGCCCAGATGAGCAGAGCAGAGTTTCCAAATATGAATACATTGTCTTCTACCAAACTCCCCCAACACAAGCCCCATTTTAAGCTGCTTTGGCCTGAAAAGATGAAGAAACACAAGGTGAGGCCCTGTGTGAAACTTCACTGAACACTAGGCTGGGAATACAGACCTTCCAAGTACAAAACAAGGGCCCAAAATAGAGAGGAAGGTTATGAAGAGGCCACGCAGAAGGCATGAAATTAATACAGGATTCATGTTACCCATTAACAGCAGCCCGCAGCCCTGGATTTATCACCTTCCACATGAGGTCCCAGACTGGTTCATAGGAACTGATGAATGGACCCTCCAAACATAGGTAGCAGTATTTATTAAACCAATTTACAACTGAGGGGAAAAGACCTCAACAGACTAAAGTGACTTCCAGCAATCACACAGGCAAAGTAAGTTGCAGAGCTTAGGGTACAGCTAGGGTAAAAACTAGGTCTCTTGAAACACAGACCTATCCTACAGCCAAGAAAACATCCTGTCTCGGCAAGATAAGCAAACTTTTCCACAGCATTCAGTTTCCAAATGCAGTGTTTCTGGCCCTGACTCTGTTTAAACAGAAAGGCTAGCTGAAGTCCGTCTACTATTCACCCAGCCCAAATGGGCAATGTAAAAATCTGTTCATACTGGCTGCACATCAAAAGAAATGACTGTAGGTTACAAGCACCACATTAAAGAGTTAACAGGATTTTACTTTACGAGAGGTTCATTCAGGGGTCAAACATTTTCTGAAAACTTGTTATTGCACTGATATTACATAATTCCAGTGGGTAGCCAAGACATAATTCTGCAGATGCTGAAATAGGAAGAAAACAGTCCAAACAAGCTGGATAGGTTTACTTTTCAGTCCTGCCTCTATGCCATGAATGAGACTATTTCTTTACAAGGGAATTATGTACATTAGCAAGAACCCAACTTCTGGAAAGGTACCTGCAGAGCCATCAAATCCAGAGATGAACGCCCGTCTGCAGTCACAGGGTGCAATGTACTCGCTCTAGAAAACAAAAGAGGCAGCAATTATTTATAGCAGCAGGGGAAAAAAAAAAATCAGCTGATGACAAATACTTTGATAAGCTTTTTCTCCTAAAGGATGCCATAGAGAGAACAAAATGAGTTAAAAAATACTGGGCTCTACTCCACTGGAACATTTAATCATCTATGATTATATTGTATTTATATCCAACTGGGTTGTTGTTTTTTGGGGTTTTTTTAAGCTGCAGCACTTTTCTCCCACAAAGGTCTGTAAACATTGAAGTGCTTCAGAGTTTGCAGATGTTTATTTCACACTCAGCCTCCCCTTTGGGCAACAAACAAATGCTGTCTTTGAAGCTGCAATGTGAAAGGAAGAGAAACCAGAAGTACCCCTTGATCTTAGAGACCAGAGTAATCAGTGCATAAAATCTGTAAAATTCACTATCTCCAGTGAAGTCCCCTCACTGGCACTTAAAAGAATCCCTTTAAGACTTTCTTTTCCACAACAATGACACTAAAAGAAAATCATCAAGGAGGTAAAACTGTAAAAACTTTAACCCTTAGGACCTTTCATAATTAGATGCTGATCCTCTCACTTCTTCCTTGCTTACTCTAAACCTGACTACACCAGAAACCACCAGACCATGGTTTGGTGGGTGAGAGGGAATCAAAGACTACTAGTCCATCCTCATCCCAAACCCATCACAACCTGTGTTTGTGGACACATCTGTTGGCAGCATTACAGAAAAGTCTGAGAATCCACAGAGAGATGACATCCACAGGAGCTGCCAAATTTAAAAGAACAACTGTACCTTGAAATGGCCCACACACCATTTTTATGGGATCCCACTCTGGCAAGTTCGGAGGCCAGAACTGCTGAGTAGGCCCGTTAATTAACTAGCGCAACTCAGCAAATCGGCTTAATCCAGGCTGACAGCACTGATGTTTGAGCTGCAAAACCCCTGGATTTGTACCTTACAAATGGTCTGAAACCAGTCAGCTCCTCTGCCCATAAAGTTTTTCTACACCCAGCTGTGCTAGGGGCTGAGCTTAGAAATCACAGCCCGATTCTCAGGTGGGTTTAGTTCCTACTGTGATAGATACTGCATTTCCCCATCTCTGGCCAGGGCTATTTTTAAATTACCTGATTGTTAGAAAATACTCCCTTCAAATCTGTTACTCTTCACTGTTCTATAGAAGGCAGCGGGTTCAACGCACAGAGGTGAGCAAGAAGCACAAATTGCAGCACCTGGAACCAACCCTTTATTTCTGCTCCCAATCACCCCATGGTCAAAACCCCTCCAGAAGAGAAATGTCTTCTCCCTCCTGGGAGATGCCCTAGGCAGCAGCTACCAACCATTCACCACTAATGTTTGAAACTGAGCCTTGGGACAGCAAAGCCCATGGCCCAAAAGAGGATCAGGCCGAGTAGTTTTGCTCCTGATTGGCAGGAAAGATTCCTGGGATACGCTCCCAAGAAATTCTCTATTTTATCCACAACTAATGAAAGTTGGCAGAAACGGGGTGGGTATTGAGACCATGGGTGCCCTCATCTCTGAGCCAGTCCAGTTCCCTGTGCCTCTTCCTGTCCAACCCCACAGACTCCCCCAGACTCATGACATACACTCAGCAGCTGTGGGGAAGAGAGGAGTGCCCTCTGCACACCCCTAGCTGACTGGGTGGATCGGCCTCAGCCCACCACAGCACCACCATCACCGCTAACCCCCTTTAAAACAGCTACAAAGGCATCAGCAGATAGAGGGGGCAAAGTCATTCAGGGAACAGAATCAAGCACCCATTTCCCCAGCTGCCTGTCTCACAGACGGACAGAACATGAAGGCAGAGCGATGCCAGGCCTGAGGCGCATTCCCCATTTCAGCATTACCTAATGATTGTTCAGCCTGATGACTGCTACGACTCCCCCTCTCCTACACTTCCCAGCTCAAAGCTTCAACACCATCTTCCAGGGTCTGATACCTAAAGGGGATACTGGAAATCTCCCACTGTGGATCATATCACTAAGTACATCTTAAATCAGACCAGTGATTTCTCTTGCCTTTCTCTTGACCAACTCAGAGACTGCAGGCTGCTTTGTTTGAACAGACAAGCAATCTTGCATTCATAGGAAAGGTTAACACTGAGCTAGCTGCACTAACAGAACAGTGAAATGGATTAAAACAATTTTAAAAAAAAATCTAAAAGGAAAAAAAGAAGTCTATCAGTTTTAGATCTGGTAAAAGCTGACCTAAACTAACAAAGACCTTGACGGTGTGGGAAATACCTCATGCTGTCCCACCCACAGACAAATTCAGGGAATGTTGTAAGAGTTTACAATGAGGCAGATGGGCTTTAAAAGGAAGTATGAGGGATCTGGAGGGGAAGATGGTTCATTCATCTGTCAGTCTGAATTCTTGCACACCCACCTGTTCTGTTCCATGCAGCAACCCCCACTGTGCAAAGATGAGCCCATGTTTTGCACAAGATAAAATTACAAGGGGAACACCTGTGTACGCCACACAAAGTACAGGTCATAGCACAGTCAGAACAAGGTATTTCCCTGGGGCCTATCTTGCAGCTTTGATGGCCTTCAACCTGGCCCTCATCAGGCCTTTTATATCTGCTTTCCACCACACCTGTCAGCCCTTAACACACAGACAAAACAGGGGGCTGCATCACAGAAACCCTCAGCTAAGCCAGGAAGAACCCAAAATCAGTGGTGCTTATCACCAGAGCATGGTTGGGCCATTAACACATTAAAGCTTATTCTATCCTAATGTCAACCAAGATCAGCAATAGAAAGTGCAGCTCACTGCCCTTCAAGCTATGACACTGATGCTATTAAAGAACAAACACTGCTGTGTACTTGGAAGGCTGGTATTCACTGCCAAAAACCTAACTGCATTGGTAAGATCTGGAACAGGTCAGTGCAACCTGTGCACAAGCCGTCTCTTGATATATAACTCTGATTCCTCAGCTCAGAACAAGTGTGTGTCAGAGAAGCCAGCCCTGAGCAGAAGACAGCATCTATGCCAACCCAAACATGGGGCCTTGAGCTGGACAGGTGTTTCCTTGATGTGGAAGACCAGCCAGATCTGACCAAATTTGTTTTCACTGAGTCAAGTCTTGGAGGTGGAAGCCAGCCCCAGTTAAACTGTGACTGGCTCCAAACCCAAGCTTTAATCCAAACATCATTCCCTCCCATTAAGAAGAAAGCTCCTCAAATCTCTGAATATTCCCATATGGGCAAACTCCAGATTCAATGTAAACTGGGTGACTCAACATAAAAATGGATCCTGCACTTACCACTGCAGTACCCCAAAAGCTTAGACAGACATTTTTAACCGAACCACAAAGGACTTAGGTGCTTCATTCCCAAAATTCTCATCCAGGTTCCCAAGGAAACAATCCATTTCTTCTGATTTCTTATCACCAGCATCAGAAGTTTCAAAAATCAAAGCAGCCAACATTCAGGGCTAGCTAAGAGCCACAAATCCAAGGTATTAGCAGCCTTGGTTAAGCCAAAGTCAGAGCCAGCTATGTTTGAGAAGCTCTGCAAGTCTTTCAGCTCCTTACACAACTAAGCAAGGAAAGCAAAGGATACAACTGGTGGCAAGCCTCCTGGCAGTATAACCTAAGCCTTCTAGACTTGGCAGGAAAAGCAATATTAAAAGCATCACAGAGCTCAGAGTTCAAACACTGCCAGTGTTACAAAGAGAAACTAGTGCGCAAGTTGCAGCATCAGGGTGTATCAGCATCAGTCCAATCCAGGGGTCCCTTTGCAACCTAGAAGGGAATAAAGTTTCTCCCAACCTGAACCCTGTGTCAACACCACAAGAGGGAAAGCCCTCTTTGTTGACAGGTTCTCTGATGTGGATGCCAGGACAGCCTCAGGAACAGCTGAGAGAGGCAAGGACAGCAATAAGTAGCTTGGGCTGTGGGGAGGAAATGGCTCAAGCCACCCAAAGCTTGGGTATCATTAAACTACAGTCTTCTGAGTCATGGAGGGAGCTGCTGAAGAGCAAAATCTGACTGCAGGGCTGTAAAGTTCTTATCTGCATACAGGAAACAAAACCTTGCTTGGAACGTGGGGAAGTTGCAAATCACAGCTCATCACAATTTACCTGGAATCAGTAAGCATGTTCCAGGACCAACAGGTTTCCGCCAATGCCTAAAATTGCACTGATTCCCAAACCTCACAGACAAAATCCTGCACTAGCTAGTCAGGAGGCGCCAGAATCGAGGCTTTTAGTAATCGTTTCCATTCAGATAGATTTGCTCTACAGAGAAACCTGACCAACTCGCCCGGCAGGAAATAGCAACATGGGGTTCTCTGCTTAACTGCACTCTGTCAAGGAAAAGAAAGCAACAGAAAAACCCAGAAGTCCTGAGGGTCACATTCTTCAACTCACATGACAGCATTTAATGTCTAGTGAAATGAAACCAGAGTTATATATGGACAGAGGCAGCTTGAGGCAGGAATGCAGCAGACAATAGCAGCTGCAGAAAACGCCTTCCCTCTACCTGCCCAAGTTTGGATCTCCCTAAGAGGAAACACGATGCTGCACATACAGTCCCAGGACACAGGCAAGTCTGGACCCAGCTCACCCCAGTGCCAAGTCAAGGGCAAAGGTTCCGATTCAGTTGCATTTTGCTCTCATGCACCCTGGGGTAAAAAGGAGCTTTGGGTGTAAGCCAGGAAAGCTTCAGGTCTTTTGTTTCCTGAAAATGGCTGAGGAGGGAAAAACCCTTGGCAGTTCTTGGATCTCCTAAGAGAGCAAACAGAAGAGTGAAACTAGCATGTGAGCAGGCAGGGGAGGTAAAAGGCTGTTCAGCAATTTAAATTTAGAATTAATGTCACAAACTACAAAAATCTTAACGGTGGAAGCAGAACACAACACGGTCACCACCACAGGTTACCACCCTGGGCCCAGACCTCCCTCCTATTTTTAGTGCACAGAACAAGCCGATGCAGAACAGCATCAAAAGGGAAGTGTTGTGGCCTGTTTCTTCCCTGCCTCTGCAAAGGCCCCTCTGCATGGTATCTGAAGGGCCTAACATAAGGCAGCAAATTCCAGCATAAACTGGATCTAGCAAAGGGAAAGCTCTGCAACTAATCCTTCAACACCTTGCTTAACAGTATGTGTTGATCAGGAGGTGCTAATGGGGAAACTAAAGCCCAGATAATGCCTTTTCCTCCCCCAGTAAATCAATTTTTCCCAACAGCCAAGATGGGGACAGCAAGCGCTCTGGCAAGTTCCTTTTTCTGCAGCATGAGCTCCCTAGGGACAACCTGATGAGCAGCTGCTGGTGCAACATCCACGGTGATTTGGTACAAGAACTTAAAAACCTTAGTCTCCTGAATAGACTCCAGAAACGTTTTCCATCATGTTTCTCAGGATACCCAGGCTTTTATGCTAGAACCATTAAAACAAGCAAACGAAGACTGATTTTAGTTATCCCTGACTTCTATTTTTTTGCAGGAAAGGAAAGTAAAATCATTCCCACAATCCAGTCATCCATACCTGGTGGGCATCTCCAGAGGGTACTATGTAGGCTTGGACAGGCTCCTGGACATACTTGGGACTCTTCATCACCTGCCGCAGTTGCTTCAGCAGCTCTGTTGTAATTTTTGGACTCATCTTCCCACCTGCAACTGAAAAAAGCACAAAACTTCAGAGCTTCTCCAGCTGTCCTGGGCCACTCACAGACACAGGGTGGAGGCTGTCACCACTAGAAACTCCCCTTGGGGACAACTATGCCAGCATCATCCCTCTTGGACCAGAATTTCTCCTGTCTTGTCACTTCTCTCACATTCCTTGAGAAAGGGGAATCAGGTTGAGGCCAGAAAGACAAAGCTGGTCTGTCCTCTAAAGGACCTTTCCCACCTGGTGAGGGATGGTCATGCCCAATGGTGATGATACACACAAGCTTAACACACTTGCCGACCCTTCTGACATGTGGACAGCAGCAGGAACCAGAGCACCTCAGACCTGTCCTATGATAGCCAGGAAAGGCCTTGGCATGTGATCTTGATGGTCCCAAGTACCCGCAGATCAGAAGTGACCCTACCCATCATGGGCACAGAGAGAAACTCTCACTCTGAGGGCACAGATACTGTGGCTTATATGCCACAGAAGCAAAGGCTGCTGGAAGAGCAAACCATGTAGTTCAGGAACTCAGAAATGGACCAGTTAATAATGCAACTTTTAGAAGATATGTTCGTAGCCCAGGGTTTCATAGTGGGTTGGATTAACTCAGACAAAAGGAATGTGCTCCCAAGGACATGCACAGGGATGTTCACTGGCCATATTTACCTCTGGGCTATATGTTAGTCCACCTAGCAAGAACACAACTATAACAGGAGGAACAGCCTGTTGAGCTCTCACAAGTGACTGCCAGGAAGGCTTAAGGGAACCTTAGCTAAAGATGGTCTGCAGATCTCAGCTGGTGTCAGGCAGGCAGGGGTGGGGCACAGGCTGGAAGTAAGACAGCCGATCAGAGGGGAAAACAAGGGCACAGGCCAGTCACCCTTCCTTGCTGTGGTTTTGCAGTGGATGTATCTTTGGCATTGCAGTGAACACCAGCCTCTCCATTTGCCACACAGAAACCATCAATAGCCGGGGCCTGCTGCGAGCACTGCGCAGAGTCACGCATCAGGCCACACTGCTGTGCTGGCTCGAGTGAAGGCTGCAGTGGAAAGCACCAGCTGACAGCAGAGGATGTTCAAGCTGAGGGTGAGGCCTGGCCTGAAAGCCTATGAAAATCACATAACCCAAACCTCTTCAGAGGTTCTCTCCATCTTTTCTTCACTCACATCTCCAAAGGGTGCCCAAGGTGGGATAATCCCCTTCTCAGTTGTCTACCCATTCCTTTCATATTTTTAAGAACATTCTGAGATCTTGCAACTTTAATGCCGTCACTCACTTTCCAGGGCAAGGTGAGTAGGCTGTGTGCTGCTTGAATGCCATGCTATGCAGTATTTTATTCTGACTGTTTCATTTCACAGCTCATTTCACAGCCATGTCCACAAACAGATCATATACAGAAGCAGCAAATAGCATGCAAGTCTCAAACGCTTTTTGCTTATTCAGGCACTTATTCTATTTACAACGCAGTAACTACCAGGAGCCCCAAGCAACATTACGGTGTCATGCCAAAACACAATAAGGAACAGTCCCTGCTCTGTGATGTTTGCCATCTAAACGGGAAGGCAGAAACTGCCTCCATTTCACAAGCCATAGGAAGACATGAATGGACCAAGGTCACACAGCAGCACTGTGACCAAGTCAGGAACTGAACCAAGATCTGATGCATTCAGGTGTAAAAATCTCAACTCAAGACCACTATTCACACATCTCATCACAGGATGTTGAGAGCACACCAGACTTTTGTGTGACTGTCTGCCCGCAGTCATACTGTTTTAAAACGCAGACCACAAGAAGCAAATCAAGCTCAAAAGGCACCATACGCTAAATCCTCAAATTGGTATCTTGACTCCAGTGACTTCACTGGGATTAGATTACACGTCAGATTTATTTCCAGGACAAATTTCATAGTCTTATACAGTGTTTGCAAACTACACTGAACTTTATTGTACTGTGATTGTTTCTGACTGTCCTCTGTAACGAGTTGCTGTAACATTCTATAACATTGCTTCTGATTTATGTTCAGACAGAGGAAAAACACAAAGGAGAGAGAGCAAAAACATAGTGACTAGCCAACAGAAAAGAATCTCTTTCTACAAACTCATAAGGACACAGCTTCCTTTCCTGACCTGTGCTTTGTCCCCAGGAGCCTGAAAGTCTCATTTAACTAGGGAAGGAATGACAAGGCTTTGCCTTTTAATAAAGCTCCTTGCTGACAAGCCATGGTTTTCTTAGCAAGCAAGAGATTCTCTCAAGGACAAAAAAAAAAAAAAAAAAAAAATTATTGAAAGATTTGCTTGTAATATTTAAATAACACAACTAAGCTAGATTTGCAACAAAACCCATATTAAGGAAGACACTTATTTTAGATAACCCCTACAGCATAACAAATCCCTTCAAAAGATGCTCCACGAACTTTCCAATAAAATTGTCTTCAATTTACAGAGACAGAGAAGCTATTTTCTCCCAGATCTTTGGTAGTCATTCACTTTGGTTCCCCTATAATTTTTAACAGGTAATCTTTCTTTTCTTGGCCATAATTATAAGCCTCTATATATTTAAACCAGCTTCTCTATCATTATTTAATCACAGAATCATAGAATCATCTAGGTTGGAAAAGACCTTGAAGATCATCTAGCCCAACCATTAACCTAACACTGAACATTCTCAACTACGCAATATCCCTAAGTGCTATGTCAAGACAGTGATTAAAACCAAACAAAACTGAAATGAAGGTAGTAGATTTAGCAGTGCAAAAAACACTCCCATTCCCTGCCCTAACTTTTTCAAACATATCAGACCGCTCTGTTACCTGCCTCTGTAGTCCCCCACGTCTGGACGCCTCTTGCCTCTGCTCACACAAAATACCATTCAGCTCTTGGCCTGGCCTTCATAAGCTCCACTGTGCCTGAGAAAGCAAAGGGCAAACTGAAATAGCTACAAACTTTGTCCCCCATAAAACATTCACATCCCCCAGCAAAGAGCTGAAAATGCATTATGTTCCACTGGCAAGATTAGAGATGCACTGAGAGTGAACCATGGGGGAACAGGGAATGTCAAGGGCCAGCTTTTGCTTGTCAAGACTTACGATTAAATCTTGCAAGCCTGTGCTGTTTTCTGCCAATTTGTTTTCGCAATCATTCTGTCAGAGGCCAATCCCCATTTTACTGATGAGGAAACTAAGGCAGAGCAGTAGTAACACGCAAAGTATCACTGCAGCATGATGGCAGTCAGATCCCAAAATCTGTCACTCTCTAGACATACATTAACTACACCTCACCCCACAGGATTCAGTTCTCCAAGAGCCCAGGCCAGATTCTGCCTGGACAGCATCTCCATCAGACATGCAGAGCAAAGAGAGACCATGAAAATGCTGCTGGAGGAACCAGACACCTCCTCCAGCCTCCCACGCGCACACAGAGCGATGGGCAGCGGCAGCCCCAGGCGCCAGCTGTGGCAAGGGTTGGGGACACCAGGCCCACTGTGTCAGGGTGTGCGTCAGTGCCACGGCGGGGAAGGGAGGTGAGGCCAGGAGGTCAGGCTACATCTGGGTCTGCCTGTGACTGCTGTGTTAGACCACCCTGAGTGTTTATGTCCTGTTTGCCTCGTCCTTCTGAAGATTTCCTCTTCATTTTCTCTTTTACGAATAAACTTGTTCAAAATAAGTTGTTAAAAATAAGCGTTGTCAGGAACCAGTGAGACCTCTCTGGCCTGGGCTGGCCCCATGCAGGGCAGCCCAAGCACTTGCAGCCACACACCAAGTCACAAACCCTGCTACTTGCCTCCCAGTAGCCACCTGCACCCCAAACTCACCGAACCTCCCAGCTCAGCCTGCCACAGCCCTGAGCCACAAACCTCCCCCAGCCCCACACAGGGCTCACAGGGCTACGTGGGCCTGGCCACCCCGGCTGGGCCTGAACACCCCGGCTGGGCCTGGCTGACAGGGCCTCGACACCCCGGCTGGGCCTGGCTGAGCGACCCGGA
>NW_020799105.1:15082609-15102923 GCF_003259725.1 Athene cunicularia
GTGCTGGCGGAGCCTGCGCAGGGATCCGCGGGCGGGTGGGCTCCGTGTCCCGCGGGAGTGGGCCAGGCAGCCGGTGTGGAGCCCCGAGTGTGTCGCAACCGACGGGAAGCGTCGGCGTTTGGCGGCTGCCGGTGCCTCCCCCGGGGAAAAAAACGGAGCCGAGCAAATGGCCGGGCCCCCCCTGAGGGCCCCGTGTCCCCAGAACCGCGCTCTGCGCTCGCCTCTCCGAGCCGCCCGCCTGCGAAACTTTCAAAAATACTGTCCCGAGGGGGGATTTGAGGGTGCCCGGCGAATGGGCCTGGCTCCGCCGGCCCGGAGGCTGCGGGTGGGTCAGAACTGCCTGGGGGGGGGAGAAGGAGCCAGGGCAGGGCCGGAGGTGCTGGGGGCTCCCCCCACGCCAGACTGACAGGCTTGAGGCACCCCACAAAGCAGCTTTCTGGTGCTGAGCACAGCTCCAGGGAGATGTCAGCATCCCACTGCTTTGCTAAAAGCCTTAGCAGAAAGATAAATGACTGTCAGTTCTCTGCTTGGAAGAGAGGAGGGTCATATTTGTAACAACGGTGAGTGCAGTTGTAAAATCTGGCCATTTGCCATGTCTGCTCCCTAATGAAAATACCTTCCACCACTCTCTTCTGCCCCCGGCAGTTTTTTACAGGTGGGCTATAAGTCAACCCTATTGACAAAAATAGGAGGCTGTTAACAGAAATGCAGAAATTAGAAGATCACCACCAAGAAAGCCTACAACAAAAGCAAAATGTCTGCTCTGTAACTGCATCCAGGCTGGAGGGGTTTGCTTGCAGCAATCAGTACCCTGGGGACCCTCTGGCCCCTGTGCCATGACAGAACCCCTCTTCCATGGGGTTCATCACTGCACTCAGTGTAACCGTGACTGTGAAGGATGGAGAGAGGATGAAAATGTGCTCAGTGGGACCCATCTTAGTTGATGGCCTCCCACAGGTCCTAGGGACTCAGAGAGAAGATGCTCAGCTGGCTGCATGGTGCTCAGGACCAGGCTCTTAAAGATGCACAGGCTGGGCATGACACCTGGCATCCCATTGCTAAGGGACAACCATGTGGCTACATGGCCAGCTCACAAAACCAGTCCTTGGGCCTCCATCTGTGCATTTTTCCAGAGGAGAAAAAGGGGAGACAGCAACTACTCACCCCTTCCTCCTTCTTCTCCCTCAGTCCACACGAACGCTATAGCCCACAGAGCTTTACCCACAAACTGCCAAACATTTGCTGCTGTGTCTAGCGAGTTAACATGAGCCAGGCTTTTACTAAACCACCTGGGTGTCCCTGACTACTCATGTATTTCCAGGGGAAGCATGAAGCAAAAACAGAGTGAGAGAAATGCAGAATACAGGGGGGAGGAGGCTTTTGGAGGTCTCTAGTCTGACCCTCTGCTAAAAGCAAAGCCAGTTTCAAAGCTAAAGCAGGTTGCTTAGCGACTGTCCTGCTGGGTTTTGACTATCTCCAAGAAAGGAGAAGCACATCCTCCCCGAGCAGCCCATGCTAGTGCTGACCACCCTGGACTGAAAAGGTTTGTTCCCAATATCCAAGCAGAAATTCCTCGTTGCAGCTTGCCCCTTGCCCTTTCACTGTGCACATCTGGAAAAGGTCTGGCTCCCTTTTCTCTCTGACCATTCTTCAGGCTGAGCAATCCCAGCTCCCCTGCAGCCGCAAATCCTGCAGCCAGCTCCGGCCAGCAACTGCTGCCCTCTGCGGCTCTCTCCACATTGCGGAGCTCTGTCTCATACATCTCTTAAGTAAAATCTAGGGCATAACACAGTGCAGCAAAGCTTGTAACCCGACAGAAGAGAATAAAAGGTCTGTCCTGCAACCAGCATCCCAGCACCGGGAAGGGTCAGTGGATGGGGTCTGGGCTGCAGGCTGTCCCTGAGGGGGGACGGGAGAGAGGGGAGGGGGAGGCTGGTGTCCATGACTTATAGCAGGAAGAGTTTTCTTTCCTTGTTAATCAACTTGGGTGAAGCTAATTGCTGGTTCCCAATTATTCTCACCCCATCTTCCAGCCTTGGCCACGAGGGATTTACACAATCCCGGCAGTCTGGGCCAGAAAGACCCATTTAGATCATCACATCAGTGTCCCCCTCAGGGTAAACTACAGCCATATTTTGCATTTGTGTTACAGACCAAGTTATGCTCACCCTGCAGAATATTTGCTGAGAAGATTAATTTCTTGGAAACCAGCCAGAAACTAGTGATGCTCATACTAAAGCACATTTCAGGACATTTTAAAAGCACTGCAACATTGGCATGATGATCACGGAGATCATTTGCCAATGGCGAACTCAGCAGCTGAATCCAATCAGTGTTGTGAAATGGTCCTTTCAGCCTCCTCTGACTCATAATAATAATTCGGGGTTAGATTTTGCATTTGGCTGCGACTTTTAATAGAGAGTTGTGGAGAGCTGCACCTGCTGGAGCTCTGTGTCAACCCGGGGAAAGGGGATGGATCAGTCTAAAATGTTTCAAATGTTTGCCATGTGCCTTGCCAGCTCACCAAGTAGTGCTGCACCATGGGGGTGCCTTTTCCTCCCCTATGCTTTCTCACTTGTGTGCATTGTACCCAAGGGAACAGGAGACTCCAACCCTCCCTTGGCATGGTCCACATGCTCCACGCTCGCTTCCTGGGGGCAGAGCTAAGGGTGTCTGACCTCTTCCTGCTCTGCAGAGCTTTTCGTTTGGCTGAATTTAGGACAGTGGCTAAAAGCAAGGTAATCTTAATGCCTGTGCCTGTGAAATTGTTTGATTTTTTTTTTTTTTTTTGCCAGTGAATCATTATTAAATCAGCTTGAGTTAGTTAACGGCTTGTGGGAGCCATGGCAATCAAGTACAGGGAGGAAAGAAAATACATCTACCATGTGGGAGTGTGTCTTGGGGAGTGTACACAGCATGAAATAACCAGGCTGCTCACAGACCCCAGCATACCAGGGGAAGGACAGGGCAGGGGAAAGCTCAGCATCTCCATCAAACTTACCTCATTAATTCCTCTGTGTCTGGAGATGCCACCCTGCCTGTCCACAGCCAGTCCAAAGGGAGCAGCTACAGTGTGAGAGCAGATTTGTCCTGTCTTCTCTAGCTACCCTACAACACCAGAGTGAGGGGGGAGCAAACCGGGAGGATAGAATTTGATTAACTTTTTCTACTTTGGTTCCAGCTCAGAGTAGAAATAACAAGCACCACTGCAGACAGACTAGCAATGTGATATTGATGTCTCTCTGTAATTTAAAATTAAATAAATTAAGCCACCATTGAAAACACTTTGCTGTGTTGTTTGGTGACCAAAATCTGTCCCCATTCTGTCTTCCTGATCAAGAACTTGATTTAATAAAGGTTAAAAAAAAAAAAAAAAAAAAAAAAGTCTGCATTCCCATCTTCTAAAAATGTGCTAAAGGAAGCAGAAAATAGAAGGGAAAATATTGATGTCTGCAAGTTGCTATTGAGTGGCTGGTATTGCACAGCCATGTTGTGAAGCTTCTGTACCCAGAGGTGACTTCTAACTGTTTCTGACTCACTGAGCACTAAAATTTAGAATAATTTCCTTCCCTTTCTTGTAGAATTAATAATGACAGACTGATGGGTTTTCTGCATAGGAACCTCATTCCAGAAGCAGAATGGTCTTGTAAGAAAAGGTGTATTCAGACCAGAAAGCATTTTGCAGACATCTTCTGATTATGCTTGTGACTAGTCCTCTGCAGTAAACAGCCATTTCACAGGTAGAGGCATGACTGTCCCACATGGGCTGGTGTCCTGCCTGTCTGCAGAGACCTAGGTCTAAACACTGCGAGCATCCCAGTACCACCAGTGGCCTGACCCAACAGGACCAGTGTTAAGCCCCTGGATAAATACGGGGCAGGCCTGGGGTGCACGGGGGACTGGTGCTGAGACGTGGCCCATGTGGAGGCTGGTGGATGCCCAGGCTGAACAAGACAGTGGATTGCTGCTAAAGGCTTTGCCCGGATGAGCGCAGGAGGCAGCACTATTTATTTTGTTTTAATAATACATGACTAATAAATTAAGAGAAAGTGGAATGAGCTTTCCGGTTAAGGCAAAATGTTTGATGCCTGTTTCCTGGGCATTTTGGGTCTCTGGGAAGCTTTGAAGTGGCCCTAATGAACTTGCCAATGTAGATAATGTAAAATACTTAAATAATTAATTTATCAGGCAGTGCTGTCTATGATATATAATCTGAAATGTTTAAAGAGATGAAACTGTCCTTTCTAAGTGGCTGTTTGATCTCGACTAAAATAGTGCAAGTTCTGTTGCAAAGGTGTTTTATGAAAGCACTTCAATCTACCTTTTAATTAAATTGTCCTAATTGGGTTATCTTTTATGTTCTTACAATATTGTATTTGTATCAGATTACAAAAGAGAGGTGTGAGGGAGAAAGACCTGACAAGTAGCAAACAAAATTGCCTGAGATCAACCTTGCTAAGTGACAGAGCTATTAACTCTCTTGTAATCTTGATCTGTATCAAGTGATCAAGGCCAGGAAATAACGCCATAAAAGAACTCCCTTTATCTTATCAACCCTCCTATGCCCATGATACCTTTATTATGGTTGTAACTTTCATTTCATTCACCTTCTCCTGTTGGGCACCTGTGAAATTTAGACTCCTGTTTTGCAATCTAATCTCTTGAGATGATCCCTGCCCACCTCAAGAAAGCCCACAGCCTTTTCATGGCAGGACCTGTTTGGCACCTTGGTGAGACCACAGTGTCAGAGCCTGGCACCTTGGTGAGACCACGGTGTCAGAGCCGACCCAGTGAGCAGTCTGTGACAAGGACACATCTCTTTTTCCTGGCTGTGGTGCAGGATGCTGTGGGAGACAGCAATAGGAAACTGGGATTTGTGGCAGGGGGCTGAGCATCGGCGCAGCTTTCACCAAAGGCTGAGGATGCTACAGCTCAGCTCATACTGAGCCTGGCTTTTGAACTGCAGTGTCCTGCCAGTGACTTGAGACATCTCCTGGACACCAGACAGCTTAAAGGATGCTCTCAGTCCCACTTTCCCACCACAGGGAATGAGGCCATCAGCACCACTGGGCTCTCCCATTGCCATGGTCCCACAGCACCACAGACTCAGCACCACTTCCAAGCTGACAAACATCTTAGGAGACCCACAGGGAGTTGGAGGTGGAGAGGGGGATCACTTTATCCACCCAACACAGGGCCAAAACCTGCTTTTATGAGGTTGCACACATGGTTGAACAGCCCCTCCCATCCGCATGACATTGCCAGGATCGCCTGGACAACAACCGACCCATTTTTATTTGTGTTTCGCAGGGGCCGTCCTGCAAACCGTCACGCGCAAGTTGTTTTACTCACAAAAGCCCTGCAGTGAGTTTGGTCACATTCATGCCTCTGCGCTGGCTTGGCAAGGTCACATCCTCCCAGCCCAGAGGCACACCTGTCCATGCAGGAGAAAGCAAGTATTTTAAGTTCAGTTTTCTTCCTATTTCCACCCTAGAAAATTACCTAACAACAATTAATGCCAGTGTTTTGGTAGTATGGAACAGCAGCACTGTAATGTGCCAAGGCAAGGAAGGGCCTCAGAACAGTTCAGCAGAAAATTGCTTGTATTTTAAGCTCTCAGCTTTGAGTTAAATAAAGGTTTCAAACGTGGCACGAGTCCTTTTGGATCACATTTAAAATAAATTTTGTATGTTTGGAAACAGGGAAACTAGAAACTGCAACAACAAAATGTGTGTTTGGGGGAAAAGATAGCAAGGGAGAGAAGAAACAAGGCTATCTAGAGATCTTATCTTAGTTTTTCTTGGGAGGACAATTTATCCAGCCAACACTGGAAGTTGATCATGATTGGGTGGTTCCAAGCAGCTGCGTTTGGAAAGGAAAGGGAGGCAGCAGCAGGCCAGGTAGATATCTGAGTACTTCCACGTCTACTCTTTTCAGTTAAATACCAGATGTTAGGACTTTGCTTGTAAACCTTTAACAACAATGAAATGTTTGCTGAGTTCTCTGCCTGGCACTGTTTCAACACCAAACAGTGCACATACAATTCCTGCTCACCTGCACTTGCCTGTTTGCAAGTGAAATGTGATCCTTGTGGCCATTTCCAGGACTTCTTATTTTTCCCTTTTCTGTTCTAGCAGGAAAAAAGATGGGAAAACCTATATCTAATGCATGCAAAAGAGACCACGGCTGTCACTGGTGCCCCATTAAGTGCTTTAGGAGATCATTTGTTCAGCTTGCATAAAATCATGCTGATTGCACAACAGATACTTTTTTTCAGTCCATATGATGCCATTCTTCCTCAAAGACTTCACTAGCACAAATGTTAACAGGGTGAGGTGACCTGCCTGTGTTTTGGCCTGACACCTGTGAAGCATTTTTATTACACAAGGTTTCCTTATCTGCTCCAGCAATAAAACTAATGGAGCCAGGTGTCTTTGCCTTCTGTAACCCTGCTAGGTCCTGCTCCTCTCCCCACCTGCTCAGGGGGCAAGTGGGAGTCCTCCTGAAAGCTCCTGCCAGGACTTGAGGTAGTGGCACGTCTCCTCTGGGCGAACCCGAGTCTCTGGCGTCTGAGTCACAGTGAGGGACCAGACACGGATTTTTAATTAATATTTGCAGTATAGTAGAAATTTATTTGTGTATATATATATATATATATGTATATAAGGGCCGTATTTTACTAGCCCCAACTCCCATCCAAAGTCACCGCTTTTGTAAGCAAGGCCCACTCACCTGCCAAAAAATCCCTTGGGCCTGAATGTGTTGAAATAATTTGGTGTCCCATGCTGTGCAATATATTAAATGAACCACAGTACAAGAAACAGATGTTTATTCCAGTGGGTGCAAGAGTCCAGACACAAAGTATTGGGTTACTGTCTGTCTCAGATAACAGGACAAAGCGGAAAAGTTGGGATTAAACATTCTACATGTGTCCTGTGTAGAAACTGTAAACCATAAAATGTAGCCCAGGTCCTGTAACTGGCCTTATGGGAGCAAACCTTGCAGTTGCCGTCTGGATGCGATCAGCATTCAGGCATGAACCTGGGTGCTGACATATGCCCTGCACTTTACACCGAACTCTGAGGCTCTTTGGGTGCTTTAGTTTGGTGCCTGGCCACATTTTTAACTGCCATGCCCAAGGGATGGTGATCCATAGCCTATATCCATGAGAGGCTTGGGACCATCTGAGACCCCATCTGTGATGTTTCATGTCTTTGGACACTGCCATCCTGAGATCTAACTGACAGCTGGGCCCCAGGCTTTTCAAATGAGCTCTTTTCCTTAAAACAAATTCTCATTATGTTTGATTAGTTGTTTTTATCTGTGAAACCAAAACTCTAGATGAGGAGTCAGAAAAACTGGGCTGTTTTTGTTTTTTTTTTTCCTGAATGAAGCATGAAATGTGAGGAGCTCCAGAGAAGTTCGGGGGCTGGGGTATCCCTGTCAGGTTGGCTGCTTGGCTCTTAGCAACTCAGTACAGTGAAAGTTTACTCAAAACTCTGCATGAAAGCATGAGCCTAAAAAAGCAAATGAAGCAATTAAAAGGGTCCCTGTAGAATGACAGTTCCTATCTAGGGATGCTCCTTGCCTGCAACTTTTCTGCTATGTACTAATTCTGTTGTTTCCAGCAGGAAATCATTGCCTACATGGGTCCTGTTTGGGGTCATTTCTAAAAGACCTGTGGGTCCAGGTGGTGCTCTGTCCTTGGGGTCTCGGAGAGATCACAGCCACAGGCCCTGCAGAGTGGCAGTCACTGGAAAGCAGCATGAGACCAGACCTCCAGCCACTTCTGCCACCTGCAACCACTGTCCTTCAGCTCGCAGCAATTGTAGAAAATGAAAAGCAGCGTTTTTACATTTTAAAATCTGTTGAAACAAACAGGTAGAGCTCTGCCTCCTCCTGCATCTCACCAAGCGCTGTATCACCGCCAGTGCTTTCCTGGCTGCAGGAGCTGAGCTCCACTCATAAAGGAGGAAAGATCTGCTGCTTCTTTCCTGTTCCTGTTTGCATCCCTCACCATGCTTGAAATGTGCTGTATCCTGGGTTATTCTTAAACAAGCTTTCCCATTGTTTGAATCGCGAGTTATGAATGCTGTCCCTTTGAAGAAATATGACCTGTGCTATGGAAAAGTGAGAATGATGTTAAGTCTGCACAAGATACTCATGTCTGTGACATACAGGAAAAGGATGAGTGCTCTGCACTGTCCTCATGAATGAAGCCACAGGAAGGAGGTGTGACAGGGCAGTGGGTGAGCTGCTGGGAAGTTTCCACGGTTCCTGATGCTGCACTGGCTCAATTTACACCCTCACTCTGCATTTCCTGAATGAAGGACTGAAAAAAGGGCTCATCTGGCACTGAAAGCCTTGTCTCTGATAAGCTTTTCTTTTTAATACGTAACGTCAGTGATTCAGGCCTAATTTGTGACATTTGTATTATGACAACCTGTGCTGAGCAGTGTTGGATGACACAAAGACAATGATGGGTCTCACACATGTCTCCACACTAGCACTGCTCCTTTATCCTCATCAGCAATGCCAGCTGAGTATTTGCAAGAGTAGGAGAAAACACTTGTGCTGGTAGAGACCAAAAGTGCCTCTCTGATGGCGGCAGTCTCCTCCCCAGGATGCCCTTACCAGCCCCGCAGGGTGTATTTTGGTGGAGCAGGGGAAAAATCAAAATGCTGCAGCCGACAGCCTGGTGCAGGCAGGCGCTGAGTATCACTGAGCGCAGCCTGCAGTCTGGAGCGTTTGGGGTTTGCTGCTGGGACTCTGTGCCCCACGTTGTCCCTGCGGTCACTTGGCCTTTTGTCGTGCCAGCCCGGCTCTCGGCACCGGCAGGGCCCACGCTCACTGCCACCGGCTGTGCTGCCCATCGCCGAGCTCCTGCCTGCGCCTCGGCGCCTCACTCCTGGAGGCTGCCATCATGTGCGAAAAGGAAGGCAGCGGCAAAACAAGCACAGCCAGGATTCACATAATATTTCTGCAGCCCTGCCAGGAAACAGACTGTAAAAGTTCCTGTATTTAAAGCCGGGAGATGAGTTTTATTGTTAGTAGTTGTTATAGCAACCTGAGGTGCCAGAGAGTAATACATGCTCGGAGCGTTGCAACAGACTCTGACAAGTTCAAGGCTGTTGCCTTGCTGCTAAATCTTGTTGCCAAGGCAATGCAACATAAGGCAAGAGCCTAGAGAAATGAATACTGCTGACAGCTCGTGCCAGCAGGCTTGGTCTGATTAAAAGCGAACTTTTGAAAGTAATGTTAACCTAAACAGCGCAGCGGCAGCAGAAGGGAAAGGGGAGCACGGAGAGGATCCAGAGGAGGAGCAAGTGGGTTAGTGCCAAGCAACAAGTAAAGAGGAAAGTTTTCTGTTAAAAACCAATGTGTCTGAATACGATGTCTTCACCTGTAATGCACCACATTTTTTGAGGAAGTTAAAAAAAAAAAAATCTTATTTTTTACATTTTTTTAATTTGGGCAGTACTGCTGTAATTTGAATGGGAACTTTGGGTTTTTCCTCAATGGTTTTGACAGCAAAAATGGTTTTCTCAGTAAATTTGTTCAGTGACATGGGTATTATTGCTGCTGTAGTAAAAGCCATGAAGTAGCTCAAAAAAACTTGAAAAAACTTTCAATTTTATGTTTATTTCCAGCCTTTTAAAGCATGCTTCATGGCAAAATGTCAGCTGGAAAAGAGATGATGCTGCAAGTTGATTATTCTGTCCTGACTATGCTTCACTGTTAATGTTGACAGTGTGCTCTGAGTTGAAGAGTACTCCCCCAAGGACCACAGAATCAAAACAGATGATCAATGCCCAAGAAGTCAGGTAATTAAGTTAATTTCAACTACCAATACAATATTTTGACATGTGCTATGGGATACCGGGATACTAAAATACAAGTGCTACTGAAGTGCCTCAAATAGATACACAGTGTTCTCAGCAGAACTTGCTGACTTGTCTATTGATTTGTGAGTAAAACCATAATATTTCTTAAGCAATTACCATAGCAGTATTCTGATCCACTTCTGCTTACGCCCCATGCATTTTACATTTTCATGAACTGTTGATAGATAAAAATGACCTCATGTTCTCCTGTTCAAATACTATTTCATCATGTGCATCTTGCAGTACATCAGCAGTGTACAGTAGTATACCTGCAACCATCAAATGCCCCATGGGGGGATTTGTTCTCCTGGCACCTGCTGTGGATTTTGGAAAAGTCCGGTCTGAGAGTACTTTGTACTATTTAAAGATAGGAAAATAAGACATGAGAAGTGATTTGCCAGTTGTACTGACAATTTTTTTGTGTGCAATCATGGGAAGAGCTTCATAAAGGTAAGACTTTTAATTAACTGTGAAATATTTTTGCACTAATTTGAAGTTCTTAAGCCCTGGGCCAGGAAGCAGGCCAGTAACTCGTTATATGCTTGTAACCATCATTTGTTTTTCAGTGGCTAAATTATATTCAAAGAAGGTAGCAATGTGTTACTTGCAACCTTACTACTGTTACTGGCATTTTTCCACAGTCGCCATAGCTAGTTGTGAGATATATGATCAGAAAGAAGAGGACACCTGGTTCAGGTAATTGTGAAGGGAACATGACATTGCCCCAGAGGATGCTTTTATTTGAAGACTGTCCATTAGATAAAAAATATGAGAATCCTAGAAGTGGGTTTTTTTTTTTTTTTTTTTTTTAATAAGAAAGCAAAAGGAAACTATTTTTAGTCTTAGTTGAATTTCTCTGCTGGTGGTTCCACACATGGTGTTACTTCTTAATATATCCAGGAGAAGATTTCAAAGCCCTCCAGAATATCCTTCCTTTTTCTGAAGAGATGCATACACAGAAGTCTGGCTAGCAAAAAGGCAAAACCATATGGGCAGGTCATGCAACAACACCAACACTTAGTTGATCTGCAGGATACCAGAGCATTTCCAAGACCTGGCTCTCCTATCTGGAGGTCCCATCTGCCCTTGACGCCTGTGACAGTAGGACCCTTCTTGGAAGGCTTCTAGACCATCTTTACCACCCCGAGCATGTTGTGTGATGTCTCCTCCAGGACAGATGGGATGCACAGGGGACGCTCTGACCCCCCCCCAGAAGAAACCATGGCTGAATCTCACTGCAACTAAGTGCACCTTGGCATATGCTCCAAAACATGGAGGCACCACATGAAAGCATCCCCCTCTGCTTTCTTCTCCCTCCTACCCCTCTCTCCCTCAAGAGCCACCCCCAGAGAGCAGACAAGCAACATGGAGCCGGGACAGTGTGTCATCAAGATAGCTACTGATAGCAGAGTAGACAGAGCTATTTCCAGAATGATTAATACTATTAGCACATGCTGAAGCTTAAGGCTGAACATAAGCTTTAGAGGAATGGATTTTGATGTAAAAAGTGAATAAATGAGACAACTGTCAGAACAATGAGTGGTGAACCAAGTAAAGATCCTCAGCGTAGGAGATGCAAAGCACTGCCTGCTGGCCTGTTTTCACTGAAGCTCCTGGTAAAATTCCCATTGCCCTTCAGGCTGGAGAAATAGCCCAGCAATAGCATGTGGCACAGAGGTAACCCAGATAGCAGGCACCACGGCTACTCCCACAACTAATTAGCTGTATGGCATTTTATCAGGGGCACAGCAATGGTAACACCCCGGGATCCAAGGCACTGCTCCCCCCCAGCCCAAACCATGCACCACTGCTCCTGGAGCCTGTTCAGGGGATCTCTGTACTGCCCTTTACTGTACATACCTTGAGTACTTGCAAGGGTAGTAGTCTGAGGGCTCATTCTGTTGATGAATAAAAAGCATGTCTTAAAAGGGATGTCTGATTTAGACTGTCTTCTCATAATCCCCACTCCAGAGGTCTCAAATGCCATAATTGAAAACCTGTTGTTCATCTCCTGAAAGTCAGGTTTAACCTACTGCAGGCAGCTCCCAGAAGGACAGTATTTTGCATAACCAGTTACATTGCATGGAATATGTTTAGCATTTTTCTGTTTTTCTTCTCCTGACACTTTTCTCACAGGAGAGCAGGCAAACAAAATTTATACATAGCTGTGCAATATCGTCTTCCCAATTTCTTTTTTTTAACCCCAGTCATCAAGGCTACTTGTTTTCCTAAGAATATCACATTGTATGGGCAGTTTTTAATTTCCTTTTTGAAAATTTATTCCTCTCTTTCTTACATGAGACATCTTGACAATAGATGTTTTGAATGGATTCACCACAATCTGGTGGGTTTTGTTACCTTATATCTGTGTCTGCAAAGAAGTCATATGCTCGGGGTGTTTCTCTGGAGTAGCTAATTCAGCTTGGACCGAGCCACATGATCCCCTTTTCCAGTCTTGCCTTATGGCCTCTGAGGAATGTTATATTGGCTGCAAGGGAATTGCTAGGTCTTGGCAAGACATGTTAATATCCTCGCAAAGACTTGTTAGGGACCAAGACTTCAGCCTCCAACTATTTCCTCTGATAAAGCAGAGTATTCACAGCAGTTCATTAGTCTTGAATCACCAGTTTGACTTTGAGAGAAATGAAAGCTCCCCCAAAACCAGAAGGACTCTGCAAGTAAAGCTGGCTGGTGTTGTCTGCCTGCTAGCAGGCTTCAAAAGAAAAGCACAAAGTGTTGGATCCAATTAGAGAAATCAGTGGCTCAGGACACTTCAGTCAAGGCTTGGGAAAATGAACACCCATGTGAAAGACAGGTTATGAATTATGGCAACACCTGCTCCACTGGGATTTGAAAGACTGTCCATCAGGGCATCTGAAAACTTTGACTCTCATATGTGGGGATGCAAATGTGATGTTTTCTCCCAAAAACCTGCCCATGTTCATACACAAAGTTTGTAGCAGTGACAGAACTACAGTCCCATTTATTACAGCTGTTGTTTTGGGTTTTTTTAACACTCAGTGTTATCTTTCCATTAGTGTCCACAATTACACTGATAATCCTTGAAAACACCAGAGTGTGAGTATCATATCTGCAGCTGGATCTCTCTGCTAGGAAGCTAGTTACACAGCATGGAAAGTATTTTTGCTATCTCATTTTGAATCATTGATAACAACATCACAAGTGAAGGGACCGTATTGTTTGTCCATGAGATGGGGAGGAACCACTCCCACAGTCCCAGCATGCCACCATCCCAAGTACCCGCTCTCAAGGCAGAGAGGCAAGGTCTGAGTTACACATTTTGTAAACCAGGAGAAGCTTTCTCAAAGTGTGGGGGGTACAGCACCGGTGGAAGTGACAGACAGTGCATCATGAAACAGTTCCCTTCATGCCAGCTTCCCAAAGCACTCCTATCTCTGAGCTGAGCTCAGAGCATAGTACAGGGGAGACTGTAAAGGAACCTGAGAGCTGGCCCCCCACAGCGGCAGCTGGCCTCTGCCCTGGCGGCTGGAGCACTCGATCCGAGTAAGGGTATCAGTCAGATGCTCAGAAACTCCCAGCTGACTCATGGCTCCATTTCTTGGCTGTGTGCTGGCCTCTTTACACCTCTGGTGTTGGAAAAGGAAGTGAAACAGACGGTTCTCATGTATACATTCAACAGCTTTGAAAAGCCCCCCGACTGTAGAAAAATGGAGCAGAGCTGCATGTTCTGGAGCTGGTTTCCTACCCAAAAGCCAGGCAGGATGCCGGATCCATAGCTGCAGCCTGGTTTGACAGAGGGCCAACTCCAAAACCACTGTTCTCATCTGCTTTAATGTTGGCTGAACATTTGTGTGCCATTTTCCCATCTGGCACCATCCAAGCCTATACCAAAGTCCACAAAACTTTCTGAGGAATGGTGGCACAAATTGCTATCTTGTACGGTGCGCGATGCTGTCACCCAATTCGTATTTTTGATACTGGGATCCAAATCAGGACCCCAGTTCAGCAGCTACACAAGGATGTGTCCCATTCCAGCCTCTCTCAGGCTGTGCATATCCTTAGGCACATGTTTAAATAACTCACTACAGCCATGCTTAAGCCATGAGAAAAAGTATCCCAGCAAAAGGACAGACAACCAGCTCAATCAACCATACACAGTGAGATGTGTTCAAGCCAGCTAATGGGTAATCCTGTGTGTATGTACCACAAATCCACAACATAACTCACTGTCCTGCTTGGCAGAAGAGTGTTACTGCCTCTTG
Organism: Athene cunicularia; assembly: GCF_003259725.1. NCBI lineage: Eukaryota > Metazoa > Chordata > Aves > Strigiformes > Strigidae > Athene > Athene cunicularia. The sequence continues at coordinate 15,096,738 of NW_020799105.1, forward strand.
GGAAACAAGCATTCCTGATCAAAGACTCTCATTGTAGAATAAATAATCAAACCAAACTTATGTGTGTGTATGTGTATATATATATATTTCACACGACATGTTGCATGTGCTAATGTCAGTCCATCAGAGGGGGTAGGAACTGATGGGGAAGTTGTAGCTCCATGGAAAGAATGGGAATTTACCAGTGAACCTCAGCATGGCAGAGAGACGATTCTCAGAGGCTGTAAAAGACTTCTGCAGCCTGCTAATTATACACTAGCCAAATCTTATTACAAACAAGTAATAAGTATAGGCACGTTTGTTGGTTTTGCTAATGACATTAATGTCTTTTTTGATGACTTGCAGAGCTACAGGGGGCCAGACACTCAATTTGTAATGATGTATCTTACACTCCGGAGAAGCCTAGGGAACTCTGTTATGCTTGATATCTTTTCACCATCTATCTTTAGACAATTCGAGGTCTGTTCTCTGCACAGTAGTTTGAGCTGCTTCTGCTGTGTAATGCACACATTCAGAACTCTACTTAGGGGATCTGTGTATTATTTTCTAGTATATAAGTGATGGTACATAGAATTAAACACTACTGTTAAAGGGAATTTGTACTTTCACTCCTCCACAGTTTCCTTATCTCCCTTAGAAAAACGGCTGTGGCACTGAAGTCTGCTGTGTAGATTCCTTTATCTTTCCCCTGCGGAGTCCCAGAGAGTTCAGATACCTCCATTAAAACCACTAACTTTGCAATTTAGGGTAAGCCGTCAGCAGGGAAAGAGAGACTTGGAGCTGGTTAAAACATTCTGATGAATTACCAGGATTTGCTGGGTAAAGACAAGCAAAGGTTTTTCTCTTGCATACTATCCACATACCTCTGTGACTGATATGTTTTGAGTTTCCAGTGTCTGTTTGCACAGACCTGATCATCAGTGCCACTGCCCTTCTCCTCTTCCTGTCTGAGAACAGAGACAGTCAGCAGAAGCAATCTCACGTCCTTTAGTATGAAAACTACTGAACACAGTTTGTCCCGCCAGGGAAATCCGTGCTTTAAGTATGTGAGTAATCCACTGATTTCATAGGAATATCTCTGGATAGACTTTCTAAGCATGCTCTTGATGGCTGCAGCGACAGAAGGACATTGCGCTCAGCACACACTTGCACGCTGCAGGCGAGTGCCAGGGAGCTCCGTGTAGGCGCTGCTGGCCCACGCTGCTCTTTGGGGAGCCCTGCTGCACTGGGGCAGAGAGCTCCTGCCCCCCGGCCTTCAATCCGGCTGTACCTCGCATTACGCATCCCTGGGAATACACTCAGAAACTACAGATGAGGTCATTCCCAAGAGTCTGCTAAGGTATTTGGGGCCCTTGACACTGAGAGGAGCTAAACTCTTATACTCTATGAATGGTTTTTAAAGGGAAAGTAGAACTCTTTTTATAGTACTTTAGTCATTTGTTAATCTTGAATTGGTAAATTATTAACTCCTCTACAATTTGTTTATCCTCATCGTTAACGATTGTGCTCATGTGTTCTTCAATCTTATTTGCTTCAGAAGAGGCTTTGGGAGTAACAGTTACCTATACAGAATCCAAAATGAAACGTTATTTGTGAATTAATGCTGTTTATGCATATTTACAAATTTGAGGCTGATTTCAGCTCTGTGCTGTCCTTTCAAATGATCAATAGGAAAAGCAACAGTTTGCCCAAAAGGCCCTGTATTTGACTTGATGTTCTGAACTTCAAAACTTTTGTCCAGAAAATTACATCACATACTCCTCTGTGGGTCCAGAGGTAAAACAACAAGCAGAGCATACAAAGCTACATCACCACTGTGGGTGGGGGATGACTCTAGCTTTGTCCTGTGTCCAATTTGTCTTGGGATAGCATAGAAGAAAGTGGACACTTACCCTGGAGTCCAGGGTAACTACAGAAAGACTTTTTCAAGAGCTACTGAAGCAGCACTCACATCCCTCAGCCCATGACCTTATGCTCCCGTACTTCCATGCTCCTCTCCCCCAGGCAACTGTGCTGAGCTTCCCACCAGGTGTGGGTCTGGCAACAGCACACCCCCATCAGAGGTGGCAACTTAGCTTCAAGTCACAGTTAATGTGCTGACAAAGAATCCCCACCTTATGTTGGTTATGTTCAACGAGCATAAACGTTTTGCTCAAGTGTAGACGGTGCTGTGCTGACAAACGTGGGTTTCTTGATGCAAAAGGATGTGCTGTGCTCCAAATGCATCATCAGAAGCACAGATTAGAGATGTCTTTTTAAAAATGTGCTCTGAACATGAGTTTTTGCTTCCAAAAATAACTTGTATTTTGCTCATATTAGAAGAGCAGGATGTTCTTTCCTGTCCTGAAGGGATAAGGAGGAAATGAGAACTATGGGGGTTTTATATGATTTGAGCTACTATTCTTCTGGACTAGTGCTGTGAATTTTGATTTTTTTTTTTTTCCCCAGCCTTAGCATTTTATTCCCCACAGACCTCATTTTGCTTCCATTCATGCTGATGTTACTCCAGTGAAGTTCTATTTGACTTCCAAGGAATTGTTCCGTATTATCAACCTCTCCCATCCTGAGGCAGTAGGCATTAGAAGGGAGGCAACCCACTGCAGATAGCAAATGCTGAATGTCTCAAATCCCTTTTCAAATGAGATAAAGGCAATTGAGAGACATAAGTGGGGGCAGAAAGCATCCTTTCCTGTTCCCTTGCGTTTGAAGGAAAGAGGCGGCTGTTTGGAGGAAATGTGAACGTAATGGACTGTACATTTGTGTCCCATTGTACTGAGGTCTGACAGGAAACACTTGGGGTTTGATTCAGGAAAAAGTAAATAGTATTCCTTTATAATATTCTCATAACCCTGGTTATCCTGCAGTATTTCACTACATCCCTGTCTATATATTCTCACAGCTCTCTCCAGAAGACCAGAAGGAAATCTGGCCACTGGGGAGCGGGGGAGGCATGGGAAGAGATTCTGCAGCAATTTCCAGCCGATGGCCCTCCTAAGTGACGGTAAAAGTCCAGCAGCTCTCTCCCTTTGAAACCAAAGGGACTCTGGAGCAGCTGCCATTATTGACTACCACCATGGCAGTTCCTTACAGGAGGAGAGTTGCAAATACCGAAATTTGGGTAATTTCTGAGCAGCCTCTGCCAAGCCCATGAGAGCGCTCTCTCACCATCGGCTCTTGCCATAACGTATAGATGGCTGCAGCAAGGTCTCCCACTACATGCACTGGACCAAAGACTCATCAGCAGGCCATGGGGAATCCCTTGGCTAGAGGTTCACCCTGCAGCAGCATGGAAAAGGTTCCAGCCCTCAGCATTTAGAAGTGTTGTTCCTTGTACAGCCAGCTGAAGCTGAAGTGGTCTGTAGGTCCCTGGAAATGCTTTTCATTGCTCTCGAGGGAGCCTGCCTCCCGGAGCGACCAGGGTCAGGGAGCTGTTACAGTCCTTTGTCCGTAGGGAACATGCAGTACAACCAGTGTTTGGCATTTTTCTCTATAGCTCTTGAAGCTGCAAAGATTGCAAAAGGATCCAACCTCCCCCCCTCCCCACATAACCCAGAAGAGACGGATTGAGGACATAATGCCCTTGATTGAAAAAGGAGGCACCCAGGAAACCTTGTGGTATATGTTATTTTCTTTTACTAAAGTAATTTGGCATGCATGTCCCTTGAGCTGCTTCCTAAACCACAGCTGCATGAGGAATTATCTAGCTCTTAGCTGAAGTAACTCCTCAAAAAAAAAAACCCCAACATGTAGGTCATTAAAGTGCTAATAAAAAATGTTGATGAATCTCTGAGCAGTGCTCTGATTATCTCTCTGTGGGGAATGAAGAACTCATTAACATGAGCTCCATGCCACTCCCTCCTCCTTTCTCAGAATTTGGCATAAAGCAAGGAAACAAATGTTTGTGGTTTGGCCAAGTTTCTAATGAGTAGCTCAGCTAGGTCCACTAGACACATGGCTTACGGAGGGTGAAAAGGCTGCAGTACTGTGAAAAGTGGCAAAGTATTTCTGCCAGATTAGGTCCCCAAAAAAGAAACACTTTACCTGCTTTACCTGTTGTGCGAACTTTTTGCAATGTGCTTAGCAGGAAATGTACAGAGAGAGACAGAGAGCAGCACTGTGAGGTCCAGAGAGAGTAACAGAGGCAGACGTATGTCTGAGGACCCGCTCTCCAAAAACGCAATGCTGTGGTACTTTACTAAGGGCTTGGTTTTACTCGTTAAGTGGGTTTTTTTTCAATACTAAGCTACAGTCTGACCCCAGAAGAGCAGTCCTGGCTATTATCTGTCCTCCCTGCTCTAGATGTTACCTCTGCTACTCCACAGAAGGATGTCTATGCAGCAGCCCCCAGGCACTGCAGGCGCCTGCAGCCAGGCAGCACAGGCAGAGAACTCCATTTGCTGCATCATCTGCAGGAGCTGCAGCATGGAGACCTGCCTAACTAGAACTGGCAGAGGCCAGTGCCTCTCCAGCAGCACCTGGCAGTTGTTTCAAAGGAGGGAACAAATCCTCCAGAACTAAGGAGAAGTCTGTCCCATGCAAGAAAGTTTCTTCTTGATCCTGTTTGTAATCCATTTATGGCCTGAATCATGAGGACTTGTCATCTCCATAATCTTACCAGGACTAAAGTAAAACTCATCCACATGCCCAGAAGAAGAAAACTCACCCTACAATAAACACAAAAGGCATCTTTACATGCCTGAAAGCATTCTGCTGGGATAAGCAACCGCTGCCTCTGAAATTCAAATCTCAAGGTGTGTGATCAATGTCACGCAGCACCTTAGCACTCAAATCAAGCTCCTGAGACGTCTGTCCCCTGCCATTGCAGACAATGCATTGTATAATGACTTTAATAAGTTTCATCTCAAAAGCAATGAGATTCTTCAGTTCCCAATAACCCCCCTGGAGAAGGTGGAATTTGATTGCTCTAATGGTTAACAACCCTCCTCTAATTTCCAGCTTAAATTTGTGGGTCAGCAGTTCATACCCAATTGCTCTTGTGCCAGCACCACCTCTAGCTAAGCAGCTGTCTGGAGCAGACTGCAGAAGTCCCGATCTACCTATTTCAATGCAGTATCACCCTCACTTTCAAAACCATACCTAAAGTTTGCCATTTTTTGGTCTTTTCAGGTTGAAAGTTTATTAAAACATGATGCAGCTGTATCTTTTCTTTAAAGGAAATAAAAAAGAGGGGATGAATATGCAAGGAACAGCCCTACTAATTCCATGAGTGTTATACTGAATAAATATGAAAACTGGAGAAAGGCAATTGCTTCTACCTTTATAGTGCACTCCATACGTAGGTATATATTCTTCCTGTGCCCAAGGAAAGTTTTAATTTCCTACAACCACCAGATAGTTAGAGGTCTTGTATTCTAACATCTAAATAACAGATGCTGTACCACCTCATCCCATTATTACTGGCCAGTACCTACAGGTTCCCATAGTGCTGGTCCGGTCAGGTGGAGCCATCTCACTGCTGTGTATAAATTTGCAAAGTTAAAACATGCTCTGTGTCCCTTCCCTATCCAAATCAAGTATCCTGTGGTGTCTGGATAGTTTGGTGCCTCAAGCACTTTTTTCTCTGAGGACCTCCCTAGCTCCCGAGGGGCCTGGCTCGTCTTTCTGTGAGGGACTTGCAGCTCCTACACTGATGCGGTGGCAGGAGCCAGCATGGCTGGAGCCTCCTTGGTGACACCATCAGAAGAGAGGCCCAGGCATGCAGCATCTTCACCCTGCCCTTGCTCAAGCCCTGCTCATTTCTCCATGATCATAGTCCCCAAGGGGCTCTTTAAAAGTGAGCAGTACACAGAATTAAAAGGTCTGGGCCCCAAACCTACAAGAAGTAATTTTAAACATGTAACAGCAATACTAATGATTTCAAAGGGAACTTTTGAGCCTTTCAAGCATATTTTAAACAACATCTGAGTTTTAGACAGAATTAAAAATATAATTAAAATACTTATAATTAAAAGACTTTTTTTGCATATAAAGGACAACTATCACCTAGTGCTTTCTGTAACTTCAAATGGCTGGTCAGAACCGCTCAGATGTAAGCAAACCAGACCCGAAACCCAGAAACCAGTAACTTTTGGGTGGGGAACCAAGACAGCGATGATTTCAGCTGCAAAGCAGAACAATTACAGAAAGCCAAAAAAAAAAAAAAAAAAAAAAAAAAAAAAAAAAAAA
>NW_020799105.1:15102973-15141150 GCF_003259725.1 Athene cunicularia
GGCGAGGAGGGATGGACTGAAGCACAAAGGCGCGGGCCCGCTGAGGTAACGCACCGGCGGTGTGGGGAGAGGAGGAGATGGCGGCGTCTGTGTGTGTGTGTGTGTGTTCGTGGGGATCCCCCCCGTTCCCGCCCTACGCGGGCGCTGTGGAAGGGGCGGCGGGAGGCCTCTGGCGCGCTCCCCACGGCCCCTCAGGCGCCTCACGGGGCTGAGGCGGTGTGGGAGAGGGAGAAGTGGGGGGCTGCGGTCGCCGTGGGGGAACTTCTCCGTGGGTATGCGCCAGCTCTCCGGCCGGGGGGAGATGCTGCAGTGCTGTCTTTCTGCCTCAGCGCTGAGCTGGGAAAGGCTTTAAATAATGCGCCTTCTGCTCGACAACTCTGCTAATCAAATAAAACCTCGAAAGTGGTGATTATAATTACGGACTGTCCGTGGGCCAGCGCGAGGCTCGGGACTCCCTCTACGAGTCTCGGCAAACTTCTTAAAAATAGACATTCTTTAGGCTTTTTCTGTGTTTCACCGCGCAGGGCTCCACCTTTGCCGTGGGTGATGGTGCGGGGAGCCCAGGCGTGCGGTTTCCAGGCTGGGCACACGCATTCCGGTCACGGCACCGCGCACCCACCGGCGTGACCAGCATCAGCCCCACGCCGCTCGCTTCGCGGGAATTTGCAGCGCGTTGCTGTGTTCACAGTTTGGAATTATTTTCGTTGCGTGCTTATATTGGCGAGGACAAAATACGAGGTTGCTGCCTTGAACTTAAGGCTGCAAGAAATGAGGATTACGGTGGGCCTTTGGGGAGTTGGTTCCTCAGTTTTGGTCTCTCCTCAAGACCGTTTTTATCTCGCGTTAAAAAGCTTATTTAGGGATTCAGAGCGGATTCATCAGTCGGTGTTCGTCCCGGACTCAGGGCAGGCAGGGTCTGCGTGGCCAAACGATGTGATTTTAGGAGGGAAGCCTTGGACTGGCTCTGTAAGGAGGGTAGAGCATGCCTCAAAAGCAATAACTGCCGCAGCTGGTCGTGGAGGTGGGTTGCTTCTGTCTTATCAGCATCGTTACGTTACAGGCAGGTTGAGGCTGAATCTGCTGGTTTTCATCCACAGGTCCTGGACTTGTGTCTGGAGGGTAGTGATGTGATGCCAAGCAGAGGAAAAACGTGTAGGATTATGCTTCATCAGTGTGGTGCCACTATGTGGAGGAGTTAAGTTTTCGAACAAATACATAAAATCAGTAGCACTGAATACCTGGGCAAAAAATAATTACTAAATTGCGTGGGAGAAGTTGTTGCTTAACTCAGCTTTGGTACTGGAGGAATGAAGCTGATAAACATGACCTCAGCCTTTAAAAAAGGGCTTTTGGTGTGCTTGGGGCAGCTTCAGGCTGTCTCGCCTGCCTCCTGCTCCAGTTGCTGGTGACTGGAATAAAGCACAGGTGTGGCGGACGTATGGCTGTGTATGACCTGCTGGGAAGGGACAGTGCAGAGCAGGGGCAGTTCTGCACGTGTCTGCTTTGGCAGCAGATCTGCTGTGAAAGGCTCCCTTTTGCCTCCCTGCCAGCACATCCCTTGTACCAGGGAAATCTCTGGTCTGCACACCCCATCACGTACGTGGCCTGGCTGGAAACAGTGTGTGAACAACTTGCTCGAGCCTCCTTGGTGGCCTCCTGTCTTTACAGAGGAAGAAGGTGTGAGCTCTGGGAGCACCGTGGGCTCTTTGGCCATTATCCGACAAGCTCCTCAGTGCTTCTTTGAGTAAGGACTGCATGTCCTCATCAATGAAACAAAATGATAATCGCATGATTAATAGTGTATACCAGTTTTAACTTTAGAAATTTTCATGTTAATGCTTTTGGTGATACTCGCGTTATTTTTCGGAAGACATTGTTACTTGTGTTTAATTTTCGCCGGGAGATGTGAAGCCCTAAGCAGGGAGGAAGGGGTGGGCTATTTAGGGGCTGAGTGTTTAACAATCGAGGTTAGTGCCCGATGATGATGATTAAGCACGTCCAGTGCTGCTACGCTTTAGGATATCTGGGGATTTAATGGTCTCTTGGTTAAATCAGTCATTATCCTTGACTCTTGCCTGGGGATTGACCCAGCTGACTTTTTTTTTTTATTTAAGGAAATTATTTTAGGGTGGTGTAGTTAGGTTGGACCTCCTCTTTGGGTTAGATGATCACAGTGTACAGGTGATACCTCTCACAGCAGAGTCTTTGCGTTGCTTGTAGAGGGGGTGGACTCGAGTGATCTGGGTGAATGAGGGTGTTTCACCATCAGTCAGCAAGGCGTACTGCAGCTATTCTGTCGATCCTTTGCTGGCTATGAAATGAGCATCGGCTGTTCGACAGGGCTGGATGAACCGAGCTGGGTTCAGTGTAACTCTGCTGGAACTGTCCCTGTTGCATGTGATGTTAGAGGTGACATTGCAAGCGGGGCTGCCTGCTTTTGTTCAGCTCAACTTGTAACAGGCCAAATACCTGGCGTAGGACACTATTTGCCATGAAAAACATCACAAATTAACATGTAAGAGTTGAAGAATTAAAAACATTTGAAGACAAGCCAGTGTTTGTTTATTTTTGTAAGTGGAATGGTTTACAGATCAAAAACTGAAATGAAAGAAGGCAGAGGGCTGCTAGTGTTTTTCTTGTTAAAGTCATTGTTGCTAGTTAAAACTGCAACAAACGTACTTGCCGCACTGTGGATGGTGCTGGAATGATAATGCTTTAAAGAAACAATTTTAATTCAAGAGAATAACTTGTGTGACTTTGAGCTGGTGCATAAAATTGCCTTTGCTACCTTTTTTTTAACTGGATACGATTTCTTGTTTCTTTAAAAAATGTCCTGTAACTTTAGCAGCCATAGCAACCTCTGGCTATCATTTCCTCTGTAAATCAATTTTGTATTTTCGTAGTGCTGCTGTTTCAAAAGCTGAGTCGGTCATTGTTTTGGTATTGACTTAGAAGAATGCAATCTATATTATTTCATAACACTGCTTCCCCTTACATCACAGGCTTTTCTTCAAGCTGTTTTGAAATGCTGGTTGCTGTGTGAGAGATGGTGGCTTCTGGTAGGGTTTGGGGGGGGTTAGTTGCATTTTGTGTAGCATTTTTTGGCAGATGAAGATGAATAAATGCCACTTGACCCTTAGGGATCAAGCAGTAATGTACTCGTGTGATAATGTTAGATGTGTTTGCCATAGAGTCTATTCTGCTTCCTATATTAACTTTGAGCCACTTGGCATATGGGGAAACACTTCTGTCTCTTTTCCATATTCACGGTAACACAGATCATTGTACATCATTGCAAATGAAGTTTTTAGGTATTTCTTTTAAAGATACCCTAGCAAGTATATGGCTGTTTTGTCAATAATTTGTGGCCTGGGTTGTTACTTAAGACAAAACACATTTAATAAATTTGGTTAGATAAGAAAGTATCTTTAGTTATGGCATGCTCTTAATCTAGGCTAGGGGGGTGGGGGTGTCACTTCAAAATCATCAGTAAACTGGAAAATGTTTACTACTCAAAAGTTGAGATTTTCTTCCAATTCATTGAAAAGTTAAATAGTGAAAGAAGGTTTGAGAGCTTCAGACCTCAGTGTGAAGGATGATGACTTCTGGTGTTGTTTTTTTTTCTCCTTGTATCTTCACAGTTTGGTAAATGTGATGTAACTAGCTAGTTAGTTAGGACTCTGGGAACATAATAAACATAGTATGTGTCTTATGGTAGTAATGTCAGTTCTGCTAGACAAGGATGCAATCAGCTGTTACAAAGGGCTAATTAGGGGAATATTATAATAGCCTCATTCATTGTTCCAGTCTCTTAAACTCTTCTGGTCTTGGCTAGGAAGAAACTCTTTTCTTGCCTTGTATTGTTTAATCTGTTAAAATCCTGGTGACATAGAAGCAGCAGGTAGTTTTCATGTGGGTTAGCAGGTTGTGGATTTGTAGATTTTCACATTGTGTTTTCTTGACCCACAGTAGTGGACACCTGGTAAATTCCTTTTCCCTTGTGAAGTCAGAACCTCCTGAAGTTACTTCTCCAGCTGAAGTACATGGCAATCTTGAATACTGTAGAGTTGAGGGCACCTTACTGCTTCTCTTACTGTTGCTGTGCTGCCCTGAACGAGTACCTAGCACGGTGTTGGTGTTAATGGTAGCCGACGCTTAAGCCAGGAGCTGAACTGTATCTGCTCTGTGGGCCAAAGTAAGAGGATTCCATCTAATTGCTTTGAAAATCTGTACTTGTTGACTTCATCTATACCTGTAATAAGTGTTCTCTTTTTTGATTGTTGCATGTATTTAATTATTACATGATGTGGGTTTTCTTGTAGAAAACAAGCATTCCAGTGCGTATCATCGATACCTATTACACTAAATACAACACCGTGTAGAGGCCAGTTGATCTGCATCTTGTCTTTGCAGGTGCACTGTAAATGTCAGTTCTGGAAGCAGGGTGCCCAATCAATCCTTCTGATGGTAAATAGAGCTCAAAACAGAAAAGCATACTTATTGGCTAAAGCTTGCTTTGCTCGTTCTAATACAGTAAAAACAAGAAAGGGAAAATATAATTGGAATTTTTTAAAAAAACCTTTTCCCCCTCCAAATGTGGGCTGGATTTTGTTGAAGTGCTTTTTTTGACAGCTCTAGAAGTCTTGACAGAATGCTGTGGAAGTGATTTGGTACTGAAGTTGTCTGATTCAAAAATCATTTCTAGATCAATTAAAATTATAAATTGGCTGGGTACAGAAAGATTGTTGATATTAATGTAAGTTGTTTCATATAATCCGGTATCCCAGTACTTCCACAGAAACCTGTATGACACTTTAGTCTTTATGGATTTATGCACAAAAACCTCTGTATTTATGAAAAGCATCGGTAAGGCCACAAAGTCAAGTATCTGAAAGCTGGGTAGTGCTTTTCGAAGAAAATATCCTTGATTTAAAAATTAAAATTAAACTATAGCATTGGAAAATATACTTATGAGCCCTAGTATCAGAAAGAGTAGAAGTGTTTTGGCTCAGATGCTTCAGATCTAGTAGACACTTAGCAGAGGCAACCTTCAGCCTAATGTATGAAAAATTAGATGAAATTGAAAATAGGATTTTGGGACGGAAACAGTGGACAATACTAGGCAGTGCATCCAGCTCTGTCTAGAACTGAATACAATGACACAAAAGTAGTGACCTCACAATTACCTTTGTGTTTTCCTGACTCAGATGCACAACCGTTTTTAGGAATGCTAATGAATTGCATAACAATTTCTCCAGGCTGCTGGTCAATGCAGGAGTAAAACACAACTTAAGCTAGCTCTTTTTTAATATACCAATTATTGCTACACACCAGACAACCTACTGTATTTGCTGTGTATCCTAAACCACTAAAACCAAACCAAAACACTTCATTCTTAGAACATATCAACTTTATATGGAGACTGCATGATATAGTAGCCTGTGGAGGGTAAGATAATTATTGTTTTCAGCTGTATTATCTGCAATTTCTGTGAAGATGCTGACAGGGTGCAAGAAGCTATGTATGAAATGAATACCTGGCGTTCCCATGTTTAAATGAATACAACATTGACCCTTCTGATGTAGTATTACTGCTAAAATAAATTAATAACTAGTCAAATGGGTATTTCTGTTAAAAGGATTGAATTGTGGTAGTGCCCACAGGCAGCCCATCATCCTGTTGCAGATCTTGATCGCATATGAAGCATTGTATGAAGTACCCAGTTAAGCAGTAATTGTGATGTTCACAGTTAATCTGTACAATTTCTGGATTTCAGTGGCAGCTGTCTTTAACTGGCTGTTTGTCTAAAAGTATATGCAAAAGCAAAACTCTTCCGGTCACTCAAAGCTTTTTTTGACCCAGCTGTCAGGGTAAAAAGGAGATGATGTTCATGTTCTTTAGTTCATTTACTAAGTGGAAGCTGTTGTCTCTTAGACCAAACTGTGTATTTTCACACCAAAGCTTGTGTAACTCTACTCCTAAAATTATTGAGGTTGTGAAAAAATCTGTGGGTATGTGTTGATTTTTTTTTTCTTTTTTTTTCTTTTTCCATTCCAATCGATGGACATAATACTGAATGCAAATTAGATTTCTTACTGACGTGTTGATTGTTATGGATTGACTATCCAAAGCTATTTGTCTTTGATGCGTAGCTGACTTGGCATTCAAAGGACACGTGCGTGTTCTGCGTTAAATGGCTTAAGGACTGGAGTGACACAGTTGGAGAGCTTGGCAGATACCTCTGCGTGCGCATGGTTTGGAACAGAAAACTCCATCTTCTATGACAGTGTCCAAAGTAGATTGCTCAGTCAAATTTACATAAATATTTTTATTGCAAAGATTTAATCCTGAGCAGCTGAGCAAGAAAAATGAACTTGTGATACTTGCTTTAATAATGGCTAGTACAATGTTTCATAAAGCAAAGTATGCCTGTAACCAGCAAAGCCCTCTTTATATGTTCGTCTTGTTTCTTATCAACCTGATCAAAATCCTGGGTCTTGGTATTGAGCAAAATAAGAGCAGAAGAACTTGCAAATACATTGAAGTTTATGGATTTTTAAAATAAATAAAACAAAAACCAGAAACCAAACCCAGTGGTCTGGCAGTCAGGTTCCCCCCTCCTTTTTTTTACTGTTTTGAACTTTGTTTAAATAGTTTTGCAGCATGCAAAGAGATTGAATACATCTGTAGTGCTAGCAGGAGTGGGTCTGTACTCAAAACCAGGTTAGTTTAAAAAAGAAAAATAAAAAAAAAATAATCTTGAAATGAATCCAGGTAACTTCCTGGTTAAAACATATCAAATAACATAAAGCATGTGAACTCAAGACAACTCAGTTTAACTATATAAAATGTTTAAGCTGTAAAACATCAGGAGGGCTTTTTTATAGGTGCCTGGATAATTTGCCCTTAGGTGGCAGAGGGGCAGTGCAGGTTCCCTTTTTACATCAGATGTTTTCCTATGAGCCAGGCACTTGGGGAAACACTGAAATACTGCTTCCTCTTTAAATGGCGGTTGCATACATATTACACTCTTTGTGTATGTTTGTTCAAGCTTAGATGTTTTTAAACAGCAGTGCCCCTAATTTTACATGCCCAAAGACAACTTCTGGTTAAGGGCTGGATTTCACAGACTGCTTGCTTCTTCTCAAGCACTGCACCATTCAAGGTAGAAATTTTTACTGTCTGGTCAGCAGACAATGTTCTTTTACTTGGCATTCCTAATGTCAGTGGTTTATTGCACATCAGTGCTTCTAATCAAATCAGGTGACTTTTAATGTATTGCCAGGTGGGATCCTGTGTCCTTCAAAATATCTTCTGAAAGTTTCCACTTGCCTGGATCAAGACACCATTTCTTCAGTGATAGATCCAAAGTGGCCAATGGACACCTTTTAAGTGTGGTGGGATGTCTTCTATACCAGGGAAGTGTCCTCCAGTGAGGGTGGTCAACGTTCCAGTTCTACAGTCTGTGAAATGTTTGCTTAGGTGTGAAGACTGCCAAATCTCTCCTCAGTTGTCAAACACATACAATGCAAATCAGAGCGGTAGGGAGGGAGAGCTCTGAGTGGAATCGCAAGAAGTGGGAGCTCTCTGCTCCATAGGCAAGGCAATCAGGAGCCCAAGCTCACCCAGTGGTTCCAGTGCCAGCAACTTTGACTGCCTGGTATTTTCCTATAGCTTTGAAAAATAGACTGCCTAGCCCGTATGTATCTGCAGAACAAAGTGCATATGGGCAAGCCTTTTCCAAGAACCTCAGTTACTATATGGTGCTTGGGTCTGTGAACTGTTTCCCAGGAGCCCACAAGACAGTACAAAGTGTAATAGTCTTACTGTCCCAATACTTGTGTTAGGAGATCCTGTCTCCACTGTAAAATTCCTCTTTTTCCTTGTTGAAAAGGGTTGAAATCCTTTTTTTTTTTTTTTTTTTTTTTTTTTTTTGGGGGGGGGTGGTGTATGTGGAGTTAAAATTTAAAAATCAGATGTATTGCTTCCATTCCTATTAATGGCTAGTATGTTTCATAAGATTCTACATGCAATGTTGACTAAAAAAAGAATTAGCTAATGGTGGGAGTAAGAATAACAATGTCATATTTGTAACCTGGGTTAGCCTTGAAGGCTAAAGAAATAATAGCTTGAGGTATACCATGTAACCTAGTATCTGGCTACTATTAAACATGCTGCAAATGTATAGTAACAGGTATTGTGTGCAGTAACTTTATCTTTGTAGTAGAAATGTGATGTTGTTGCTATTCCCAGGGGGTAAGTTGAATTACATTATTACTGAGGCTGAGCTAACAGAGCTTTGCTTATGGTATACATACAGACAAGACGGTTCTTCACAGAGAGGTGACCTTTGCTGTATTTTGGTTTCAGATTTCACAGGGACCTATTTCAAAGTTTTTAGCTTCAGTCCACACCCTGCTGGTAGTTAGCTATAAAAGTCTCTTTGAAGCAAGTTAAAAAAAAAAAAAAAAAAAAATAGATAAAGGTCATTTGTTTACTCCTTTTGTAATATACACTCTTGCCACTGTTACTTGTCAACATAACTGATAGTTCAAAGATGAAATTAAAGCTACAGAATTACTGGTTATAATGTGCAAATGCATAGTGTAGGCAATTCTTTTTTATGACTCTTCTGTTTATTAGTTAACTTGAAGAATGTGTACTAGCATATATTTGTGCTGGGGAAATGATTATGGTTGACATGGCATAATGTAATGTACTCCCTCCAAGGTTATTCCACCCTCTTGAAACTCTTTTTGGCTTACTCACTCTCTCTCTCTCCAAAACCAAGTTAAAGAAACAAATTAAAGCCCTGTAATCCTATTTAAGAACCAAGTCAAATAAGAAGTCTGCATGTCACTGTTCCAATAAATATAATCACCTCTTTAATACAGTCATTCCTCTCTAGGACTCTGATTTCCACCTGATTATGCAAGCCAAATATTGGCTTGTACGTTACAACCAAGCTAAAGGAGACATCCTGATCTTCCCTCCTGACCATGTGGTCCTGTCTCATCTATTGTGTAAGCCCCACTGCTTGCTGAACTTCTGCAATTCACCATGAATTGCAGCAGAATACATCCTCTCCCCTCTCCCATCTGTGTTAATTCTCTTTAATAATTTGAATTGACTCGAGAGCTGAGTTGAGTGAGCCCTAGAGTGGGTGCAAGGTGTCAAAGGCAGGGGTGAGAACCTACAGGGAAGGGGGGAGGAGGGAAATGGGGGACTGTCAGTGATGAGCTTCAGGTTGACTCCAGCCCCTTAATCCGTCAGTGGTGGCAGTTCTGCAGGGTCCTGCCTGCAAAAATGTAAGTGGAACGTGTTCATGAGATGAGCCTTCTGCAAGAGGACTTGTTTATAGGGAAGTAAGAGAAAGCTGTTTCTCTAGGTTTTGGGATATAATGTGGCAGCCACTAGGTTCCGAGGTTCCCCCTGCACTCCCAGTACTCACAATCTGAGGGGGAACAGTTGTGTTTAAAGGGAGGCTCTTCGGGATAAATGCAATGTTTTGGAGAAAGTATCTAGTCTTTCTGAAATTATTTTCATTAAAATAATCTCAATGTGCTGGGATGAGCTGCTCATTGGCTCCCATGTCACACACCCATATCCCAGCTCCATGAGGCTGCCAGTGAGTGCCAGTCCTGGGTGGTGTGGAGGTATTGGGTGCTTGGAGTTGTTTTCTGTAACAGTCTTCCCTTTTTTCCAGAGCCCACAGTATACATGGGCAGCACAAGATACACAACTAGATCTTCTATTGTAAAATAAAGAGTTTTTCACTGTTAAACAGCGTGTACCATTGCAGCTCTTATAATTTTTTTTTTGTTCTGTTTCATAGTTATGTATAAGAAATGAGTCTACATACTGCCACAGGAAAACTTAATTATGCCAGGTAGACCACAGTGTCTGTGTGTTCAGGAACATGTAAAACAAATTATTTCTTTGGTGAAAGGATGGGGTTGCACTTGGTTCTAGTAATGAACTTATGCTTATGTCTACAGGAGAATTTTATACATAAAGAAGTAAGAATTGCATACATGGAAGAAAATGTATACAAGTAAGTTGTTTAGCATAGCTCAGCCTGCCTCCCAAAATGTTGTGTAACTTGCAGTCTCTTAACGTGCCTTTAAAAATGGTATTGCCTCTCTTCTCCTTCCATCCAGGTTCACATCAATTAAATGATGTGTAAGAAAACCTAGTGTTGCTATCAACAAATTTGGCAGAAGAATTCTTTTAGAAGTGTAATGCTGAGTTCCCAACAGCAGAAAGCTGTTTGCTGTTTTAAGTTGACTGAAATTGTTCCAGTTAGTCCCTGTGCAGGTGGTGAATGATACAAATTCACAGTGTGAATGGCTGTCCTGCAGACAGCACTTTATGGTCCTCAGCACTGGGTCCTCCCAGCTTTTTCCTGAACTCCTCTCTTTTTTTTCCTTTTTTTTTTTTTTTTTTTTTTTTTTTCTGCAATGAAGCATTGTCTTCAAAAGTCTGCATTTTCTTTGATGTGATAGGCTGGCTTCAGTGTAGATACTTAAGGAGCCTTATCAAAGTAATACTGGCTGAGTCAGAGTAAAGATGCTTTAGTTAAATATATTATGGCTGTGTTTAAAAATAACAGCTCCGGCTGTGTCAGTGCATTGGACGACCTGATACGGACTTCCAACAGAAAGATTCTGAAAATTACTTTGCCTGTTGCATGTATTATTCCCAGTGTGAACTTGTTTTCTGTTGGTAGCATTTTGGTGTTAGATGAACCAAAATAGAGCCCCTGAATTTTTAATGCAATTAGTTAAATGGCTTCAGAGAGAGCTGCTTGTACCGGGCACCTTCTGAATGCATGAACGGGAGCAGCAGCATTTCTGCTCTTGTTCAGATCATCAGAACAGTGGTGTCTGGGGTTGGGTACACACACTGTCCTCGTCTAAGCTCAGTAGTTTTGGGTTCTTGGCCATCTGATTTTTTAGGAAGAAGGTGGTATGTATACTCTGCCAGCCCGGCATCTGTCCGTGTGTGACTGCCAGCTTGCACATGTGTAGGCTGTTGCTTTCTCATAATAGTAAAGCATGTGGAGGAGCTCAGTAGTAATTCCCATGCAACTGTCATGTCTCACCCCAGCCCTGATTTGACTCCTGACTTCTGGTGCCTCTCATTTCAAGCACTGGTATTCTTAAAAGGTCATGGTTAATAAGATATAGGCAACATGCAAAGAAATAAAAGGTAAAACTTTCTAAAAATACTATGCATAGCTGATGTTTATTCCATTTTTTTATGGTTCTTGTTCTGTGTGGGTTTTCTGTCCTTTTTTGTTTTTTGGCAAGGAAGACAGTATTACATTCTTGTACCAAGAGGAAGGGTATTAAGCTTACTCATAAAAAGATTTATTATCAAATGTAGTTTTTCATTTTGTCCTTTGGAATTATTTTTTTAAAAAAACTCTAACTATACCCAGATTACTGGCTTCATTCATAGGGTCGTTGTATCAAATTTGGATGCTGTCTTTGTTAAATTATGGCTCCAGAGGGTTTTCTATTACAGAGGTTTCTTCAGTCAGGGGAAATGAGGGTATAATAAAGAGGATCCAAGGACCGGACATAATGATTCTATATAACTGAAACAAACAATGCCAGATTTAGCTGATGTTGGATTTTCCATCAAACTTTTTTATTGGCATTTGGTCATTTTGCTTTAAGCAGAGTTTAAAACTGAGGCAGCTTGGGTGCTTGGAGTAACTGAAAGACCAATAGCAGACAATTTGGATGATACTTTCAATCACTATATCCTATCTTCATGCATTTATCCTGAATTCTGGCTTACTCCGGAAGTTTCCTTGATTCAAATGCCATTAGAGCTGTAAATTGAAAGGGAGACATCTAAAGTCACTGAAAGGACTATAACTGCAGGCAGTATAATAGACCTGGATGTGCCTGAGGTTTCTGAAACCTTGTTCCAAGCGTTCAGCTCATGCTCGGGGAGAAGCAGTGCTGCTTTCTGGGACAGTGAGTACGTGACCTTTGTTGTTGTTGTTGCCTCTGACTTGCTGCAGCTATATACTTACTCGCTGTTAATGATATCTTTCACCTTCTACTACAGTTATAAAATAATATTAATTATAATATTCTAAAATCGGGATGGAATCATCAAAACATACTTCAGAATGCAAACTAATTTGCTGAGAGACTCTATAAATAAATGACTGTGTCTCTCTGCCTTCATGCCTCATGCTGTAGTTCTGGCTGAGTGTGCCAGTAGTTTTCTCTCTCTCTGGTGTTGAGCACTGCCAGAAGAGGAATGATGCTGAATCCATGTCTCCTGCCACTACTATGCCAGAGCATTGGTCTTTCAGAGTAGAGAGTGTGCAGTACTGCCATTTTCTGCAGATACTTCTCAAGGAGAGAGGAGGAGGAAAAAATACAGTATTAGCTTTGACATTTGCAAACTAATAGATACCACTATAAAGCTGCTGAAGTCAAAACTGTAGCTATTGTTTAATTCTTTTAGAATGTTTTGAGGGTGGTTTTCCCCCCTTGTTATTCTCAGTAAGTTCTGTGTGTTTGCGCTTTGGTGGAATTAGGTGCAACAATTGAATCATAACCAATACACAAAACCATTTCCTCTCCCCATGTATTTCTGCACTGTGCTCTTCAACATACCTTATGCACTTATTTATTCATAGAAATATAGGAGACACTTTCCTAATGTTCTCTCTCTTATTCAGGTTCAATTGCATAACTTCAACTCCTTTTCTATGCTTGTCTTTCCTAACCATGTTAGAAGCCACTGTCTGGTAAAAATGAAAGTCCTTACAGAGGTTAATGGTATAGCACTTTGCAAGATGAAAACTGGATTCCTCTCATAGAGCAAAAAGCTGTATGTGATTTGAGATTAGCACTTGCAGTGTATTAGCACTGTGCATTATGGTCAAATTTAATGAATACAGTATTTTTAGTCTACTTTTTTTTTTTTTTTTTTACTGCAATATGCAAGTGGCACAGTAGGATTCTGTTTGATGAAAAAAGTTGACAGAAGGGGTAAAACTACATACTGCCCCAAGGATAAACTTCTGGAAATATTTCTGTGGATTACAGCAATGGGTATTACATAAGAAAGAAAAAAAAGTTTGCCCTGAAGTGCCTAAATTATTAAAGCATTTGTAAAAGTAGGATTTGTCTGTCTAGAAATGTATTGCAATGTCCACTTCTGACCAGAGGCGAGACGAGTATGGATGTGTTGTAAAATCTGTCATCTACAGGAGCCTGTGGATATTGAGGGTAGCAAGGTTGTGTAACGCTGTGTGAAAAGGTTACAGTTGATATCTTCAGATTAACTATTTAGCTTGCAGTTGTGTGAAATTAAGTTTTCTGAGAGGTCTGAGTGACAGTATTTAATGTAAGAGGATCCGATCTAGTTGTTTGTTCTTTGTGATAAACTGAACTAGCACAGACTTGACTGAAAGTGTGCAGTTATGCAGCTTTCTAATTAATTAGAGCATTTCCTTTAACATTTGATAGATCAGGAGGGGTTATAAAAGCAGAAAACTAAAACTATCTTGATTGTGAGATGCAGTGATTTCTTTGTAGTATCTCATGGCAGGGAGTTTGCACTGGACTCTGATCCAGAGCTATTTAGACTCCCTTGAGCCACGGCATCTTTCTTTGGCTGGGTCCATAAAGGAGCAGAAAGGCAAGAGACATTCATGCCACTCAGCTCAGGCAGCTGAGGCTTTCCCCTTAATCACATTCCTGCTTTGAATTGCTTTTAGGAGAACTCTCTCTATGGATGCTGGAAGCCTTAAAACAAGGCAAACTCAACTCAGGCTTGGCTGGCTAATTAAGGTGCCCCAGTAGAGCAGTGAATAGCACACTTAGGTTATTACGCTTGCATACAAATTCTTTGTACAGTGGACCTGGATCCGTGGGTCCTCTTGACTCCATGCAGATAACACCCAGATAACAATTCTCTGGTTAGGTCTCAGCTCATTATTCAGATTGCTGTAATATTTAAATATCCCATCTGCATATTGGCTTAATCTCTGGAAGGACTTGGGCTGTGAGATTATTTTTTAAAAACCCCAATTTTTTAATACAAGCCGTGTAAATGCTGCAGTATGTTATCTTCCTCCTTTTTAAGATATTTTATTCCATACTGATGTGACAGCTGCTGGTGTGAAACCCTTGATGTGAAATAGTTGGCACCTAGTTAATGGATGAAGATTTTGCTGTTGATTTATTAATGTGCCCAGAAACCACCTGTATGTTTTGAGTTCTCAAGAACTACAATTTGTTTTTCTTCCTTCTTAAGAAAATAGACACGCTCATTTGTTTCTCCTAATCCCATCCATAGGTAGGCTTCAGATTCAGTCAAATCAAAATGTTTTCAAATTGGGGTTTGTTTTATGTTTGAAGGAAAAGCTTTGCTAGCAAGGCTTCTTTTATAAATAGTAAGTAAGTGCACGTACCCAGAAGGGCTGCTTTTTTTAAGTGAGGCTGTAGCTAGTTGGAAGTTTGGAAGTAATTTTTAGGCACCGCGTAGGTAGGCTGCACGTGGGCAGAGCTGCTCACCTGCTGTAACTGAAGTAGGTGGAAACACTTGGTTGAGAGTGTAGCTGAGCTTCAGCACTTGGACGTTTCAGTGGCCTTTCCTGCTGAAGTGACCTTTTCCTTGTGGAGCAGAAACAAGTGCTTTGCTCACCTCTGGGCTCAGATTTCCTTTTTCATCCATCATTGACAGAGTTTCCTATCTGAATAAGCTCTTAGGTCTAACTGCACTTTAAATCAATCTGATTCCACCACTAATGACAGTGTTTATACAACTATATATATATATATATTTTTAAATCCTGTTGAAAATTATGCTCAATTCAGATGTCATAGGTGCTTAAAGTACTTGTTAAGGGTCATTTGGAATATTTGAAGTAGTTATGAAAAAATGCTGTTGTCTGATCTTCAGGATCTCCAGGAGCAAGTACAGTTATGTACCCGTTATAAATTGGCTGGTCGTGAGTGGATTTTAAAATTGGAGCTCTGGTCACATTGTCTGACCTGTGTTTCTTAGGTGAAAATAGGACTTTCCCCTGCTTTTATTTTTATTCTTTAACTTTTTCATTATTTCATATGACCTTTTTAATACCTTGCTCAGAAAAGATAATCTAGATTAATCAAATACCTGAGCTTTACCAGTAAATACAGGCTCTCATAAGTGGCCATGTCCTCTGAAAGAGTTACCTAGTTTTATTTTTCAAAGGTCCAATCAAAAGATAATTTGGGGACGAGAGTTGGGTTTGTTTTTTTTTTTTCAATTGATGATTTTAAGTGATGTAACTGGTAGTTAACTAACTTAGCTTCAGGTCCTTTAATTCCTTGGATCAGTACATTGCCAAGGCAATAACCTCAGTAACTGTGAATGACTTAGGGTTTATACTAGTTTAATTTTATATGAGCATGCATGTAGGGTGAGAGTAAAACAATTATATATAGAGAGAATTTTAAACAGTAGTTTCTCTATTCATATGAACTTGTCTGTTGTTCAACTTGTAGTTCAGGAGTGCGTTTGTTAAGAAGACTGTTCTTAAATACTTCAATACCTGGATATCAAATATGGTGAAAATCTTCTGGGTTTAGATGTGGAACAATGCAGTCAGGTCTTTCTGTGCTGTTTCTATCCTGTTTTGAAAAGAGTTTTGAGTTTTAGTCAAACTTTCTTGAGGTAAGTTGATAGGATTTTATAAATCGGCACACATGAAAGAACCAAGTTCTTATTCAGACTTCACTAATTTTGAATTTACAAGTTGTTATTTCTATTCATTTTTTTGATTGATCTGTGTTTTATCAGAATTAAGATACCTTTCATGTTCTAAGCAATGCTAGAACACACCAACTAAATCTTTATTACATATTTGAGTTACCTTACTGAGAGCTCTATAAATTGGTAAGAGATTTTAAAGATGCTTGTTGATAGTGATTAAAAACTTGGGTATGTATCAGTTGATTTTAAAAAAAAAAATTATTTTTACTCAAAATACTAAAAATAATTGATTAAAAGGTCTTTAAGTTTCTCCAGTCCTACAAGCAGAGTTGTAGTAACTATTTTGTACTTTGAAAATCAAATTACAAGTCAGGTGATGTCCTAGGTAAGTATTTGTAGTGAAGAAGCTCAGTCTAGACATAGTTCTAACCTGTAGTGTTGCCTTCTCACAGCTGATAGCAATGAGCTGCTACAAAGCTGTGTTTCCTCCGTAACATGTTCAGCTTTTCTTTGATAAGAGTATGCTTGAATTACTTTGGATGTGTGAAAGGGGAGGGTGTGTAACTTTTTTCGTTCTAGGAAACATTTTTTGTGAGTTAAGAGACTTAGAGAAAACATAGAAGACAAGTGAAATGATTATACATAGAGAGAATTTTTCCTTAAACATTGGGTTCAAGATGTAGGCCACATCTGTAATCATGTTTTTAGAAATGAGTCCATATTAAATTGATTCTCTGCCAACAGCATCTGGTTGCACTTTATGTACGTGTTTTCTTTCATAAAGAAATCAAACCATATGACATAACCCCAGTCAGATAGAAATGATTGTTTATAATACTTTGTTTATTTATATAGCACCACAAGATGAAATATGTCCTCATCTAAGAAACCTTACAGCAGATTACGAAAGTAGAGCAGATGACATCTGCATTTCCAGGTGGCTGGTCTGAGGTACTGTGTAGTGTGGTTAATAAGCTCTGTTTAAAGGAATATAAAATTAGTAGCTGAATTACTAATTGAATGGGGGCTAATAATTCTGGGTGCCTTCATGGGTAGTGTCCCACATCCTGCAGCGGGCCTGTGATACTGGTAGCACTCCTGAAGCATTGCATGATGTCAGAAAGAGTGATAGTGTGAGTGACAAACCTTCACAGACACAGAGCCTTTTAGGACTGATGGCAACCCCCTGGTACTGCTCACTGCTATGAGTAAAATTTGGGAGCAATTATTTGGTTTTAATAAAATAGACTGCACAACAGTTGTTGCATGAATTATCCAGACTAAGTTCAGAAGTCTGACTGAAGTTACTCTCTTCAAAGTGGCGTCTTCACTTACAAAACAAACTGTCCATGGGGCTTGTGAAGAGTTCCAGCTTGGATTCACCCTTTGGGTTCAGCTTGGAAAACAGCTGAAAGATAAGAATTGAAAATACCTTGTGAACATCAGTAGCACAAAGAGTACTGGGCTGTGATACCCTCAGAGCAGGGGGAGCTAGGCAGTGGGGTTTTGGCTGTTGTAATCCTAACCAACAGATCTCTTCAGCCCATGCCTACCAAGGTATTTAAGGGTGTCAGTCAGTCTTCCCCATGTGAAGGCTGAGCCACCTGCAGCTGTCAGAAAGGCTGTAGATGAAGCAGTGTTTAACTGAGCATGTATGATACTGTACTCCTGATTTTGAGATATTTGGAAGGAGCAATTTCCATGTTTCCAGGCCAGCAGACAGTTAGTTATTTTGGAAATAGCTTCTTGTGTCAAAAGCTTGATGGGAGCTTTTATGCCTTGCAAGACCTTGTGTGTCAGTGAGGGACATACTGGGCATGGGGGCACATGTCATCTAGTGTAGGGTTTATTTCTTCCCTTAACAGGCTCTGATCCAATGTGCACAAGGAAAGGACATTTTGATTTGTACCTAGATAAAATATCCTTGTGTGGTTAATGGTTTCATCCAAGATCTGGGATGTCTTTCATTTTGGATTTTTAAAATTGATTATTCATACACTAAAGTTGTGTGAATATACAGTATTAAATAAATAATACTTTCTTTGACTCTTTCAACTGATTAGCTTATCTGTTAACAGCCTAACCTTTTTTTTTTTTTTTTTTTGACTGTCATAAGAATGACAGTGGTTTAGAAGAGGTTTTTGTTGCAATAACAGAATAAAAGAGGAACTTAAATACTGTGGCTATTAGACCTTTTAAAATTAGGCATCCTAATTAACAGAGCTAAACATGACTTAATTACTTAATGTAATTAACAGAATACCTATTACCTTTTTAGTTGCTGGTCTAAGAGGTTTTTAGCCGAGTACAAGCTTTTGCTGTGCATGATGACCCTTTAAAGGCTTTTGGGATTCTGTCCAGCTGGCAGCTTGGCATTGCTGAACAGATGTGGCTGGTCTCTGGAGAGCTGATCTGTGCTGCTAGCTTTATTAATTCCTGACATTCATATTGATCTGTGGGTCCGAACAAAAGTGAAGAGTCTCATGTGGAAGTGGCATAATGTGTAAGATCCTGTTGGTCTCTTCCTGATATGTTCAGGATATATTTTTGTAGGTCTAATATTAGCCTTAGCTCGTATTTGTTGTTTGTACATATGCATGTTTTACTGTTTCTTGGCTTCATGTTCTGTTCTTGGTGATTCATAGAGCATCAGCATGCAAAGAAATCATGTTCTCAGCACTTTGGAAGACCTCTCCAGATAATTTTGAATGCTGCTTGTTCACGGGAAGCAAGTGGGCGTGCAGGAGGAGCATTCAAGTTTCCTGAAAGTGCTCATGATTACTGAGGAACTGCTTTGCAGTTCTCCGAGAAGGGATTTCTTCATTTCTTCCAATGTTATTTAATAATTAAAATCATGGTGTTGGGAGGAAGTACGTTTTCCTGTAATAAGGACAGATGGCGTTGAAAAAGCAATTGAAAATTTGTGCTGATGGGCTGGAGTTTGAGTTCTCCTGGAATCTAATTTATATCCGCAAAAGGCAAGCCGTAGTAAATTGGGATTGGTATGACAATAAACTCAAATCACGAGTGACAGATTTTTCTTGTAGTCTGGGGAGAGTTATAGTCAGATGTTCTGTGTATAGAAAGTCTTTGTGGGCCACCCATTAATGTAATATTAGCCACCCGTTAATTTATTATTATCAAAGTGCTAAATTGAAAATTTTTTTTTTAATGCTTATCAAGTGTAAGAGGAAACCTGAAATGGTTTAGGAGTTTGAATAAGAACAGTATGACCAGAAGTTGGCATGTTGGAGATGCTGATCACAGTTGCAGATGGTGTTCTGAAGGTTATCAGTGGAGGATGCCAGTGGGCTATGAATTTTACCTCTTCAGCCACTCTGGCAAAAATAAACATGCTAATTACATCAACAAAGGTGCTGCACTAGTGCACATTACTGACCTCATCCCAAGAAACGTATAGCACTAGCCAATTTCTGATATAATTTGTAGAAAACACTTATTTAAATACTTACTGAAAACAGATGCTTGGGAAGTTTTTGTAGGTATGTTAGTCTTTAAGAAAAAAAAAAAAAATTAAAAATCCTGAACTGTAATTATAATAGCTGATTGTTTATACCTTTTCAATCCTTGGTCTCCAAGGCTGTGCTTTGATAACTTCTCCAAAGGAAGCACTTGCTGATCAGAAAGTGGATTCAGACTGAGACCACCCAGTAGCCACTGAATAGCAGTCATGGCAATATGTATGTTTTCATTTAGTATAAACATTTTGAACTTAATGACTTCCTGTTTCTAAGGATGAGAATAATCTTGCTTAAAAAAGGAGGAGGGGGAATATTAAAACAGGAAACGAGTACATGACTGCACTTCGCTAGTAAGCCTATAGGTTGATGCAAACTCAGGAGAAAGGTCATAAGATGTTGTGATATTACAGTTTGCAATTCCTGAGGTGTTTGTCAAGCAGTTACAGTTGTTTTCATACAAAGATCCAAGCTTGTGCATTTTGCTGAACAGAAATACACCACAGTACCAACAGCTTGTTGAATGGAACAGCAAATGAGGAAAGGAGTGGATAGCTGGGAAGACAGTGAGGGGAGAATATGGATTGTGTTAAGTACCATCTTGACTTAATAAAATATTACACTGGATAGGATTTCTGTTTAACTAGGTAACAAGTCTCTGTTTACATTTCCAAACCTAATCTGAATAGGCAAATATTACTATGAAAGAATAAAAAGAAAAAAATCTCAAGATTAGACTTGAATCATTAAAACACTCAGTAGTTAGGCTCAAGTTGAAGATGTCAATTAATGCTATCCTAGTTTTGCTCTCTTCTAACTGAATTTGATGTACAAGTTCTCAGTGTGTCAGTGTTGTAGAAGCAGCATATAAAAGTGACTATTTATTTTGTTTCTTGAGTTTAGCAGTGGAAGCAAGTGAGTTACAAAGATCCCGTGAGGGCTTGTGCATATACTGAGGAAATTATACACTTCTGTAGTACTGTTTTATTTTAGACCTGGACTTGGATTAATTCTGCTAGCCTTCAACGTGTATCTCTCGTGCAATCTTACATCACTACTTTATGTAGCGCTCTGTTTGATCAGCACATGTTTTCTTCCCTTTTTAAAGTAATCTTTCTTGAAGGGATCAAAGTACAATAGCCTTAGCCAAAGCTGAGGATCTTGTTAGGAAGACGACCGCTGAGAGGTGAGGAGAGGGATGGCCTGATTTGATATAACTTTGCAAGTGCTGTGAGAGTGGAATTGAAACCAAATGAGGTCTCATCTTCCTTTCTTGAGGGAGGAACATATAAAACTAAATAGCATCCTTTTCGCATAGCAATAATTTATGTTTGTATTGTTCTAATTTTATACCTGAGTATCATTTCAACTTATGGTTTTGAAGGAAGAAAAACAATCCCCTCCCAAAGGGCTTTGCTAGAAGTGTGCTGGAGGAGCCTGTGGAAGTGAGTCAGTTTGACTAAGTTGTAAATAATGTTCCATCTCAGCTGAGAAAAGAGGAAAAACCCCTTGATTTCTGAAGGGGAAAGAGATTAATTGGTAGTGTTCTTATACCCTGATAGCTTCTGTTTTTGAGAAAGCTTGACCTGTGTATTGTGATATGAAGTTTCTTCCAGAATGAAAACATATTTGCTTTTGATTTTGGTGGCAAAATAAGTTACGCTAGTTGAGCAATCTTCTGAAGCTTTGCATGGTCCAGGTGTTCATCAGAGTAGGGATTTGTCTTCTGAATATAAGTAAATCTGGGTATTGCTCTTGTTTACATCTTCTGTAAAGTGACAATAACATTTATGTATAGTTTTAATGGTCCTGAGGTGTTTTTTTTTTCTTTTCCCATTTGGAAAACTGGATTCCCTGTGGTGAATGACAAACAAGAATTGCATCAGTAAACTTTGTTATAGTAGCTATTGCAGCAATAACTGACAGGATCTGTGTTTTGTTTCAACATGGTGATCCCACCAGGCAAAATTGTGCAGCAGCAGTATTTTCATTCAGCAGACCCCTAAATCTATTCCAGTTATCCATCACTTAGGAAGTTGTGCATTTATTTTACTGTATTGTTATTTTCATAGAATTTCTTCATACCTTAAAACTAGTACAATTTGAACGTGAAATTTAGTATCTTGTGTTTTACTTGTTAAGTGGCAAAAAGTTTTAGAAAGTAAAGCCTGGGGGGGCAGCAGAGACTACATACAGCAGATAGACATTCTTGTTGCATTTATACCTGAAATAGCTACTATCATCATGTAGCTGCTGAAATTCTTTATTTGTTTTTTTCCAAATGATAGCCGAATTTCCTGAGTTGTGGAACTGTCCCATTAAAAGCCGACTCTCCCCTTAATAACATTGTCTCGAAGTGTGTTTTAACATATGCAAAATTTGTCTTTATAGCATAAGCAGTAGTATAAGGAATTTCTCTAGTACCAGGCACGAAAGGATGGCAGCGGTTCCTGCTGCCTCCCTGGCATGTCTAACCTGGGCATTCTCATTTACTTCTAATACTGGTTCAGTTTTAGCCCTTCCTTTCATATGTGTCTCAATTTCTGCAGGGTTTGCATTTTGTGTAAGAAAGGAATAGTCTGAAATGAAGAAAATCCTACCTGCTAAACATGCCTGGAGCACATGTTAGGGACTTCCACAGCAGGCATTAGGAGGTTAGTTACTTGTTGTGAGTATGCCTTTTTTCCTCTCTCCAAAGCGGTAAGCACCCTCAGCACAAGACTTTTTGAGTACAGCCTTCCTTTATGGACATTTTGAAGACAAAAACAATCACTAGTGACAATAATGTGATTTAAAAAAGTATTGTTGCTTCTAGTGTTTCTAGCAAGGCAATAAGTGGAAGTGTTCTTCTGTTTGGGGAAATACAATTGTTCATCTCTACTGGAATATCTTGTAGGGTACATTTTGTGAGGAAAGGCTTTGAAAATCAACAGGAAAAAATGCTAAATATATAGATCCTATTGAATACAGAATGGTATCTTAAAGAAGCGTGTTCTTGCCAAAGACAAGATCAAAGTTATTTGACGTATCCACATTGTGCTTGCAGCTGAAACCATCGTTCTGATTTGCATTCAGTGTGATGCTTGTGACAGGCCATTATCTGGATTATTCAATGTGTATAATTAGGCATTTACTTTCTTTTCCTTTCAAAGTATATGTAAAGGGGTTTAAAAATTTGAAGTAATAATGAACTGTGTACTTTCATACAGCATTTGCATAATTAATTTGGGAGATTGGTCAGAAGGATTTATTTTGAAGCTTTTGTGCTGAAAATAGATTCTATTGATTTATAGATAGAGATGGGTATCGACATGCAGTCTGCAGTGGGATAGCATAGTGAAGTAATATCTTGGCCACTGGTAATGTATTTGGTATTTCAGGCCTCTAGGCTGCTGGCCTTTGGCAAACACTTTTGGAAGCAGGCTCTCGACCTTAATGTTTTGAGGTGCATTGGCATTTTCCTTTTGAAAAGTGGACAGCTGTGCAGAAAGAGTTGTCACTGCCCAATCCAACACAGCATGTATGTAAACTGTGGAGCATTCTCTGCAGTTGAAACAAGCCTTACTCAAACACCTGTATTGAAACTGCTTCAGAAAGATTCTATTTTCAATTCACAGTCCAGTTTTTATTGGATGTAAAGGAGACCTGGATTTAGTTGGAAATGTGAATTTAAGGTAACCTTTTTCTTTAAAACCATGTGTATACCCAGAGAGAAACTGTCTTGCTGTGTTGTGAGACTGATGGATGATAACAAGACTCGTTTTGCTTCTTGCAGATACATACACAGGAGCAACCTCTGTTGCTAAGCAGTGGGTTACATGGCTGGTTACTAGAAGGAATGTTTCATTTCAAAGTTTCGGAAGTGCACCATGTACTTCTGCAGTTTTAAAATTCCCCAAAGAATTCTGATTTATTTTAGCCTGGAGGAACAGAACTTGTGGAGTTCTCTGGCATAGCCGCCCTTTGGGTCTGTCTGTCCTGAGTGTGCTCCCTGCACATGAAACACAGCACTGGCTGGGGAGAGCATCCTGAAGGAGCCCCATGGTGTCAGCTCCACTGGCGGGGAGGCTCAGGGGGACCCTCTCCAAAATCCAGTACGCATCAGGGCAGGGAAACCTGCTTGGGGTTTGTGGTGTGGAAAATCGTGAAAATCAGCACCTTTTACCTGCTCCCCTTTGAGTTCCTGGAAAGAAAGAAATGTTTGCTGCCTCACTGCTTAAAAACTTGTTTTCCCTCTGAAGGAAGAACCGTGAGATATGGGCAGTCGACTTTTAAAAGTCATGGGGAACTGTGGCATGCATGAATGAGCAGACTATATTTAGTGACAACCGTATTATAGGTTATTTTTAATGTTACTTCCTGCACTGTTATCGAGAGGAGTAGGCTGGTACTGGTGGTGAGCAGGTGTGTATCCCGCTTACACCTCTCTCTCCTCAAATAGATTGGTATGCCTCGCCAGTGAGGTTGCTAGTTAAATTGCTAGTTTAGGATACTCAAGTTTCAATTCCTTAATCAGTTTGGAGGGATTTTGCTTCATGCACCTTCTGCAGTTTGTGCTGTTTGCTACAGTGGCACAAACTGCTTCTGTAGCAAACTCATTTCATACCGTAACTCATTTCATACCATAACTGTGGATGGAGAATTGAGTTGCTTCATGTTCTCTCCATTAGAAACATACAAAATCAAACTGATGCACACTAAAGGGCAAATATATTGGTCCTCACTTCTTTGCAGATTCTTCTCTGCAGTGAGTCTTCTCTTACTGATCCTTTTCCAACTTGAGTGCTCTAGAGAACAGAGCCTATTAGGCTATGGCTGCTATTCCTTTGATTAAGCTGCAAGGAGTTGTCATTGCTGGAAGTAAAATTTATTTTTAGTAGCCTGCATGAAATGTTCAGCTTGTGTCTCAAGAAAAGGAAATTCAGTTGCCTAACTGATTATTGTCCATGTCTTCACTTCTAAAAGAAAAAAATATTACAAATTCTGGGGAAAATTTTAACAGCTTGAAATCACTAAAGGGGGGGGAAAAGTGCTTGTTAGTGGAGGTATTGCTCAAGTGGTAACAGATCTCCTAGGGTTTTGTTTCTGATAAATAATTTGGCAATGCTTCCCTAAAGCAGAGATGTGTTGCATCTTCACTATGCTTCAGCTAATTTTAATGACAAAATGTGTTTATTCATATTGATGGTCTTTTGTGGGTTTTGGAGATAAGGAGGCAAAAAACTGTGAAGGGATAATGTTGAACCAGTCTAGAAACTGGCAGCTAGGAATGCAAGGAAGTAGAATGCTTGGTTTTGTAAACATTGCACTAATTCCTCATTTCATAGATGTGGAGGAGGTAAATGTTGGCAAGAGAAGTGTTTCTGCCCTGGCTTTGTCCCCTTAATTATTCTGGTCCAAGCGTTTGGGTAGCCACAGAGCTTTATGCAGAAGCTATTTTGCATTATTTTATATATGGTGATATTTAGGTGAGTTATTTCAATAGTTATTTTTTCACATTCAATTGCATTTTTAATTTGTAGTTATCTCTACTGTGTATTCCTTTCTCTAATGAATTAACTGTGGTTGTGGTATGCAGCCTCCTGTGCATCTCTGTTTGAACTTCTATTCCTTGGTATTCCAGAAGAGCCGTTGAAGAAACAAGAAGATACTTGACATGATCATTAAAAATTATTATTCCTCTGAAGTGTCCCTTCTTTCATTTAAATTTGGGGGTTCAACCTGAAACAAGCAGCAGCAGGTAGTTCTCTTTAAGTGATCCTCTCTCTAGAGAGGTATTTTTCTTCTAGTACCTGTTTTCTAATTTATGTTACAGTATAGTTCTACATTGACATTTTTTTCCTTGTCACAGGTATTAAATTACTGCATTAAACTGAATTAAATTTTGAAATGAATCAGATGTTTGGGTCAAGCATCACAAAGCTTTGGGAACTTTCAATTCCTAATTAAAAAGTTAGCTACATGTCATGCATTGCTCATTGCTTTCATTAATTTTCTGTGTAACAAAGGGGCCAATCTGGCTTTCATTGAAACTTGATGCAGATTTCTGGTGCATGTCAAGTGGAGTAGAATAAAGCTGCAAAGTAGTTTTTAATGGTAAGCTATAGTTGACTACCTCTTGATCGAAAGAGATAGTGTGCCTTTAAAAATAGGGCTATAAAACACACTAGAAGGGAAGCATTATACAGCAGCTCAGATAAAACCAGATAAAAGTAGGTGGGTTTAAAGAACATGTGGTTGAAAGTAAAAACCAGTTTGAGGCAGTTGCTTGTCTTCCGCAGTTTGCGCTTTTTCTGCAAGTCTTCCTGGACACATTTGTATCTGCAGTGTTGGGAGGGGTGTTGCAGCATGGATATTTTGACAAAAGGTGGACTAAGAGAGATGCAGCAGTCCTGCCTCAGCAGTGAGCTACCGGGGGAGGGAGGGTCACCATCAAGATGAGTATGACTTAAAAAAATAAATGTTTGTGTTCCTTTTAAAATTTGTCTCTGATCTTAGTTTGGCAATAGTCACTTTTATTTGCAAAACTGTCACTTTTACTGCCTAAATAAACATTTTGGTACAATTGCTACTGTCCTAATCCATCATATAAGAACTTTCATGCTGTTTGTAAGGGCTTTTGTGATGAGAGGGTGAAAACTGAGGGGAAAAATAGTAAGTTCGCTTCTTCTAGTGCTGCCTTTTTTTCATTTTAAAAATGATAAATGAGGAAGTTGTATGACCTCAGTAAAAGTCATAAGGAAGACCCTGTGAGCTCCCCAGAGGGCACAATAACTTTTTTGAGAAAATAAGAACTTGGAAAATAACTGTGCTGACAAGATGGGAAGATAGTAAGGGGATTTTCTTTGTTCATGAACAAATTTAACTTTCTTCTCAATAAATACAGTCCAGATGGCTGGAAAGTACAAGATGCTCCCAGGGGTTAGGGTGGAGGTTGGATGAGTTAAGCTTGGTAGAAGTCAAAATTGAACAAGTGAAATACAGAGTTAAAAAGAAAATGTAGTTGGTTTCTATTCTTTCTTAGTTTTGGGGGCTGGATTGAGCATTTCATGACAGTGATTAAATTGAAGGCTATAAAGAGGCAATGTTTCTGTTCCTAATACCAGAATAAAGTAAGAAGAATATTGGTAAAAATCTGTTTTTCTTTCACCAGTGGAATTGGTCAGTTTGTAAACAAATCATAATCTTCCAAATACAACCTGTTTCAATAAATAAGGGGTTTGGTACTTTGTAGCTGAGGAAAAATATTTAAAGATATGTATGTGCACTGATAATTAGTAGTTTTGCAGCAGTAGTGGCATCATGAATCCAGCTCTGGCTTTATGCATAAATTAATTCTGGAAGAAAATAATACCATACATTTGAAGTTTATGTTGTGAAGCATCTTCTGATCATCTGTCCTCAGGCAGAGATTCCTTGTGGGAGGTTGTGCCGTGCCTTCATGTGACTGGGCTGGTTGCCTCAATCGCTTTTGGGAGTATGAGGAGAATACCCTGCAGCCCCTCGAATCTTCAGCTGCAGGGTTTCATTTTTATTTCCACTCTTCTTGTTTTCAGACACGGTATGAGGGAAGTTTAGACAGTCTCAGAAAGAGATGCAGAATGCCAGTAACCTTGCTGGAAATGCTCAGAGGTAATGTTGCTGAAGCAGAATTAGGAGTAACACTTCAGCTTCACAGCTGAAAGAGAAAACTCTGTGCTGTAGATTTGATAACTTTGAAATAAGAACAACATAGTACTAAAGGAAAAGATGAGATTAGAAACAAATCGGTTGTCGGTCAGGTGGTCAAAGCATCAAGTTAGCAAGCATCATAAAAACATCCTGAATGGATGTTTTTTAGGAGTGAAGTGGCAAAGTTGAAAAAACCATGCTGTAGAATGAAATGTAGTACGAGAGTGTGCTAGATCTTATTATATGAAAAGGTATGGAAAGACTCTCTATGAAACTTGTCCTGCTTTTTGTTCTTAGGCATACCACTATTGCTATACCAGTGCCATAACTGCAAATGTTTCTTTTTTACACACAAGTCTAATGAGAATAGTGTATCAAATGCACATACCTGAGTGAGTTGGGAAGTTGGTCTTGTTTCCTTCTGTGAGAGATGGAGGCCAAGGGAGCAGAGGTCCTGCTCCCTGAAGTGCCCATTCCCTTCCTGAAGCTTTGATGCTGTAGTGGGTGTCTTGGGCAGAGTAGGAGGTAGATGGTCTGCATACAGCACCAAGAAGTTGCTTCCAATTATATTTTTAATCACCTCAAATTTGCAAAAGTGTTCACTTGTGGATGTCAGATTGAGAATAAAAAAGGGCTAGGTAGGGCCACTTCCTAGAGGTAAACCAGTGTATTTATGATTTATAGGAAATTAGCCAAAGTGGTATTTATGGGCACATTTCATACCAAGAGCACACATGGTAGTGGAAGAGGAGGAGCAGGCCAAAGATGAAGTGTTGTAAGTGCAGGGAGGTGGTGCTGAAAAACAAATGCAGAAGTAGGAGTGAAGCATGAAAGGAGGGAGCTGCAATGGGTGGAGCATGGGATTTCTTGCAACCATTAGCAGTCTTGGCATTTTTGAACAAGTGTGTATTGCTGAGGGTGGGATCCTGCAAATCACTAGGTTGGAGTGGTTGGAGTGGATGGTTTCTGGTGAGAAGCTGAGAGCAACTTGTGGCGTATGACATATTAGTAGGTGAAATCTGATGACAGTAATGAGGTTGTAGCAAAAGGTAATAAGTTGGACTTGACACTGGAAGATTTGTAGAAAATGTGAAAGAGGTTTCTTCTCAGGGACAAGAAGAAAGCAGGAAGCCTGTGCTAACAAAAGATGAGAAGAGTCATGCCAGGCTTTCACATTTCCTCTTCTTTTTGAAAAGGAATGTAAGATTACTTTTTTCTTTTCTTCCAGTAGAGATTTCAAATCTCAAGAGTCTGAATACCAGAATATAAGTGGAGTGCAGCAAATAAAAAGTAGAGGGGGTGAAAATATTAGGGTGCAAGTTCAGGGGCATTAAATAGCAGCTGGAAAACGGTAGGTGTTTTTTTGTTCACAATTACCTGAATCTTGGACATAGCTTGGAAGGTATTTTGCTTAAATGCCTTGTGTGTAGCTTTAACATACACTTTTTCTTTTTTTCATAATAAAGGCTAAAGAAGCACTATCCACTGGCTTTTTGAAGCTGCAGTTAGCACTTGTATTTTATCAGTCTTGAAGTACGTGTCACCAAAAGAGATGCAATATATTAACAAATATGAACGAATATAGCTTCACTAATGCTGTTCTCAGTAGGAATTTCACCTCATTTTAAGGGGGCAAGGGGGCAGAAGTATGCAACACTGAAATTATTTTCCTGAGGCCAGTTAGGATGACTGTTGCAGAGCTGTACCCGGCATCTGGATCCTTAAGACCATTTGGATGATTTCTGAAACTGCCATTTCCCACTGCTTGGAGTGTATTTGTGTGAAAATTTAATAATGCAGTACTGAAAATACTCCATCTGAAACTTTTTACAGTCTTTCTGAGAAACTGTGATTAGAGTAAATATCAGACAGCAGCTATATCCTTTACAACACTGAACTGTTGAGCACTGAGCCTTTAGTAGTGGGATTTGTCAGATGACAAAGGTGAAATGGAATAACAAGTAGTATTATAAACTATAAACCATAAGGTAGGATGAATTAGCATATTCATTTTCATATGTATTTAGTTCAGTCAGAAGTCATAATGAAAGCTTTTCAGATATTCTTCAGTAGCTTTGATTTATAACACTTTTCTAAAATCAATCTCTGCTTCCTTATCAACACCAAAGCTTCCGCTGATTGTAGTGCCAGTTCAACTCGAGTATGAATGTTATGAGATTCTGCCCAGTAGTTTCTTGCCATTCTGAACATGCATCTTAATACAGCAACTGTAGGAAAAATTAAAAATGAACACTTTAATGAAAACAAACAAATAATTTCTTGCATAGCTTGATATTACTGTGTTCTAATTGTGGAAATAATTGATGTGCTCTAACTACTTACTGCCTTGCCTTACAGTCTGCAGTTTGGGTTGCTCTCTATAGCATCAGCAGTAAGATTAAGCTGAAAAACTTTTGGTGCATGTTTTTCTCTAGGATGCTGATGGTAATAAAAATAAATAGTTTTTTGAGTAGTCTTCTAAATCTCAGCATAGATTTGGGCATATCAGATGATGTGGGGTTTTGGTTGTCTAGTTAAGATAATAACTGGAAAAATATTTTTTTGCTATACTATTTGTAATTAAACCAAGCTGCTTCTTTGTATAATTTATGTCTAGATCTTCAGCATCATCTAAAAAGGAGGGGAAGGTTCATGTGTTTGTAACTTTTAGAACAGTTGAATTCTCCAAGACCAAGAGTGTACTGTGACGAAAGGTCAGCACTTTGAGAGTTCAGTGTGCATCTCTTGGGGGGAAAAAAGATCAAGAGATGCAATAGTTCAGCTAAAGCCTATCTTGAAATTTTTAGCTTCCTGTTCAATAACTCCTGGTAAATGGTTCTGTATGTGAAAATGTTATGGGAGGTTTGCAAGAGCTAATTCATCATTTATCATCTCAGAATATTAAAGTACAGTATAGACACATTTCGTTTATGATGGTGACATCTTCCTCTGCAGTGCCATTGGGATGAGTTTATTGTCAAAGCCTTGTGGCCCTGTTCATCTGCATGTGGGACACCCATGCCATATCCCATTCTCCTTTTTGAAGAGCATGGAAGATTTTTGCATGGTCCCTCCTAAAAGGGGAATTCCAAAATTTGAAGTCTTGCAATTGTAAGAGTGGTTTCCTTGACTACCGGGGTAATAATCACTCTGTCATAGATTGGAAACACTCTTCCACACAAGCAAAGTCTTTTAACAATTCTATCTGAAGTTAAGACATTTGTCTGTCTCTTCTGCCATCAAAAATTCTTTATTTGTTTGGCACACTAACTCCATAAAGCTTTGTCTTTTATGGGTTTTGTTTGTTTTGGCTCTTCCTTCTGAAAACAATTTGGTCTTTGCAGCACATTTCAGGTTTTGTTGGTTTTTTTTTTTTGACTTGTTCCCCTTGCTTCCTTCAGCTGCAATGGAGAGAATTAAGTACAGTTGTAGCCCTGATTAGAATCTTGGCCTAACTGAGTTGCAAATTTGCAATGACAGATATTTGTCAGAGTGCCGATGATTAGTACCTTTTAGCATTTGTTGGTGCCTTCCTGAATTCTGACAATACTCTGTTTTTACCATTGCTTGAGTTCATTTCTTCTCTTTTGGTCTTGAATCTCAGCACAGGGTGTAAATTGCTTTCTTTCTGATAGTGACTTGTTAATTAGCTGTCAAGAAAATTCAATCCCTTTGTAAGGCCTGTCTTGCCTTTCCCTTGGGTTGTCTCTGATACTCGGTCTCCTCATGCAGGGTCTGAAGGCTGGTAGACTGTGAGTACTAAGAGTGCTATAGCCCATACCAATGCACCAACGTTACCAGCTTCCCTGGGTGGGGATTCACGGTGTCAGCTGGCATTGATCAAATAATAATCCCAAACAGAGGAGTTGGTAAGGAAATCTGTTCATTAGACTAACGTGAGGGATATTGTATAAAGTACAAGGAGTATACTACCAGTAGTACTGCTGCTTCTTCCACTTGGAAAGTTAAGTAACAACCCATGTTCTCATGCCAGTGCTCCTTGCTAGTATTGCCTGCCTTACTGTCAGGGAATGCTGCAGGACTGAGTCTTGTTACTGATGTACTGAGTTACGCTTGGGGCTAGGGGTCTGTTTCTGGTTGATAGGGATGCTAACAGTATTTTTTGGAAAATCCAACAAATGAGTAGAAATCAGAGTAGAAGAATTTTGATTAGATGATGGTGCTTGATAATAAACATAAGTGTTCTCTCTAACCTTCAGGAAATGTATTCTTGTAAAGGCTCTCAGGTGCCGAGTTTTAGTAAAGATATCTTGTGCCTCTAGTACACTTCTGTATCCTATTCTATCATCTATTTTGTATGCTGAGCGCTGAGAGTGGAAAAGATGGAAACATGGTTAGATTGTCGGTTGTTTCCAATGAAGAAATCTCTGTTTGGTGGAACTGTTTGCATTCCTGTGGTCAGTGGTATAAGGAAATACCATGTTATGAAAAATTCCCAATTGTTTCCTTAAGGGCTTTTAGAGTTGCACAATCTTTTGATGGTTTTGTTTGTTAAAAAAAAAAAAAAAATTAGTTGCCAGCTCTCTTCAGTTTGGAACTGAGAATTCTCTGAAATATTTACTAGGGCTTTGCTTTTTATACTCAAGGTTTGGATTCAAACCAGAAGTATATTTTCCTAATATATGCTGATCAGCCATTATAATACGAGCAGTTGAAGATTATATTTTCATTCCAGGAGGTGTCTCTTTGGGATATCCCATCAGTTCCTTGACTATTCATCATTGTGATTACTCATAGTTTCTGGATGCAGCTTTTAAATGTTGATTCTCTGAGCAGGGGAGAGCTAGCTCTTAAATAACCCAAGTGGCTTTTGCACTTTAATCCTCAAGAAGAGAAATGGTATCTCTGACACACAAATCCTTTTGTCCTACAGGCTGAAGCCCTCATTTAACATTTAATTTGTACTTGCATTTTCAATATCCTGTTCGGATTTGTGTAATATGTCTGATTTTTGACATACGCATTAATTCAGATATAGTCCAAAATTTTTTGAAGCTGTTCATATTTGATATTTGTCTTACTGCTGTCATATCTTGAGTTAAAATCCATCTCTCTTCCTAATTTATTCATCCAAGAATGTCTTTCAGTTCTTATTTTCCCTGATCTGAGAGCTGGCTTTGAGTTGGTTCTTTACTGTGTGACTATTTTTTTTTTTTTCAGATTTTCTTTTTCCCATTCTTGATACAATCTGCATCCTTTGTTACTGGATGTATAATTTTATTTTGACCATAGAGGCATTTAATTAATGAATAAGAGCTGAGAATATGTCCTAAACAATGCTAAGTGCAGTGAAGACAACTGCTGGTCAGTGCCTGTGTCAAAAGCGTTTCTTACTCATACTCGAGGCATGGGTGGAGTAGGATGAAAAGACCCCGAAGGATTAAGCGGAGTGAATTGGGTCATGGCACCAAATGGCATAGTAGTTTCACAATTGTTGAGGGTTTTTTGTTGTTGGGTTTGGGTTTTTTTAATAATGAGAATTTTTAAATGGGGAGGGAGGAAAAGCTTGTGAAAGTGCATTGAGTGATACTAGGGAAAAGGAACATGAAGAAGAAAGGGATTGTAGCAAAGAGCCTGTGATAAATGGTAGAAATAAATTGCTCAGAAGCATATGATGCTTGGAGTGTCACAGTTTGTGGTTTCAGCTCTTTTCCCCACTGCCTCCTTTTGCTGAGAGCTGTAGGGTCTCCACCTTTTCCAGCACCCAGAGGTGGGGTCCCAACCAAGCCAGCTGGCCATTGCTCACCTGGGGCTCCACTGCCCCCCATGGGAGAGAGCAGTGCTGTGCAACTCCGGGGAGGCTAAAGTAGTGTTAAACACCATCATAAATGGGTACCTCTACGTTCTGCCAACCAGTCCTACTGGACCCAGAGCTGACAAAAATAGAGAGAATATTAAGTTTTCATGTCTGAGAGTAGTCTGTTGATGCCCTCAAGAAACAGTAGCTGCCAGCCTGCAAGACGGGATCTCTTCTTGCGGGTGATGGCTACGCTTAAAATAACATATCAAGAACTTGCATAGAAATAGCATTTCCTTATCTCTAGCAGTGTGAAGTAGATGAAAAATAAACCGTAGTCATGCCAAGAATAAACAGTCACGTTAAAGTGTTTAAATTCCTGACGCTGTGGAGGGCTCCTGCTCTAACACGACATTTTGATGCCAATACACTTCCTCCTCTTTCCCCAGTCACTGCCATCGCTTTGTGTGCTCTGCCAGGGAGCAGTTGGCAGGACAGCAAAATAAGCAAACATGCCCAAGCCTCACACAGAGCACCTGGCTGGAGCCAATTCTGCCCCCTAAATCCATATTTCTGTCAGGTTTAAAAGTAGATGAAATATTTTTGTGGCTGTTTACCCCTGTTGATAGTGAGTATAAGTACATTGTTCATTCCTAAATACAAACTTACTGAAAATAATGCTGTTTATGGCAACATTTATTTTTCAATTGAGTAAGGAATGGACTTACTGTGACAAAGTAAATCAGGGAAAATAGGCAACCTGAGCACACATACAATACCATCTTGTTTTAACTGTGATTCTCTCGGAAGTTTTGGTTTTTGCTTCAGAGTATCTTGTGACAATAATGTCTTGGAGTAATTTTGTATAATTCTACTCGCTGCCTTTTCGTTCACACTGTTTTTTCAGAAGTCAGTTCTTTGCTGCTGAACTTCATAAAGAACGCTGAATAATCCAGCCTCTAGGGATGATGAGGAATGGTATATCCAGCCTGCTGAAATGTTGAAACTGGTGAAGTATTTGTAGTACAATATACAGAGAAGACCTAAACAGTAATGCTTGAGGATACTGTATTGAAGTCATGAAAGAGTAAAAAAGGAAAAGCTGGTGATGGTTGAAAGAGGCTATTATAACCTGATGAATAAAAATGGGTTAACAGGTTGGTAAGAAGTACCGCCTGTGCCCGATGGTAGGCTGAGCTCTGTTTTCACAGTGCATAAAATGTCTAATTTACAGTGTATAGATCTTTAAAAAAGAAAATGTAGCATATGTTTTGTATGCATGTATGAAATCAAGGAGTCTGGCCCTCATCCTTCAGGAAATAACTGCTTTTCCTTAGAGGAGTGGTTGAGGGAAAAGGGAAGATGATGGAAATAGATTTGTCAGGTTTGATTGAAGATAACATGTGCTCAAAGACTAAGAAGACAAAAGATGATAGAAATAAACAATTGGTATTTTATTTATTCATTTTACTTTCATGTTAGATGAAGGTAAGAGGAAAACCCATAGCTGCTCAGTGGTGGGAAAGAGTCAGAGCAAGGCTGTTGTTTCCTTATGAACTTTGCACACCAGCAGTTGTCAGCCTTCAAAGAGAGGTATTGTGTTCCTTTCTCTGGCTCCCCACTCGGCAGCATAGCGGCTGCTCTACAGTTCAACTTCTGGGCTAGAAGAGGAATTGTGGATTGTAGCTGTTATGTTGTATTTTAAAAATGCAACAGGTAGGCTGGATTTTACTTTCTGATTTGTAACCTGGTGTGCATGAGGCAAAATGGTGAGATGCCAACTACACGATCTGAAATGAGTCTTCCCTTTGAGATTTTTATATATAATATGAAAAATGTGTTTATATGATAACAAAGTAAAATGAAATTCGATTAAATATTCTGAAAAAAGAGAGAAACTAATTTGTGTTAATGCTTTCTTAAGTTTTAAGTGTACAGTATATTCCAGTAATATTGAAAAGCCTACCAGGAGTCAGTAATCTTTCTTTTGTTTTACAGGTCAACTACATTACTAGAGCAGAGAGAGCTGTGGAAAAAATCAAGGTACCTAAAACACTTTACTGTCTGAATTCTTGGCTGTCTTGTCATTTAGTGTGATGATTTTAAGGAGGAAGAGGGGTCAGTTCCCCTCCTCCATCGTCAAACTGCCACTTCAAAGTGGTTTTATTAAAAAACATGGACAAAACCCCCCACAATAACTTTAATCTCATTAATGTTGTGTGAAATACCTTTGTGGGATGAAATTGTACTTTAGCTTTGGTGCCTGTGCAAGAGTCTGAACAGCACTGCAATAATATTTGCTTTAGATATGTAATGGAACTTCTCATGTGTAGTTTTCTACCACTCTGAGGTGGGTATTACCTATTTGTACAACTGGGTACATTGATCAGCTGATAAGTATCATCAAAGATGAGTGAATGTGGTGCTTCCAGTTTTGACATTCATCACAGTAATTAGCAGACTTCAGCATGTTATTAAACCATTAAATGTACAGTTCCTAAAGATGCAAAAGGAGGAGTATGAAGACAAAGAAACCTAAGCAGTAGCCTATATTTTACAAGTGAGGAATTGAGGGGTTTTTATACCTTTTTCAGATGTTTTTGACTATTATGTCTTACAAATGTTACTGTGGTATAGCTAGAATATATTGTGTTGTGGTCTTCGTTTTTATAATAATAGGCAGCAAACATTCTTGCAGTGCAGTCTTAGGAATTATAGTGCCTCGTATCTCAAGGGGTTTTCTTTCTACCAGTGTTTTCTACAGTTCCACAGTCCCTGATCAAAATATGACAGTGTTACAACTTAAGGTTTTCATGCCTGTTATGTAACTAAAAAGATTATATTAAAATAATCCTGTTGCGAACAGCTGGCTAGAATTCTTTTGGGGAAATATTTTTGAGTTAGAGAAAGTTTTTTCTCCTTTATTTGCTGTGAAATATTACCCGTGAAATGTGACACGTACCCTGCAAATGCAACAATGAGGCAGAGAAAGGAAGGAGTTAAAACATTATCACTATCAAAATGTAAAGACAATGGCTTTTATTAATAAAAGCTTACTGCATACTTCTGTGCACTCCAAATTGAATAGTGCTGAGCTGCCTTCTTCCACTAAGAGTGCAAGAAATTGTTACTTGTGAGCAATGGTGAACTCAAGCTTTCTGCCCAGTTGAGGTAATGCTAAGTTTGCATATTTTTAGCTGTGTAGGTTGCTCATGCAACACATGCAAAACCAGTTTGTTACAGATAAGAGTACAGTTGATACAGAATTCCTTTCTCAAATTTCTACTTCTAATACAGCTTTTAGAGACTGGTTATATCAAGCATTTATCTTTGCGATTGAGGAAAAAATAATGGATGTTTTCTTCTTGATTGGTGTCTTCAAGAGTGTGAGAATTTCAAAGAAAGAGCAGAGCAGCT
This sequence comes from Athene cunicularia, assembly GCF_003259725.1. Lineage (NCBI taxonomy): Eukaryota > Metazoa > Chordata > Aves > Strigiformes > Strigidae > Athene > Athene cunicularia. Next base: position 15,139,034 of record NW_020799105.1, read on the forward strand.
TACAGTGCTACAAAAATTACACTTACATTTCAGGTGGTGCAGAACTTCTCAGGTTAGTTACTTGCACAGAACTGAAAATAGAGGAGAGAAATCATGTCCCAGAGTGAAATAGTGATATTGGCATTGACATGTTAATTGAGGGTAACTTCTTGGTCCTTTGACTTTTGCTTTGAGATCATCCAGGTGATCACTTCCACCTTTAAATTGAGGGTTTCTGTGATGTTGTTTTCCTGGGATCTTGGGAGACTGACTGCAGTACAGGGAGCCCCAGCGTGGCTTCATTCCCTTTGGTGCTGGACTGGCCTCTCCTGAAGGCTCCTGGTAAGATGAGAAGCTGGCAGAAAGCATATAAAGGAATTCATGTGTGGCTGGAAAAAAGATACAACGGAGTCTCAGACTTTTTATCTGGCGTCTCCAGTGCTGAAGGAGAGGTTTCTATCTCTTTGCCCAATTTAGACAAGAGATTTGACTTCAGACTTTTTTTGCCCCTCTCTGTGCAAAACCTGTCAGATTCTTTTCCTGACACTTTCTCCCCTGTCAGTCCCTCAGAAAGACTTCAAAAGAGATTTTTCCCTATTGCAAAAGGAACCAGACGTGGCCTTTCTTACTCACCCTGCATTTGAAGCATTGATAAGTAACATGTGGCTGGCTCCAAACTGCAGACTTTCCCAGCCATTTAGGAAAACACTGTTAATAGTTAAGTTTTAAAATAAACTATAGGATTGTTCTTCCTTATTTGAAATTGCTCTTTTGTGTAATATGTCCCAAGAGTTTTGTTTCTTTTCTGTCTGAAGCAGTCAGAATTCAGTACTGTCTTTCTGATTAACATATATTGAAAAGGAATGTCACATTTTAAAAACTTTTCCATATGGGAAAGGTTTCTTTATTCATAATCTGTGTCACGCTGTTTAAGATGTAACTTTTTTCTTTAATACCTTTGGATCATCACTGTTTGGAACATTTATTTCAGGAGTACCCTAGCAGAAAGAAAAACATTATTTTTAAAACTTGAGACGGAGTAAGAGGAGCCTGGAATCGAAATCCACTGTCTTGCGTAATTGTTTAAACCTGCTATGCAGTTTGGCAAAGGTACAAGCTGAGAGGTCTCTTCCATAAAATGTAGCTGGGGCTTCATCTTCAAAGACTGGGTATGCCTGAGGACAGCCTATGGTCCTTTTAATAAGAGTAGAGCTCACTTGAAAGGCAAGGGTGCAGATGAAGAAGAATGTAACCTGGGGGTTTATGAGCTTATTCAATAACTCCAATCTGATGCATCACATCGTAACGATGAAGGAACATGGTAACACTGCCTTTTTATCTCCTGCTTTAAGGAACAGTCTAAAAGCAAATGGTACAAAAATATACTGAGATGGAAGATTAATCCAAATCTGTGTTCAAATTTATCATCTGAACTGATTTTTACTAAAAAATAATAAAAATCCCAAGCTTTTCCTTATAATAGAGAGCGTTATTGTATCCATTTAACCTGGTTAAATAAAATTCAGTGTTGGCTTTTAGCTGTCAGGCAAGCTGCATTCCCTTCAGCCTCTATTGTCCCACACAGTTGATGTGAAGAGGCCTGAGACCTTGAACTGTTAAAATATTCAAGGAACCTGTTGGGGCCATTTTGTGAAGCTATCTCACAAAATTCTACTTTAAGTTTCAGCAGGCTTGTAAAGTTGATTTTTTGTTTTAAAATGCTTTTATAATGCCTTTTGCTGATATGAAGCCTACTTGTACGCCCCTGTTAGCATTACTTATTTTGTTACAAAAGACTTTTAAAATTCCCTTACACATAGTACTGAGGAAGAGGTCATGGTAGGGCAAAGTAGGACAGTTACCAAAGTATTTTTGCATATTGCCGATGAGAGTTGACAAAAATTTTTGTCTCTACCCTAGTTAAAGTGTCAGTCCTTAGTGTCCTGTTCCTCTCTGCGTGGACACACACGTGGTACGGGGATGTACTGTAGCAGCACTGATGAAGGTCATGTTTCTAACCAGGCTGCTGTAATTTTTGTGCTTTTGAGCCCCTGGGCTTTTGAAGACTAGAGAGAGGCTAGATGTTGTCTGTGTGACTATTTTAAGCAAGCTCTTGAGTGCTTCCCCCCCCCCCCCCC
>NW_020799105.1:15141200-15173447 GCF_003259725.1 Athene cunicularia
CCCCCCATCTTTCGGCACGTCTCCATTTTCCTACCAGCCCTCACCCTTCTAGTCCAGCAAGGAGGAATTGGAATGAACATTGTCTGAAAATCCACTTAGGCACACCCCTTCCTATGCTTGAGCAAGGGAAACTGTTTAATAAGTGTTTACTCCTGGATATATAGCATTTCATGCAAATGTGGAAAGATTATATTCTCTGTCATCTGTCAGCTACCAGCTCTGACTGAACCATACTTGAACATCCTAAAGGCCTGGGATCCTCCTGGTAAATGTGACTCTTGTCCCCTCTGAACCCCATGGTCATGGTGTACTTTCTTACTTTGGTCAGTGTTTTAATTGGGGCCATTTAGGTCGCCCAGGTGGGGCTCTTCAAATATCAGTGACTTTAGATAATCCTGTCTGCATGAAAGATGAAACAGAATATGTGATACAAGTGTATTTCTGCTTCAAATGTCTGTTTCCAGGAAATATTCACAAAAATAAGTTGGTCTTGCAGTCTGATAACAAAACCAAAATTAAACACACAGTTGGGCTCATGCACATTTCATAAAATCATGTAATCTGATACCTCGTTCTCTACAGTGAATCAGTTTGAAGCTTTTTTGTTCCTAGCATGAGAAATTTCAGTGCAAAAGAGTCAGAGTCTTTGACTTAATCTTCTCACTAAATATTTATAGTTGCAAATGGTAAGATTTGTTCATGCCGTATCTGCACTCTGCGTTTTTTCCCATTCAGATTGGAAAAAGATAACTACATTCGTCATGGAGACAGTTGTATTTTTCTGGAGTCCTTCATTTGTTGGACTCTTTCTTTCCTGTTGAGGTGAAGAAACTTTCTGGAACTCAGTTCCTGTTTGCTTGGCTGGTGCCAACCCTGTCCTGTACTGGACGTGACAACAGTGCTGTATCTCCCCCACCTCTCCAGCCTTCCCTGCTGGTGGTAGTGCTCATGCTGAACGGAGCTGTTCACTGGGACCAGTTGCATCAAAGCACTGGAGCTCTGCCCAGATACTCATAAACAAATGAAATACAATGTGGGATATATATTGTGCAAACTAAAGTAATCAAAGAGAATATTAAAAAAAAAAAAAGATCCTGTTTATTTCTACAGTTGTTGCCTTTCTCCTGAAAAATCACTTGCTTGTGTGTAGCTCGTGTTGCTTTATTACATATATGAAAGAGTAGTGTGGCTGTTGATTGTGTTTTTAACTATTATTTTAAAAGCACCATGATTTTCAACCCAGATAGCCATTACAAATTAGAACCTGGTTCTCTGTATCCTCAGCACCAAGCTGATGATTGTCTTGCCTCAAAAGAGCCAAAACCAAGGTTTCTCTGGTATGATCAGACTGAGCTTGAGCACTTGTACTGCTTCTCTCACTGTGATGGGAAGCTGGAAAAGGAGAGCTTAGTAGTTGAGAATGAAGCTTTTAAAGTAAAACAGGTAAGCATCACTCTAGGTTACTTGCAGAATTGCTGCTGCTCTGTGGTCCATAGTAGTAAGGAAGGCTTATCCAAATATGCGGCCTTTATATATTTATTATATATAATATCATGCAGCCTTTTAAAATGTGCATAGATTGCTTGAAGTTAAGATTCTGCTTCCTCAGACATGGTGCTAATCCTTGGGTTTGTGCAGAATTTCTCTAGATATTACTTCTGTTGTGGATTTAGGGCAAAGACATTCAGGGTTTCCCAGCCAGCATATCTTTTGAAGGCATTATTTTAATTACATTGAAATCCTGTATTGTTGGTGCTGCCCTTCTCTCTTCTCAAGTGCCTGGAATGTGTTGAAGAGTGCTGGATTGCTTTTTGCCATTTTCCCTTTCTGATGCCCCTATCATGGGAACAGCTTACTGGCAGTAGATAAGTTTCTGTATCTCGTTCCCTGTCAAATTCCCCGGTCCGTGTGATAAAGCAGCTTCATGCGAGGCAGAAGGAGGCAGAGGACAGCATTCATGTAAAGTCTCTGATTGCAGCAGGGGTCAGAGTAGCTTGGTGGACATCTCCAGAAGGAATTGTAGGGAATGGGTGCTGCTAAACAGAGAGAAGCGCTGGAGATCTGGAGTTCACCAAACAAAATACTTGTCCTTTTTCAGTTGACACAAGCAGGATGTTAAGAGTACAGACTGTGTTATCAAATCCTGTTAATTATGAATTAATGAAGAACAGCTCTGCAAAAAAGAGTTGATACTACAATTATTCAGTAGCTTGTGACATGGTGATCAGATTTTCAGCTCTTTCTACATGATGCTGGAATTAAATCCAAAAATGTTGATTCAGAATTGCAGAGTGGCATATTTTAAATCAGTAAGCTTATAACTACAGGAGAACAGATCTAGCTTAAAATTAAATACTGTTCCTAAAGGTCAAAATCATTCTGTTTTGCTAGCATTATAACTATTAACAAAATGGGACTAAATATGTCACCCTATCTCTACCACACTGTACTTAAGTTTTTGTAATTGCTCCTTAGTTTAGGAGTAAGTCTTGTACTTGATGGCTTAAAAATGCCAAATCTTTGTGAGCATAAAAATATGGAGCTACATGTATATCAGCTCCTCACTGTGACTTTACAGTGGAGATTTTGGGGGTTTTATCCAACCTAGTTTGGTTTGGCTTTGTTCATAAACTGAGTGGAGTGAAAGAGGAATAAGTGTTTAAAATTGAACTTTTTCCAAAGTAGTTCTAAGCCTTAAAACTCTCCCACTCAATACTGATTTAATAATTTCAACAACAGTGTGTGGTTTTAAGTTTTTATTTTTTTCCCTTTGCTCATTGAACTGTATTCAGTAATGATGACTCCTTAGCAAATGTTGATATTTAGAAAGTCAGTTTAATAGAGCTTTTTGTTTCCCCTCTGCTGAAGCTGGATTCACTTCTTAACAGTTCAGCTGTAGTAACATGAGGGTTTTCTCTGACTGCTAATGACCAGTGACTCTTCATAGAAAATAATCTGTTAAATGTGAAACTAGTTTTAAGATTTGCCTTAGTTGTGTACCTTGGCATGTCGGGTTAAAACAATGTCAGTCGAGTTATTTGCAACTGATGTTCTCTTAATTCTGTTTCTTCTGAAGGGCTTATGCTGTTAACTCAGACTTTCCAACACTACAGTCTTTGCTGATTATCAGTGTGGAGTGCTAGGAAATGTGACTTGTGTTGTTGTCATCTTTAGGTTGAGGAGAGTCTTGGTTGAAGGGGGATGGGGGTAAAAAAATTGCTAACGTAGTGTGAGTCTGATTTCTTTATGCTTTGCGCTGGGGAACTGTTTTCAGTGATCAGTAGTTGCTGCTGTTGCCCAGCGCCTATGCCTTAACATAGAGATGTGCAGGGTTTCATGTCTAACAGTTCCGTTTGAAGCTTGTCTGTGCAGGTAATTGGAGTAACCTATAATTAGTTCTCTTCATTTTAAGTTCAATTTATCCATGTTTCTGGATTAACAGCAGTGCAGCTACACAAATAAGTGAGTGTTGATCGCTGAATCAAACGTGTTTATTCTCAGATAACCATCTTTAAGAATGGCACTAGACCATTTATACTTGACATAGGCCGTAATTTAAGATTGAGTTAATTCTTCTAATAAGCTAAAGCAGTCAAGCCCCCAAATATTACTGAAACAACAAAACAAAGCCATTTGTTTGCATTCTGTTTGCAGTCTTTGACTATGTGTTCCTTAAAAAGAAATAATTATGAAACACATGGTATTATGAAACATATTGTAACTCACAAGAGTTCCAATCCTGGTTATAATACATTGAACAAACTATTCTGAGGTTTAGAGTAGTAACCTACCATGAAGGCATGGAAGGAGGTAATTTCATGAGCATTTTCTTCCTCCAAAGGAGAAAGCCTGTCAATACTAGTCTTAAAATTTGTAGAAGTCAGTAACTTCAGGAAATATCAGTGTTGCTTTCAGTACATTGGTGTATGGGGTCTGGGATAGCAAAGCTGGTTCTTACCTGACTCCCAATAAGTATGTTCACATGGTTGAACTGAAAGTTCACTAGTAGCATCTGACCCGGGGAACTGAACGCTGCAGTTCCCGTGACAGACTTCTGCCTTTGCTAGTTGTAAAAGTGAGAATGCTTTTTATAAGGAAGTTGAAGCTTTCAGGTATTAAACCAACTGTTTAAAGACGCTGAATTAGAAGCCAGATAAAATACATACTGTCTATCAAAGACTTCCAACTTTTTTTTTGTTGCTACTTTTCATTTGTAAGAGGTAAGAAGGGGTTTATAGCAGAGTTAAGGAATCTCTTAGAAACAAGGAGACATCTTTCAAAAGTTGAAGTTTTCTCCAAAGAAAATAGAAAAGGGGAAAAAAAATCCCTTTCACAAATTAAATTTTAAAGTATAATAAGTCTGGCCAAAAGATATTCTGAGAAACAATTTGCTAAAGATATGAAAGCCTACAATAAATCATTTAAATTGAATCATTTCAAGTACATCAGAAATGGATGTCCTGCCAGACAGACTGGAGAGCTGAATGATGACTGAAGTGTAAAAGAAGTGCTCAGTGAAGATAAGGAGCAGAATGAAAGCTAAATCATTTGTATCCCAGTTGACTTTCCTGAGAGATTTTAATGCAGGAGCTTCACTTTGTAGGTCATGTTTTGAGAATTGGTCTCAAATTGAAATGTTGGTAGAAAATTTTTAGAACCTAAAAAAAAAAAAAGGCAAATTGCCAGGAGTAGATAACATTTGCCCAAGAGATCTTAAGGTAACTGCATGTGACAACACTGATCTGGCAACTGTGATCTGTTCCTGCTGTAGGATCAGAGGCAGGAAAATAGGCAAACACAATTTCAGTGTATTAAAAGCATTCCAGAAATAGTCAGGGTACCGCAGACCAGCAGGTCTGTACAGGCAAGTTGGTATGTTTCATTAGGAACAAAGACCACAGAATTGGTAAACATGTGAGCATATATGATTTATCTCATGATTTGAGGAAAGCGCACACGTACATTTCAAATAGATGGCCTTTAGCCTTATGGTGGGACATGCAGTTAATTGGAGCTCTGTCCTCTCCTTCAGGTTGCAGAATTGAAACTGCCAGTGGTTTCAAATGCAAGATCATTTGTTCTGTAATCATGTAACCTTATGAAAAATATACTTACTTAATAACCAGAAATTGTATACTATTGTGATGGTTTGACCTTGGCTGAATGCCAGGTACCCACCAAGTCGCTCTATCTCTTCCCTCCCTTCCCCCTTTTTCTCAAAGGGCAAAAAGGAGGAAAAGAAGATAGGAAAAAAACAACCCTTGTGGGTAAAACAAAAGCAGTTTTAATGTAAGCAAAGCAAAGGTCCATGCATGGAAACAAAAAGAAGACAGATTTATTCTCTATTCTCCATTAACAGGTGATGTCGGGCCTTCTCAGGAAGCAGGGCTCCAAAATGCGTAGTGGATGCCTCAGACGACCAAGGGTCACACACACCCACACACACACCCTTCCTCCTTTTTCCCAGCTTTATGCTTGAGGAGACATCGTATGGTGTGGAATATCCCTTTGGTCAGTTTGGGTCAGCTGTCCTGGTTCTGTCCCAAGATCTTGCCTACCCTGTCCCACTGAAGGGGGGGGGGAAGTTGGAAGGACCCTTGGTGCTGTGTAAGTACCACTTAGCAGTAGCCACAACACCAGGGTGCTATCAACACCCTGCCAGCCCCCAACATAAAACACAGCACCGTGAGGGCTGCTATAGGGGAAATCAATACTGGCTCAGCCAGACCCAGTACAACTATATAGCAATGTAACTTTTTGTTAAATTAGGTGGGTGTCAATAAATAATTGGATGATAACAAATAGGGGACTGAAATTACCTGTGTTGCGTCAGGCACGCCAAATGACCAATACGTAGTCAAAATCTGTCACTGCTGACATCCATTAATTTAGATGTAAATGTTTGTTCAGTTTTGGTCAAATTCTGACCACCAGATATAGATGAAGCTTAGTTTGTGGTGAATGTGCCATGCTCACTAAGTAGATTCCTATGAAATCTGCCAGGTCTGAATTTTCTCCTGCCTTGCATCCAGTCTAACTCATGCCAATCACGTATGGTGTGACACTTTTTTTTTTTTTTATTTATTTTTTTTATTTTACATTCCTGATAACACCCACTTCTTGGTAAGAGGATACAAAGTGAAGGAGGTATAGTGTCATCAGATACAAGGGTTCAGGAAGAAAGATTCTTTGGACTAATAGTGGCTTCATGCAAGTTTTTCCATGGATACAGCCTCTTTAAGGTGTTTAACTTTGCATGTAGACTGAATACATTTTAAGTTTCTTCCTAGTAGTTCTTCATAAGTGTACGAATTCATGAACTGAAAGAGGAAATGGGCATTTTATGAACTTCACTTTTTCTGTAAAAGAGAAAAATACCTGATTAAAAGAAAGAGCGGTTTGATACACTTGTTTTGGTGATGATTCCCTTGAAGGAGTAAAGAGCTGCACAAATCAATACATCTGTGTGCTGTGAGGATTTTTTCAACTACTTAACATCCTAAGCAGGAACAACTTGCATTTCACCAATTCTTTGTAAAGTTGCTGATGACCTCTGTGTGTTTGAAAAGACAAGTAACTGTGGGGAAAAATAACTGATTTGTGTAGAAAAATTTAATACCTTCACGATGGTGAAATAGCTTTATGATGAAACATTTACTAGAACAGCTGAAAGACCTTCTGCATGTCAGCTATATACCAATTTTGTACCAGGGAATCATAAAATGAGGAAAGGTTACTAAAGAGGTCGAGTTACTTCCACAGAAATACTTTCTGTGACCATATCCATAGGGCTTTGTGGAGATACACTGTAGGTAAATTTGTGCTATTTTCTTTAAAGCATAAAATACCAAGTTTGCACCGCTGTTGTTTTGCACATGTTGTGTCATACAGAAGAAAGCATATGTTTGTAGGTGGGTACTTGCATGATTTAGAGAAGTATTCAAAAATCCTTTCATCTTCACGGTAACTTACAATGTCGCACGTTTGCCATGAATCATGCCAATTCAACCCCAGATCATCTGGCTGTCATATAAGGAGGTGAGCTTAAATTAGCTTTTACCAAGTACATTTCAGTGCAGCGCATTCAGTACATTTCACTGCAATAAACTCTGTATTGCAGTGAGTATAGCAAGGTGCTTGTAGTGCAAGTGCTGATGGATGTGAGGGGCTTGTTATTGCTTTAACTCAACTTTCAACATGGATTGTTAAAAGGATTTTCAGTATAAAGGAGTACTTTGCTTGTTTACGTGTCACGCTAACATTGAATTGTAAAGACTTCAGTACCACTGATGTCCAGAAATGTGAGTTGTGTAATGCATTTGCTAACTTTCTGGCTCGTTTTTCTTTCTTGACAGCAATAATGAAATACAGAAGACAGTCTTTGAGATTTCCATTAGCTTCAAGAATTTACTGGGAGCTGGAGGGAAAGCATTACCGTTGCTTTAAAAATATTTTATGGAACTTGTTAAACACCCTTTTCTCTTAAACTTGTTTGCTTTATGTAGTCTCCATGGATGTACATTTTCCTATTGAAGTAAATTTGTATTTCGATCACAAACCCAATAAAATTTAAATTATTACGTTTCCACCATTCCTCCTCCCCTCACTTTTCATCCTACTCCATTCCCTGCATGTTGCCTTTTTTTTAATTTAGATTTTTTTAAGAAATTGGACATGTATTTTTCAATTAACATTTGTTATGTTAGCAGCTCCTGCACTTGCTATTCTGAAAGCTTATTTGTGCCTGGTGGCATTTTCTCACAACATATTTTAGTCTATGCTCACACTACTGTTGCCAGATCTTGGTATATAGTTGTTGCCACTAGGTTCTCATTTTATGCTGTGTTGTATTGCAAAATTAGTCTGTGATATGGCTTGTTGACTGGAGCAATGTAAAAGCCCCCTTTGCCTCTCAAATTAGTGAGATGCACAGAAAAATGTACTACCCATTGTGCTGTATGAATTGCAAGAATTTAATGAGTAGGTGGTTGTTTGTTTTTGTGGTTTTTTTTTTTAGATCCACCACTTGCTATTTTTTTCCCCTTGGTGTTTAAAATAGTTAAGTGATCTTTTCTTGTTACGTGTTTCCTCGGCCTTGTGTATAGCTTGCTAGTGTTTTAGAGCAGCATGTGTCTTGCATAACTTGAGATGTCTGCAATATGGATGTCTACTCCTGAATTACGTGCCTCTTGTAATCACTGCAAGTCTACAGTGAAGTCTAGAAAATGACTCACTTCATCCTAGAGAGAGATTTAAATTAGATAATGAATTCAAATGTTATGTAAATATCTAAAGTTAGACAAAAAGAATCTCACTTTAGGACCTAATGAATTCACGAACACAAATGTTGAACATGAAGATGTTATTTTCAGTAGTTCATACATAATATGAATGATAAATGAAAACTATTACTTTAACACTTAGGAATTTTCCTTTCAGACTGGGAACTTTCAGACATTGAGAAACTTTGTTCCTCATTCGAATTCCAGGGGAAAAAAAAAATTAAATCATCCCAAGTGACTCTCAGATTATTTAACAATAAGGTATGAACTCTTCTTGAAAATTTGTCGTTAACCATTATGTAGTGTATTTCTAGTCACTATCAAGCATCTTCCATATTTCAGTAACTGTTCCAATGTATGTGATATATATTGCCTATTCATTCATGTGGGCGCTTTCTCAGCATGAGTGAATGCAGCTTCCTCCTGTTACAGTTGAATATGATAAAATAGAGATTTTTCTGAACCCATTTTGTATTATTTTAGTGTGCAATTCGTTGCTGTAGCAAATCTGAGTGTTATGCACCACTTAAGACCTCACTACTATTCACCCATGTCTATTCTGGGATGTAGGTGCTACACAGGCTTGGAGCTCTCTCTGCATCTGAATTTTAGCCTTAGTCACTGAAATTGATTTCCAGCTTGAAGCATCATGTCTAAATTTAAATCATAAATCGTTAAGAGCAGACAAATTGTGGTATTTGTTTCTGGGACGCATCCTCCATGTTTTTAAGCAATGCATAGATCCTAGATAGGTTTGCTGCACAAGAAAGAATTTTGCTCTGAAGAAGAAGAAAAAGTAAAAAGAGGCTGATCAGTGAACAGTTGAGTTTTAGTTAGCCAGCTGGCATACAGACACCTGCAAGATTCACTTGAATGATTTATATTTGTAGTACTCAGCTGAGTTTCACTGATGCAGTGAAATTTACTGTTGTCACTTTTAACATCTATCAATATTTTCTCAGCCTTTAAACAAAATACTGCTGAAAACTGAGCCTGAGAAACAATTTTGAAATCGATAACTACTCCCTTAAAATCCATTCTAATAAATATGGGTGGGGTGAAAGACACTTCTAAGCTACATCATTTTTTAAGGTAGCTACAGTACTGTCACCATCCCTTAGTTCGTGGAAATATCTTAGATTTTGAGGTAGGCCTAATAAAGTTTTTAATTCTTCTGGGATTTTTAGATTCAAAACTTTTCTGTGTTTTGCTGTTTCAGTAGTTTTTGCCTTGTATTGCCCAATGTTTGGGACAAGTAGTATATTAAGTAATACATATTATTTGTATTGCAGTACTTCATGTGGAAAGAACAGTCTTGGGAGAGCTGGCCTATATGCCTTGGAGGTCTTGGCCTTGCTCAGTGTAACTGCTGCTGTGTGCCCTTGCTTCCACCTCCTTCCCACCATGCCTTCTTTCTCAATGTAAAACTGGATTGATCACATACAGAAACTTTTTGTGTATGTTTCTAATACATGAGAAAGTCAGCTTTTGCTGTGTCAGGCAGTAAGCAATGTGAGAAATCATCTCTCTGTGGTTTTGTCCGATGCTGAGCAGCTAAAAGTGAAATAATGGAAGAATTATGAGTGCTGTTCTTGCTTTCAAGCAGCGGTGGAACTATTCCTGCAAGAATATAGTGAGATTGTTTGCAGTCTAATGCATGCTATAGTTCTGATTTAAACAAATTGTGCTACTTCTGTTTAGCCATTATTGAGTCGTTGATTCCAAGGAAGTAAAAAGAGAAGGTATTTTAAGCCATTTGTACAAATTCATACTTTCCAATGTACCATAGGATTTGGATTTACTTTCCTTAGGAAACTGTAAATTACTGGAAGTCCTCTGCTTTTGTATTTTCCCAGTGATAACACTGCATTCTTGTGTAGGTGTTTCAGAGATAATACCGGTCTTCCAGATGCATAGGTCTAAACTTTAGAGATCCATATTAAAAAGTAATTAAAAAGTAATGTTTAAATATTTCATCAGTCTTGTTTTCTAAAAGAATATTGTTCTTACAGTTGTTTCATTACTGTATGGACACAGTATCACAGTCTGATTTCTGCAGAGTGTGTTTCCACACACTGGGACACAAGCCTGTAGTTTTAGCAGACACAATTTATTCAGCAAAATATGCAAGATGGTGCTTCAGCACGGCTTTTTGTAAAGGGAATAGCCCTTTGGTAGTTAATTCTTACCTTAGGTACTGATCTGGAAAGTTAAGTACAAATATTTTCTTATTAGTGTTATTCTTCTGAATACCTGTGCAGTTTGAGATGTGGCCCCTGGTTGAGTGGTCCAGCAACTCAAAGGGTGACCTGCTGTTACTAAAGATCAAAGGAGCTTTTTTTAACCAGTGGTGGTGGATCTGAAGAATAATATGCCAGTAATATATATTAGAAGAGTCTTGCTGTGTGTGGCTTTGCCCAGCAAAAAGGAATCCATATGGATAATTCAGAATTTTTAAATTTGGCCTGGCTTGAGCTAAGGGAGGGAAAAATAGGTGTTATTTTTGTTTTTTAAATATGTTAGAGGAAAAAGATGAGCTGTGCTTGTAGCCTGGTGAGTTTATTCCAGAGTGGGATGAAATTTCCAGGTGCTCAGCAGGGCAGGGTTTGTAGATGTTATCAATAGCATCCCCCTTTTATATACTCCATGCCTTTCCTGAAATCCCAGGAGTGGCATGAGGGGATTTTATTCATAGGAAACTATCTAAAGGGCTGAATTCTGCCTTAAGTTCTGGAGCTTCAGGGCTCTAAGCATTGGTAAGATTACTTACCAATAGTACTAATTACCAATCAGTAGTGATTATTTACCAATAAGTCTTACTCTAGTATAGATGGAGTCAGGTCTCTAGCAACTTTATTGTAAAAGTGCTGATCCCAAGTAAAAGGAACGGCTTTTGTGAAGTGTCCCCATATCTACCTGTTTGACAACAGCCAATGTAGAAACATCTTGGCAGAGCTGCTGTAGACATGTGTGTTTCTGAGACCATCCCACCTTGTCTCTGCCAGTAAGTGACAGTCGTGTCCATTCTGCACACTGAGCTTGGCTTTGCCAGCAGCTCCCCATCCCCACCTCCTGCTGCCCTCTCCCCCAGATAACTTTATGCTCATAATACAGATATGCAGCACTCTGGTCTGGATTTCATTTCTTCTTCAGCTCCATGTGATCTCGCGCGCATTCCTAACGCGTTACCAGCAGCCCGTGTCTCTGAAAGCGCCGTATCAGCTTTCAGTGGCAAAAGCTCAGAGAGGAAACAGGCGGGTTCCTCCATGTGCAAACAGCTGGGCAGTTGTGGATGGAATTAAATACACTGGCTATGTTTTTTCTTCTCCTGTCATTTCCTTTGCAGCTGTGAAAGGCAAGTTTTTTAGGCTTTGAAAATGGCTCAGACCTTCTCAGTGGTAGTGATGCAAAAGTACTGAAATATGTACACTCATTAGGATTTGCATACAAAATAAAAAGTATCCTAAGCTGTAACAACCAGCGCTGTTTACATCAGTATTCAAATTCTAACCACGCCTCCCAAAAGTAATTTCTGACTTTCATTTTCCAACTTGAAAAAATCTGTTAGGGAACATTTGGTTTTCTGAAAGCAACAGCAGTATTTTCTTAAAACAGGAGTCTGAGGGTGAGCATTGAAAGTAATGTGTTCTGAAAATTATTGTCTTCAATCTACAGTCTCGGAGCTATTACATCAAATGGACTGATGCTGCTTTAGCCAAATGTGAAACGGTCAAGTTGCTCAAAGTCATGTTCCAGGCCAGCAGTTATGGGAAATTTATCACGGGGCTGGAAAATGCGCATGTTATCAACAGGACTGCATGTCTGCCTCGAGGCTTCACCCAGCTCATAACAATGCAAAAACAAACCACCCATCACAAATCAAAAAATGCTGTCAAAAGTAGATTCTGAGCACTAATGGTGTCAGAAACTGCTGTTTGCTGGGTTTAGTTGTAAAATCAGTGGAAAAATTTGTAGTATCTATTGTTGAAGATAATATTTTGTTAGCTTCCACCCTGTAAGTACCACAGATTTTTTTCCCCTTGTTTATTAAGCTCTTCTAAATGCACTTTTGTTTTATGGAATTGTTACACCTCCCATACTAGCAAGTTTATGCTGCCATGCAGTTTATTCAGGGGAACATCTATAAGCTTCTTTGCCAAAATACTTACCACTATCCTAGGGATTCTACTGATACGCAGTAATTGCATACAGTATATTTATAAACAGTCTAATATGTAGACTGGGTTGTTTATTTAAACAAATGCTAGAGGAAGTTTTTGTTGTTTTAAGACCTGATCCTAATAACTAAATAAATGAAGTTCTACAAATATGCTGAAAATGTCCCCCGCCAGCTTATGTCATGCAATTACTTCTACCACAAGATGAGTATTTCAAAGGTCCCACTGAAACCAGGACCATTATTCCATTATTTGTGGTAAGAAATAATATGCAGAGTGAGGAAGGGTTGACAGACCAAGATCTTAAAAAAAAAAAAAAAAAAAAAAAAAAAAAAAAAAATAGAAAATAAATTTTTTTTTTTTTTTAAATTGTGCAACTCTTGAAAGGAGCTAGGCTTTCAGTCAGAGCACCCACATCAGCCAAACTCTTCCAGACATCTGTGTGACTATACTTGCAGCAAATACTAGGGAGTGCATCCTGATTTTTTTTAGCCTTTCATGCAAGAGATTTCTGCTGCAAACTTGCATCTGTCATGGCTAATACTGCGCAAGGAGACACCATACCAAGCCTGACTCACATGGCACACAGGAAGTTTAGCTGTAGTAACTAAATTGTAAATCTGCATCAGAGTGTCAAGTATACTCAAACACTGACTGTTACTTCAGAGAATAGAGCCTGCCTGTTTCAAAGACTTCTGGTTTTTACAGCTGTACAAAAATTAAGTATTTCATAAGTTGTATGTTACATGTATGTGTATATGTGTGTTCATATTTTGTTTTAAATATACATGTATTATAGGCACACTGTCCTGTATATGTCATGCTAAGTACTTTTTTGGCAGGTAACAGAAGTTATGGAAACAATTAAAATTCCTGTGCAACACTGGATTACTTATTTGTTTGGAAGAGTGGGTGTTGTTTTGGGGGGAGGGAAAAAAAAAAAAACAACACAGTTCTGTACTTTAAAACCAAAGTGTAAGAGCATTCTGGAGTGTTTTTAGCAGAAAGCCTTTTTGTCAGTTTGTGTTTTGACAGAAAGATCTGAATATCAGGAATACAGTTCTGTGTTTTGTACTCTGATGTGTCTTAATAAATATTTAAGAAATGAGAGCTGCAGTTGTTTTTGTGGCCAGTAATCAATGTGTTCATTTCAAGGCACTAAACAATGTAGGAGAACCATGATCTTAACTGCCCTGTAGCGCAAGTTGTTAAAGTTTAGTAACTGGTTGCTTTCTGCTCTGGCTTCGTGTTATTTCCTAATTAACTTTAATCTAGTGCCTGTCTGACTGAGAGATTAAAAGTGACAAAAAACCCAACCAGTTTTTAAGAACTTCATATAGTAGCTGGGCAATTTAATTTCATCTAACAGTGAATATCTTGATCCAGAGAGTCTGCAGCTGCATTTTCCTATGGGTTACATGACAGGTTGCTAGAATGATTTGCTTTGCAAACCTGTAAATAAATGAGTTTGTGTTTGTGAATCTTTTAGCTGTGGTTTCTTTCTCCACCCTTTTCTCATGAATAAATATGAAAAATATTTAGGACAAGATTTCTCTCGACTTGCCACTTCTGATGATATCTTTTTCAACTATGGTCTTTGTATATATGTACTTCTAAAACAATTTGGAGGTGTGGTGCGATGTGCTTCCTTGGAGGGAGGAACACTGTTAGTAAAGATTACTAATTCTGTGAGAAGAGTCAACCACACAGAATGCTAATATTGTAGCTGGGAGGAGTCCGTGGCTTTGGTGCTTAACTCCCTTGGGTTTTGCCAGACAGTGACTTGGAGCAGAGCAGTGTTTGGTCACTTATGGTGAAACACTGAAAAGATTTTAATCTTCTGACAATAGACATCTCAATATACAAATAAGTTCAGTGTCTTAATCAGCCACCTGACTTGCTACGTGAAGTAATTACATACAATCAATAAATATTTCAGATTGTTCTGCATATGACTTACAAGCCTTAGTTGACTAATCAAATACACAATTTGGCAGTACTAAAGCTCGAGACATCGTTGCGTGAACTTTGTGTAAGAGTGGGTTCATTCAATAAAAAAAATAAAAGAAGCATTTAAAGAGCCTTTTATTCCTGTCATAAAGATGCTTTGTGCTATTGCTGTTGTGTATTTGACAGAATGGTTGGGGATGGATGCTGCAGAAAGTTGTCTTGTATTTTGATTGTCTTCTGTTTCAGACTTGTGTGATTTTTATCGGCAATGTCGTGACATGACTGGTGAGTTAAAATTTCTGTGTTTGATGGGGGTTTTCCAGTGTAGTTAGAATCTGTGTAATCCATAAATCAGTTACTCAGGTTGCCTCAGTTGTTCTGTATATTACTCTTTTTTTTTTTGAGGAATGTGATGTGATTTTCATTCCACTTAAGTCAAGGAGAACTCCATCCTTGGTAGGACTGAGAGCAGGCTCAGAGTTTTGAGTATACGCTGGCAGCTAAAGTGAGCACAACCATATCAGGCACAGGGCTGATTCTGCTGTGGTGCACCATGATTTGCTGTACTGGCCTTCAAGGTTTTAATTTTAACTCTATGGGGGGAAAAAAAAAAAAAAAGTTTGGGTTTGTTTTTTGTGTTTGGGTGTTTTTGTTTTGTTTTTTAACAGCTGAGCTACAAATAGGTATGTAATCTTGATTTAATTTGGAAAATACATTTTAACATGTGGCTCTAAAATGCAACATAGCACTAGTCATGAAGTTACAGCAACTGTTGCACTGTAGTTCCCTATCTCAGTTTATTCTGTCAAAATAATTCAACTTCTGCGAGTATGTGTGCTAATGGACTTTTATCATGTGTGTAAGTAGTAGCACACTAGATACTCTCCTCTGTTAGTCATTGCAGTAGGAGATAATAGAGAAGTCTGTTCTCATTTAGAGCTATAGCAGAATGCATGAAGCAGCCTTCATTAACGTATAATACCATTGAATGTCTTGGATTACATCAGATAGATTTCTTATGATAAACACATGACCAACTATTTTAAAATTGCCTTTGAAATTCAATTTTCTGGTGTCCAAGAAGGAAAAAGGCAAGGCATCTACGTATTTTAAAATGCATAAACTTGAACTGGGGAGAAAAGATGAAGAAAAAGCTTCTAATTTTTAGTAGGTTAATCATGCTTTCAACAGTTTTTTCTTAAATGCAGTTTTGACATATGCAGTATTAATCTTAAAGTTTTGTGAGGGCATGCAGAGCTTAGTCTAGGAGTCTGATATTCAGTTCTGCATTTAGGGTTTTTTTCATTGTTTCTGTATTCTGGCACTCCACTGTTTCCTTGCCTCACTGAGCACTGAAAGGGACATAAATTGACAAAACTAGATTTTTCTGACTGGTGCAGGGGAAGCAGCCTGAAAGATAAACTTTAACCTATCATCCTGTCAACAAATTTGCATTGTTATAGAAGTAAGAATTTATATACTGTGGAGTCAAGAATAGTATGCAGGGACAAGGCATTAAGATAAAAAAGAAAACACACGTTTAAAGTTATGTTTTTCAGCCTAAAAATAGGAGCTAAGCATCCCGCTATCAGATTTGCTTTTCCATAATTTTGCCATAAGAGAAGTTCTGAATGTTTTTGCTGGCCTAAAGCGAGGAAGTTCTGACTGTGACAAAATTTGAACAAATTCATGAGAAACTTACGAAAGAATTTGGCGTATCACTGTGGTTTTGGGATGGGTAGCCTCTCTTAGCAGTCTATACTGTGTCTTCAGTATGTCACAGTTCAGTTATGCAACCTTGGGAAATTTCTCGCTCACTGAATGCACTCGTCCTTATTAAGGCTAATGGGAGTCACGTGCCCATGTCAGTGGGAAAGCAGACCCTCACGAATCTTTCTGGTAGATTTGGTGGAAACAGAGCTCACGTTCATTATTGCTGTGTTCTGGGCAGTTTCGATGTCTCATTAGTGGGACATCAATGATGTTCACTGCACTTTGTTAGACAAGAGGATGTGGCGAAAATATAAAATGACTTCTCGATCTTATCATTTCCTGTAACGTTGGATTAATTTCTGTCTGTTGTGTGCTTTCTCCCATCCCAGTGCTCAAACATTATTACCTGTAACATGGTGGATGTGATGCTGGGGGTGCTTCAGCCCTGCTTTCAGGCTGCTCTGCCGTGAGCTCATGCCGTGGCTCCCCTCTCCCTGGAAACTTCCTATAGCTCAGTAGCAACCATTATATTTTCAAGTCTACGGTTTAAGGCAGGACACAGAGCATAAACATTTGATCAGGTAGGAGCCAAATTTTAGCGGTAGGACTGTCAATAGTATCTTTATAGTGATAGCCATCTGCAGAGGGAGTAAACATGGTTTTGCACAGATCCGCGGGGAAGGGTCTGCAGGCGGGTGATGGGCAAGAGCTGCACCACCGCTTTGCTGAGCAGATGTTCCTGCAAACCGCCCGCTAACAAAAACAAACCCGCCATCTCTCCACCGAGTCATGGGGCGGGCTGGCCCCCTGTGAAGCCGAGCCCTTGGCCAACGTCCTTCGACACACAGTGGGAATTCACTTCCCCTCAGGAAACGCCAGCTTTCAGTGTTTTATCTCGCCGAGCGCAAGGGAACAATAGACTATTAAAGCATTAGAACTACGCCAGCTACGGCTGACCCCGTCCTTGCTTCATTGTGCAGGCGATGCTAAAAGGAGAGGTTGGCCACCCTCGTTTGGCAGCCTGTGCGCAGGGCCTGGGCTGGTGGTGGGTGGGAGGCGAGAGTGGCCGCAAGAAAGCCTGGAAGGCTTCCTTTTGGGGCTGCCCCCTCTAGGAGGGGCCGAAATAAACTTAGAAATCAAGAGCGTTGTCAAAGTAAAAGTGTTGGTTGGTGGTTTTGTTTGGTTTATTGGTGGGTTTTTGATGTGTGGGGTTTTTGTGTGGTTTTTTTTTCTTTCTGGTACAAAATCTGGCTTCGTTCTGCAGCTTTTAAGACAAAATTACTACATTGTTAATTTTTGTCATTGTGGCTGGAAATGGCTGTATTGCAAGCTGAAGTGTCCAATCACAAGCAAAAAGGCTTCTCCAGTTCTACATGGAACAGGACAGGCAGGCTTTCACCTCCCATGCAGACTCCACAGACCTGATTTTTATCTGGAATGTGGCCTTTGGAGCTGTTGTCCTTCCTGAGACTGTGCACATCTGTAAGCAATTACATAAATTATGCCATTGATAGCTCAGAAATTAGAATCAAACTTGCTGTACTGGGAATTTGTTGTTTCAGAGAAATAATGTTGTAAAGGAATATTTCAGTCTACAAACAAGACATGCTCCAGCTATGTGTGCCACTAGTCTTAAAGGTGCACTTATAAGTTGCTTGACTAGAAACACTTATTTCAGTACTGGTAGAACACTCTAAAGCTGTAGGGGGGATGTGCATTTTGAGGAAGGTCAGATGTGACACAACATTCAGATGTTTGACAGTAGCTCCTCCTTTCTAAAATGAAAACAAGTTTCTTTAGTCCCTCAGCTTTCACTCACATATACCCTTAACTACCAAAAAAGAAACCAGCCCTCCTGATGACATTTAAGATTGTCTTGGGTAGAGTTTTCCTGCCCCTGTTGCTGGAGGAGGAGCCCATCCATGATGTGAGTTATTTGTAGATCAGCTGATCTTTCCATGATGAGAAACAAGAAGGTGATTTTTTAAATTTTTTTTTTTCTTCTGGGCTAGTGTACCTGTCACATCCTGAGAATTTTATGTATTTTTTAAAAATGTGCTTTTCTCAAAATAGTTAGTAATGAAGAATTGTGGCATTCCTTTTCTGGGTAGCTGTCTACTCATCAAGTAAATATATTCCCCAGTGCCCTGACGGGAAGCCTGCTGGAAGGCTCCCAGTCAGTGCCCTCACTCTGCAGCTCTTGAGTTGCATCTGAGGGCCCGGTACCGGAGACTTTGCCATCAGTTCAATGGGCAGCAAAACAGGCACTACATGTGGGAAGAAATATTTAATTTAGGAAGTGCACCTCTTTTTTTTTTTTTTTTTTTTTTTTTAGTAGTTGAGGAAAAACAAGTGATGGCAGCAGCTGTGCCATGTGAGCGAGTGTGTCATGAGCCTGCTGGGCAAGGCATAGTGAAGGGTATTATTCCGCTGGGAGGTTGGCACTGGCCATGGCCCTCCAGAGTTGCCACAAAGGATTTTCTGTTCAACATCTAACGCAACAAGAACATTCATATGTTTGCAGAGGGTTTCTATGGAAACCGTGTAAACTGTGATGCTAGCAGACAGAGGCAAAGGTTATACTATTGTAAAGGCCCTTTGTGTTCTCTTTAAATGTTTCAGAGCAGCTATATTTCTTAACTGATACTCTGAGCCTATGTAACAGTTTGTTCGGATTTTTGTTGTGGTTTGGGCTTTTTTCTTCCCTTCTCTTTGTTTGGTTTGTTTTGTTTTTTTTTTATTCTTCAACCAGGCATTGTCATGGTTGTATTGAGGAAGTCAGATGAGCTGAAAGAATAACTTGACTGTCATGATTTGATTTGATTTATCTTTTTGTTAGTGATAATGATGCCATTGGAAATGGAAGAACAGGACAAGGAAGAAAAAATTTCAAGCTATTCTACCCCTACTAGTACGATTCCCAATTCTGTTGAGTGCTTTTATTGCCCAGGTAGAACTAACTTTTTCAGGTCATATTTCACTGGCACTTGGGGAATTTTGAATGCTCATCTTCTCTCAGAATTATGAACCTATGCTATTTGTAAGTACCAGTCTTAACACTATCTAGCCTTTAGTGTGCTTTGACAGTTCATACTGTCTTTAAATTTGTACTACAAATTTAGATTTCCAAACATATATATTGCTTTGTTTGTTCGTGTTTCAGGAAGTACTACCACCATGGGCACAGACACTATTTTTAGTTCTTCTATATGTTTATCCAAGTTCCTCTTTGACTGTTCATGTTTGCAAAATTGTGTTTATTCAGAAGTTCATTTTAATTATCATGGGACGATATTTTAAATGACTGAACTCAGTTCTGTGCTCATGTCTGGCCTTATGCTTCGTGTCAGCAAGAGGTCTGGGTACATGCTTGTTGTTCACTTGTTGCTCTATGAAAATGAGATCTTACCTGATCACACTGTGCATGTGTTCACTCCTGCTGCTTAACTTTTGAACCTATTGGTTATTTTAAGCCAAACTTGGTACAAAGGTAAAAAAGAATTCTTACACATTGCAAAAGTTGATATCTAGTTAGAAGAGAAAGATGTAGTATTTTGATGTTGAGGTTGAACAGATGTAGAAGTTGCTCTTTCCGTCTGATCATCGGGCAATAACTTAAAAAGTCCAGTATAAGTGTGCATTAACTGAACTTATGATCAAGTTTGCAGAACTGAGAGACAATTTAAATTCTCAGTTTTGAAGTGTTTTATACTTTGCTGCAAAAAGTACAAAAGCCTCTTGGATGTATAAGATGTTCCCATCTAACATAGACAAGTAACGTGGAGACATTGTGTTTCCAAACAATGTAGTTTTGAAAGCATTCACAGTTGTGCTGTCACAGTACATGAAGCAGCCTTAGTAATTACTTTTTGTGTATGTCCCATGCAAAGATGAAGCAGCTGACTTGTAGCATTTACTGCTGTGGGCAGTAGTTTCTAATATGGAATGAAAAGGTGAAATGCACAGTTAGCTCTGGATAGCTCTTGAGTTACTTTGGGACAGCTAGGCATGCCCATAACCTGCTGCACCATGCCAGGAGGGGCCAGGAAGGGATGGATTTGTTTATTTACTTATCTGTCTTTCTCTCATGTTTTTTTAGATATCAGATGTATAATCATTAAAAGTTTTGTATCCAGCACCTCATTAATGTGTCAGTTAAAAATAGCTTAAAAAAAAAAACAAAAACAGTTGGAGTATCTCCATCCATTTTAGTCTTTTAGAAACCACTAGTATTCTAGTCCAATATCACCTGATTACAAACACTTTGAATATAACATGAAAATGAACACAGGATAGACAAAACAAAAACCTGTCTTCACGTTTCATATAGCATAATTTGTATAATTGCACTCTGTGAGGGACAGGGGTTGTGCACCAGGTAGGAGTGTTTTTCATTATGAATTCCACCTTTCTGAATTTGAAGCCAGAAGTCTCAAGAAAAAGTCTGTTCACATAGCACAAAACTTTGCATGCTTTTCATCACTTCTTTCTGACTGCTTTGCAGTACAAACTCTGATCAGTTTGGTAATTTATCACAAAGAGAGAACATAATAGTGATGAGGCAAGCAGAAATCAAAATCCCATAGCAATTTGCCAGAGAATTAAAAAAGAACAAAACAGAAAACCCACAGCAACCCACAAATGGCATCTTAAATGCTTGTTCCAATGCGTACTAGAAGCATCATTCAATAATTAAGATAAAAGAATAGAAATCCAGCTATCTCCCTGCCCAAAATAATGCAACAAATTAGCGAGTTAGAATAATGCATCTTAAAAACCCCAAATTAATAAAAAAACCTATCTAAATACTGCCCAACTCTGAAAGCAGCATCCACTGCTACTCCTCCAGAAACCTTCGAGACCAGATTCGTCCCTCAGATTCCTTTTTTCCTTTTTGGATTAGAGAAATGAGTTCCAAAAAAGATGCCGTTTATCTGCATCCCCACTGTGGCTAATGCAGGGCTCTGGCTGCCCTGGGTCAGTGTTGTCCTCCACAGCGTTCCTGCACGTCTGTGGGAGCTGTCATGAAAGAGCCTTTGGCAGGCGTCTAATCACCTGTTATTAAGCACTTTATTAATAAAGTTTTGTGGTATTTTTTGGCGTGTTCTTACATTAATACAGAGAACTTTAATTCCTTGAACAGTGTTAGGTTTTTACAGATGTTTCAAAAAAACCCACCACCCACCACATAAGTGAACAAGATAACTGAAAGCCATAAAAAAGGTGTGATTTACTTTCATTCCTCAAGCAGACGTAATCTGTATAGCTTCAGACATTTATTTTTTTTTGTATCATCAGTGATTTTCTTACAGTATAAACTGAAATACCATGTTTACCTAGGATGATTTCCATGAGTTATTCAAATATTCAAAAATAAGCATCAGCAAAGCTTAGAACACAATGTCATTTTTACAGCAGTTGTTAATTGATTTTTTTAAAAAATTGGTTGCTTTTGATTCATAATGATATAATTGAGAGAAAAATTTGCCCCCACATCTCTGCACTCAGACTCTGAACTCCAGCCCATGGCTAATGTGTCTGATACTTGCATTCAGTATAAACATCAGCAGGTTTAATTGCAAACAGGCGAATACCACTTTTAGGCCAGGTTTACAAATGAGCTTTGGAAATTCAAATACAACTTGTATGTTATTTTATGAATTTTTGTCATAATACATTCTATTGAAACTTTTATCTAAGAGACAGATCCATTTAATATATTTGTTGGCTTCAGAATATTCTTGAAACTACAAACAAAAAAGCTCTAAAAGCCAAAACTTCAAGAATTGTTTGGGGAAGGACTTGAGGGAGAGTCTTTCATGCTGCATGTGTGACTGATCAAAGGCTGTATATGCCTTCAAAATTATAACCAAGGTCTTCACAACTGGACTTCTAAGTCACTGGTGCTGCAATTTGTTTGAATGCCTGGTTTGTTTCTCCTAAGACAAACCATCAAGAAGCTTTTATTCACTTGCTTAACTATAAGGGTCTGAAGATGTCTGTGGTGGATGGTGTTTGTTTGTGCCACCTTGGCTGCTAGGAAATTTTGTACGTGGTACATTGGGCACACTCCTCTTTAGACATGAAAATATTCATGTTCCATGCAACTGCTTAGGACAAAAGAGAGGATGGTTTAAATCTCAGTGTTCAATGACAGGCTGGTTTTGCATTCTACAAACGACCATTGCAGATGTTTGCAAGTCCCCAGGATTTTAGAAGCATTTAGAAATGCATCCATGCTCTGTAATACTGTAGTAGTCATGTAGAGTGGTTTTTATCCAGACTTTCAGTGCTTATGAGTGATGATGGAGAAGGAGAATTATAGGCTAAATATATAGGTAATTGCTTGCTTACACTGAAAACCCCCCACCAAACCTAATTATGAAATGCTTATATATTCTGCTTTTGACTTAAAAAACTAATCTTTCTACTGTGCTTAATGCTGACTCGCCATACCCCTCACTGTGTGTCCTAGTAAAATTTTTGTTATCAAATCTTCAGCACTTGTTCAGGGATGTGCTAACTTTTCTATTCAGTGCTGTGGCAAAGTCCAAAATGACCCCCTGACTTCAGACCGGCTTGCTTGAAATTCAGTGGAGTAATTTTCCATTCCTGAAGGTGCAGAAGACCTTTGGCTCTCTAAATTCAATTTTCTTTTCTAGTACCATGAGCAAAGGGTGGCAGAGACAAGAAGCAGGTCAAATGCAAGTCAAGTCAGTTGAGACTAATGTACATATTTATATAGGTTAAACTTTGACTGCAAATGAAACTTTCTGTATTTGCTAGTTAGGTGGTTGGTTGAGGTTTTTTAATTATTTTGAAGTAAGATGAAAACAATATTAGCAATGTGGGCAAATACAGAAGTTTTGCTGCACCACTGTAAATCCTAGAGATTTCCCTGGGAAGGATAATTAAAGCAGCATGCTTTGAACACAGCTAATTAAGTAGCTTCCTTTTAAACTTTCAAGAGGGAAGGCCTGGCTCCCTGAACTTCCATGTGGGCCTTGCTCTACTCCATACTTTCCCCTGCCTTCCCACCCTAAATGATTTTTAACCCCAGTCTCTTTGTGTATCCAGTTTAGACCCTATCTTCACAGAGGGGTGGGCTGGCACAGCTAGGGGATGGCACTTTGAGAGGTGGGGAGATGAAACATGTGAGTTGGAGGGGCAGGATCACTTCAAGCCAGCCAGGAAAACATGAAAAGCTGTAGCATAAGGTATGCTTAACTTAAGTCCTCTAAAGATTATAATTTTGTATGTATTAGGCACATGACCGTAACCTCAATCAAATTCTGCATGTTTGTTACTTTTTTTCATGTTATATTTTAATATACATTAACGCTTATGTTTGCAAATGGACAAAAGAGGGGAAAAATTGTCCTGTATGTTAGGGCAAAACTAATGGCAGTAATGGAGAAAACCAAGATCTTTGAAGACTGAATGAGGTGAGAAACAACACTGTCAGCGTAATTTAGGAATAGTGATTTACAAGTTTTTGTACCCTGTGCCATCCCATGGCTGATACAAGTCCTACCAACAGAGCCTTACCTCTACACCTCAATTTGTGGCTTGTTTTTTTGGAGCATTTACTGGAATAAATGTGTAGCTTTTTTCTCAAGATGCCTAGGTTTTTTCATGCTTCTTATGGCCAGTCAGTGGCAATGTGCCTGCTGCACAGTCAGGCCTGGGCTTGGCGGGCATTGTTTGTCTCAAGCTTTCATTGATCCCTAAAATTATTGTTTTTAAATTACAATTAAAAACCTTTACACAACCATAACATTCCCACTATGCCTATTCTTTATATGTGAAATGAATATATGCAACTGTGTTCTTTTATTTAAAACATTCTTAGTTTTTAAATATAACTACCATAAGTCAGCTTTTTTGAAATGCTCTAGTTTTCTGTTTAGTGTGAGAATGTATGTATAGGTCAGTAAAATGTTAAAATTCATTTTTGAGAAGCTAGCCAATTTATTTTGACATGGTCAAGCTGATAGTGGTGTATTAATGTGACTTGTGTAACTGCTCCTTATTTAAAATTTATAGTAGAGTGATTCAGAGATCCCAGGATGAACTGGGGGGAATCATGCAGGGTGTGGTGCATAATATAAATAAAGATACAATTTGTCCTGAAGACTTTATGATCGAAGACCTGGCCCAATTTCATCTTTGCTTCAAGTCTCCAGTTACAGATGTCCCCACTGAGATTAGCTGTTGGCTGGATTTCCCATTCCTTGCTTACGAGTTACAGAGGGTGTTGAGCTGCAATTCTGTATGGTCAGTACGTGGCAATGGTCTTAAATGGGGCCTACGCTGTTGATGGTGGTAAAGGTCAGGAATTGGTGTGAAGAGGAGGAACTCCAGGGGTTTGCACTATAAAAAGGTTTGGCTGCGTGCTGCCATACACAGGATCAGTTGTCCGTGTAAACATTTGTAAAATCCGGCAGTTGCCTCGTGTCGATCATCTGGGTTGCCCACCATTGCAGCCTCTGACCCTCCAACAAAACCCAGGAGGCAGCTGCTTTGGCCATGACATTTCTCAGGATAATCAAACTGCTGTAAATCAAGAAGGCTTTTGATGTGTCCTGGGATCAATAATAGTTTTCCCTGCTATGTAATGTCACATATTGTACCAGTGACCAAGGAGGGCTCTTGCAGATTGCTCGGAGTAGCCCTCATTACTCCAGATGGTGCTTTCCAGGTTGGTATAAATCAATGGGATTTTAAAAACTTACGTAAACAACAGACGTGGTTCTTCTACTGCATAACTCTGTGTAGATCTGTGTAAAGAGTGAAAATCTTTCCCCCTGAATCAGTGTTGTTTAGAGGCAGCTGAAGAAAAAACTCACCAGAGGAAGTTGGAGGCTTTGTATTGCAAGAGGGAGAGGAAGAGTGTTGCATAATGTGAAAGGTTTTGACTGCAATCGGCTTTTCCAGTTATATGTTTTTTCATGGATAAGTTCTTAGTTTATATTGTGGAGGAGCCTAGATTTCATCTTTTTCAAAGGATTGAGGGAGATTTTTCAGCCATTACTTGTCTATGTGTGGGGGTTATGCGTTTGCGTACTTTTGCAGCTTAATACGGATAAGTACTAACAGAATGTAATCTTTTAATTTGGCTTTCTGTTGTCTACTGACTCGTGAAATATTTTTAGGTAACTTAGCCACAAGTGATTATGTAGATAAGTGGAGATAAGTCTTAAAAAAAAAAAAAATAAAAAAAAAAGTGTTTTATTATCTTAAAGTTGTAATATTTTGGAAAATACTACCTTATTTTTTCATTGCCTAGGTCCCAGTTACCTCTCAAGCTAGAATTCAAAATACTGTCCTTTTCTTTTTCCTCTCATGTATAATCTACTCTGCCCCTTCGTAGCATGAATATGAGCAGGGTCATGAGAACCAAAAGATGAAGCTGCTTTGGTGCTGCAGCATTTGCGTTTCATCAGAATCCTTAAAACCAAAAGTGAAAAGCAGTTATTCCTATTGAAAACTGATATTTATGTCTTCTGTCTTCATTTCTGGGCTTATAATAAAACTGAAATAGGCATTTGGGGTTAAAGCTCCCTGACCTTATTTTGAAGAGTTCCCTGACTTTAGTAAGGTCAAATAATATGATTTTTGCTCTCCAAGTGTAGTTTACTTGTATTCCTAGTTGATACTAACTCTGCAAGGTATCAGTTAGTGTAGGAAATGGATAAAAACGGGACACTATTTTTCAGTAAGTGCTGAGACCACTCACTGATGGAGTCTTTGAAATATATAAGTATTTGTTAATAACATTTATTACTTTTGTTCCAGGCATCCAAATGGGTTTGACATGAGTGGGTAAACACTGTCATCTGTAAAAAAGGGGCAAGAAACGGGGTCAGCAAGAGCAGAAATTCACTGCCAGTGTGGGAGAGACCATCAGGGCCGTGCTGACCCATGAGCCAGTTCTCCCAAGCGGGCTGTGCTGCTGGCAGCTGCTTAGGAGTGCCCAGACCTCCTTGTAGTTCCACGGCCTGCTGGCATGCTGGAGTTATACACGTTCATGTGCTTTCATCAGATAGAACTACTGTTTAGGGATGATTGTAATAGGTATGTTCTTAATACACTTCTAAAAGTGATTAAATTTGAATGCATAATTTATTTTCTATACTTAAGTGTACCTCCAGCAAGTTTGTTAACAACACCAAGCTGTGTGGTGCAGTCAACACAATGGAGGGAAAGGATGTGCTATCCAGAGGGACCTGGACAGGCTGGAGGGGTGGGCCTGTGCAAACCTCACAAAGTTCAGCAAGGGGAAGTGCAAGGTCCTGCACGTGTGTGGGGACAATCTCAAGCACAAATACAGGCTGGGTGATGAGTGTATTGAGAGCAGTCCTGAAGAGAAGGACTTGGGGATGTTGGTTGATGAGAACCTCAACATGACCCAGCAATGTGTACTCACAGCCCAGAAAGCCAGTAGTATCCTGGGCTGCATCAAGGTCAAGGGGGGTGATTCTTCCCCTCTTCTCTGCTCTCACGAGACCCCACCTGCAGTGCTGTGCTCTGGGGCCCCCAACATATGGACATGGACCTTCTTGAGCAGGTCCGGAGGAGGCTACAAAGACGATCAGGGGGCTGGAGCACCTTCCCTGTGAGGACAGGCTGAGAGAGTTGGGGGTGTTCATCCTGGAGAAGAGAAGGCTCCGGGGAGACCTTGTAGTGGCCTTCCAGTACTTAAAAGGGCAACAGGAAAGTTGAGCAGGGACATTTTACAAGGGCATGTAGTGATAGGATAATGTGGTAGTAGGGTGATGATGCCTTTGAACTGAAAGAAGGTAGATTTATATTAGACCTAAGGAAGAAATTCTCCATTATGAGAGTGGTGAGACACTGGAACAGGTTGCCCAGAGAGGTTGTGACTGCCCCCTGTCAGGAATTATCCAGGTCCAGGTTGGATGGGGCTTTGACCAACCTGGTCTAGTGAAAGGTGTTCTTGCACATGTCAGGGGGGTTGGAACTACATGATCTTTAAGGTCCCTTCTGACCCAAACCCTTCTATGATTCCATGTCTTAGTTTCAAGGTGACATTGGGAAAGAGCCAGTGCTTTTATCTTCAGTTGGATTTGCTGAAAGAAACCACTTCCAGAGGAGACTTGAAAGGCTGTGAATGTTGTTTACCTTGACTTTAGTAAGGCCTTTGTTTCCCACAGCATTCTCCTGGTGAAACTGGCTGCTTGTGGCTTGGATGGGCACACGCTTCGTTGAGTAAAAACCTGGCTGGATGGCCGGGCCCAAAGAGTTGTGGTGAACGGAGTTAAATCCAGTTGGGGGCCGGTCACGAGTGGTGTCCCCCAGGGCTCGGTTTTGGGGCCACTCCTGTTTAACATCTTTATTGATGATCTAGACGAGGGGATCAAGGGCACCCTCAGTCAGTTTGCAAATGACACTCAGTTGGGTGGGAGTGTTGATCTGCTCGAGGGTGGGGAGGCTCTGCAGAGAGACCTGGACAGGCTGGAGCCATGGGCTGAGCCCAACTGGAGGAGTTTCACTAAGGGCAAATGCCGGGGGCTGCCCTTGGGCCACAACAACCCCCAGCAGCGCTACAGGCTTGGGCAGGAGTGGCTGGAGAGCTGCCAGTCAGAGAGGGACCTGGGGGGTGATTGACAGCCGGCTGAACAGGAGCCAGCAGTGTGCCCAGGGGGCCAAGAAGGCCAATGGCATCCTGGCTTGTGTCAGCAATCGCGTGGCCAGCAGGGACAGGGAAGGGATCTGAGCCCTGTACTCGGCACTGGTGAGGCCGCACCTCGATTCCTGTGTTCAGTTTTGGGCCCCTCACTACAAAAAGGACATTGAATGACTCAAGCGTGTCCAGAGAAGGGCAACGGAACTGGTGCAGGGTCTGGAGCAGAGGTCGTACGGGGAGCGGCTGAGGGAACTGGGGGGGTTTAGTCTGGAGAAGAGGAGGCTGAGGGGAGACCTCATCGCCCTCTACAGCTCCCTGAAAGGAGGGTGCTGGGATGAGTCTCTTTAACCAAGTAACAAGCGATAGGACAAGAGGGAATGGCCTCAAGTTGCACCAGGGAAGGTTTAGACTGGATATCAGGAAGCATTTCTTTCCAGAAGGGGTTGTTGGGCGTTGGAATGGGCTGCCCAGGGAGGTGGTGGAGTTCCCATCCCTGGGGGTGTATAAGAGTAAGGTTGACACAGCACTTAGCGATATGGTGTAGTTGGGAACTGTGTGTTAGGTTAATAGTTGGACTGGATGATCTTCAAGGCTTTTTCCAACCTAGACGATTCTGTAATTTTGTGAATTCTTGTGGGTCAAGCACTCCTGCTGCCTGTGAGCTGGCTGAGGGTGCTCACCAGCAAATGCTGCTATTGTAGTGCTGCTTGGCTCCTCTGCCAGAGATCTTCTGCATTCAGATACCTCTTCTTTGTAGAAATCCTAAATGTTGTAAAGGAATAGAGCTTCAGAAATCTTGCAACTTGAAAATCTGCAGCAATTCATGCTGCTGTGGTCCTTACCAAATCCTCTGAAGCAGCAGAGGTGGGGGGAGTTTTTCTGTGAGAGGCAGACAAATTTTTACCCTGGAGCACAGTGGAAATGAGCAGGAAAATGCTAAAGGGGGAGAAGTGACTTAATTTCTGTCACTGTTTTTCAGTGCATCTGTGCTTTGTGAGAGCAGCTTTTTGCATATGCTATAGGGAGGAGGTTTTCTTTTCCCTGTTAGCTCCTCTATGTCTCCTTAGCTTTCTGCTACAGTGAGGACATTTTTCCCTCACAGCAGTCTTGCCTTTGGATAGAAGCAGGTTATTTAAGCTCAGTGTTCAGATATTTTCAAGTTATCTCATATTCTGTGCATGAAATTTTAATTTAATGCTTCTATAGAAAAGGAGCTTAAACCAAGAGAAACTTACATTCTCATCATAGAGCTCATTTTTACAGTGGTTTTTCATGAACTTCAGTATAACATAGAAGATGAAAGAAAAACAGAGGAAAAGTGAGTGTGAGGTAGGACTCATACACTTTTCCAGTCTAGTGAGTACAGATACTTTTTACAGTTTAACAAATAATTTTATTTATTAGTTTCTGGTGTTTTTACTCAATTTAATGAGGTGATTTTTTTTTTTTTTTTAATTTGCCTTAGAACTAAGTCCTCCAGAGACTCCACATCACTTGATAGGACCAGTCACCCTGTGTACCTGAGCATAGGTGACAACCATCAGCACTCCAAAGTGCAGCTTAGTATTGTTTCAAAATATATGCATAAGCTTACATATGCAAATAAAACTTATATTTGAGCAAAATAGAACTTTAGCTTTAAAACTGTTTCTGGTAAATTGCAGTGAACCTGGTAGCTGTTAAAAATAACAAATAAATAGAAGGAGGAAATATTACTACCAAAATTTTATTTTAAAGGAACAAGTTTAGAGAAAGGGAAAAAACAAGGCAGTGTGTGATATCTATGGGTAACTGACCTTCTCTTAAAGCAAGACAATCTATTGTGTCTCTTTAAAGTTACAAATTAATAGTTCATAACTGCTTGTATTGTACTGTTACAGATAACTGGTGT
Organism: Athene cunicularia; assembly: GCF_003259725.1. Lineage (NCBI taxonomy): Eukaryota > Metazoa > Chordata > Aves > Strigiformes > Strigidae > Athene > Athene cunicularia. The sequence continues at coordinate 15,170,865 of NW_020799105.1, forward strand.
GGCAAACTGTACCGTGGTAGAAGAGAATTTATATTGAAGAATCAACACGTGACATGAATCCCCCTTTGTCACTCTGGTGTTTCAGTGCTTTCTCTTGGTGCAACTGCCCCTTCCTGATGCAATGCAGGAGTACCTGTGTGCATCATTTCAACAACAAACTCTGAATTCCTCCTCTGTTATTTCGCTATAACCAGTTGCTTGTGTGACTGGGTTTGTTCTGACTTGAATGTTTTTTGTAAAGAAGAGTTTAATCTCAAAATGTTACTGTTTATTACACAACTCTAACAGTTTGCTAGTAAAACAAGAAAACATTTTAGGGAGTGAAGCAAGGAAGCCTCTGTGCTGCTCACTGCTCAGGGGTCACACAATACAGCAGTGGAAACAGCCCAGTTATGTACAGCCTTTCCTCAGCACAGTAGGTTCAATACTAGGCAAGATGGACCTTGGATCTGAAGTTCTAGAGGTTGGCCTTTTGGGACTGGTTTTGTCTTTTATTGTGCTGTCACCCAGAAAATGGTAACTGGATAACTCACTCATCAAGGGTTCTTTCCATCATTAAAAACTGTCACACAGCAGTGAAGGATTAACAAAACGTGAATGACTGAAGTAGCTTGAGTCTGCAGGGTTAAGCATACAAGTTCATTTATGAGACTTAACGCATGCAAATAGCATTTATGGCCATGTGGTAGAGCATATTGGATGCATCAAACCATCATTCTAGGCTCGGGGTTTTTTCCCTCACTGCTTGTGCTGCAGAATGTTGGCAGGCTGGCCTGCAAATGTGGAGATGCAGACTGCACCTGCTACAGTCTTGGTGCATTATAAGGAGCCTTCCTTAACAGAGAAAAAACATCACATCTTCATTTAAAGTTAAAGGTATAGCCCTCATATTCTGGGTGGCTGTCAGCAACCCACTATGTTATCTGACTTTTTGACAATGAAGAGTAGCTGGCTTGGTTCCAGTTTGCACCGAGTAAAATGTGAATTGCACAACTTGTATATTTATGTTGACTTTAATATTGCACTATATAACTGGGCAAAAATAATGCTTTAGATTTAACACAGAAACACAAAAACAAAGTTCAGATACACTTAAGTTCTTATTTCTTGGCAAAAATCTATACTGCTGCCACACAGTCTCTTTAATGCGGTGTGTGAAAGGAGATGATGATTAATTTATTAGCTTGCTCTTTTTAAAAGCATAAGGACTTAAATACACAGCGCTGGATTAGGATGTTGGTTTGTAACCAGTTTGGGCTGTAGTGTGACAAATTGTTTATGGCTGCATTGCTACTAGAAGAAGCGGTATTAGACACCCCTGTATCATCACCATCTCTGTTTCAGAACAAACAATTGTGTATTTATACAGTTAGCTGTCTGGGGGAGCTGATACAGCTGAGAATAAATCCATTTACAAACCCCCAAAGTTAAAAAAAACCAAACCACAACCTACCCAAAACCAACCAACACAAAAAAATAAATGAACACCCCTCCTCACACACCCAACCCCCACCACACACTCCTTGCTGAAGCAGGGGCACCTCCTGTGCCTTCACGTCAGTTTGGGTCACGTCAGGCCCCGATGGCAAGTGTTAAGTGTCCCCCCTGACTTTTCCCTTCCCCTCCTCGCTACTCCTTGCCTGCATCCCATCCCTCTGCCTTCACTCGCGGGGGGAGGTGGGGGTGGGGTGTGACTTTGGGGAGCCAGCACCCCAGTGCTCGCCGTTGCTCACCAGCCTCCTCGCCATCTTGCTGCTGGTGTCTGCTCCCCAGCCTGTGCCCAGCATGCGGCCCCGGCGAGCTCGCACGCCGCCTTGCACCATGTCCATTGCTCACTGACAGCTGTCATCTGCAAAAAGCTTTTTCCCCTTGGATATTAACTTTTTCCCTCTTTTCTTCTCTCTCCCTGTCTTTCTCATGTTCTTCTCTCCCCACAGCCCTGCTGCTCACCCAAGGTAAGTGCTTTTTCTCCTTTCCTCTGCCTGCTCTGGCTCTGTTTTCGTCCCCTTTGGTCAGGCAGCCCCCATGTTTGTGTTTTACTGTGTTGTAGAGAACCGAAGCTCATGGTGTTTGTGTCCAGAAGGAACTAGTTAAGAGCAATGCATTAAGAACATGACAGTGATTGATTGAAATCTAAGAGCATTTCCTATATTCCAGATATTTCTTTGCGGTTTTGTGAAATGACCCAGCCAGGGTTGCACAGCAGATCATGCAGCTCAGACTGATTGGGTTTGTGACTTAACCCTCTCTTTGGGCAGCTGTGGGGTGTGGATTGTGCTGATGCAATGGGTCACATGGGGCTTTTCTGCAGGGGGTTGGCACTCCTGGGGTGCGAGACAGTGTTGCCTGGGGTGGGTGAGGGTGCAGGGCTGTGCTGGTGTCCCCTTCCCATGCAGGATCAGGCCATGCATCACCCCTCAGTGCCTGCACCTGGGTGCTCTCCACCTCCCGTCCTGGGGGTGTGCCCAGCGCCAGGGCAGTGCTACCAGGGTACAATAAGCGCCAGCACCATTTCCCTCCTCACTCTCAGCTCTGACTCTGCTCTCTTCATCTTCTCTCCCTGTGGCAGGATTTTATGTGTAT